>NC_143231.1:2050714-2367857 GCF_030267445.1 Bombyx mandarina | reverse complement strand
ACTACCGTCTTTTTTATTATGTCACGTCTCCACTACTGCCATTGCCCCCACCAACAGTGTTGCTATTTTTACTCGGCACACTTTAACGTCATTTCCGCGAACACTCAACGCATGCGGATTACATAACTCCTTATCAATGACCCGGTTTACAACGTGGTCACCGATCATTAGGTCCGTTATTATCAAATGTTATCAATCATTATCATCGTTCCAGTAAATTTAGATATACAATTAAATGTAATGAAAAAGACGAAAGAATGTTACGTTATTTATTGCTTGTCGTATTTTTTGTGAAAGTTTTTGCCGATGAGGAGGGGGAGAATCGAATTGTGGTCCTAAACGATGGTGCGGTTAGCGGAAAGAAATATTGGAATGGAGATTATTATGAGTTCTACGGTGTGCCATACGCTACTGTGCCTAAAGGAAAAGACAAGTTTAAGGTAAAACTCAATTTAAACGCCAACAATAACACAAAATTTTGTTTTCCCTTAATAAACATGATCAAATGCAGACTAGTGTTTTACCAAATCCCGTAAACGTGACAACTGTAATGCCGACAGAGACACCGCATTTTTTAATGTATAGACATAGTGACCTTCATTTTTGTATGAAAAAACTGGACATAGAGCAAAAAAAATGGTTGTGTTTAAGGTTCGTCCAAAGTGAATTAATGTACTTTTTTTTTTCTTTCTAATTCCCGAACTTCGAATGAATTGTGATATTTTAATTCAATTTCAGTATAGTTTAAATTTCAAAAACAATACAAATAAATAAAGAACCGGAAATGTATGCTTAAAAATAAAAAAGGACAGCTTTTTAAAATACAGTATTGTCCTGCCAAAAACACTTCGAATGGTCACCGTAAGTATAGACAAGTAACGTAGCTCACGGCACATCTGAAATTAAGTGTTTATGGGAACCCATGGATATATTTTTTTTATTGCTTTGTTGGGTGGACAAACTCACGGCCCGCCTGATGTTTAGTGGTTACCAGAGCCCATAGACATCTACAACGTAAATGCCGCCACCTACCTTGAAATATTAGTTCTATGTTAGTTTTTACAGTACAACGGCTGCCCCACCCTTCAAACCGAAACGCATTACTGCTTCACGGCAGAAATAGGCAGGGCGGTGGTACTTCCCGTACGGACTCACAAGACGTCCTACCAGCAGTCATTTGCATTGAATATTGCCACTGCCAATAAAACATGAAAGCTAAGTCTCCACTGTATCGTTTAACCTCTGTCCTAGCATTCAAACCGCTACCAGCCTTGCGTCTTACGACAGGGTATACCTACCAATATAGTCTTAATGTACGTCCTACCAACTTGTGACATGATTCCGAAGTTTACATTTTAATATAAAATTTAATTTTTTTTTTTTTAAACCTAACGCATCGCTCCCTCTCGTGTCTATAATACCCCCTACCACCGCCAATTGATTAAGATATTGATATAATATTGATTAATTATTAATTTCATAATCAATAAAATAATCACAATACCAAAATATTTCATTATGAATTTGGATATTATAAAAATATAGTTCGGAATATCTGTACATAATTGAGGCCTTTCGATTAGCTATGAAGGATAACCCATGGAATAAAATTTTAAAGTTTTATTGTTGATATAGCTCTCATTTTATCGTCATGTCTTAAGACGACAGTGACGTCACGGCACCTATAGACTCCGGTAATCTGTGAACATAATCAGATAGATAAATCGGTGCCTTTCTGCAACAAAAAAAATGTTATCCATGGCTAACGGATAATCAAATCTTCAAATCTTCAAACGCATACAATACATGTCCATACCATAACAATTAGTCACGATTATAAAAATTCGTGCTCACGATACATTTAAAAGCCATTTTTAAACTCGTAAAAGTAATATTCCTGATTTATATATTTATTTTCAGTCGCCATTACCTGCGGAACCATGGGAAGGTGTCAAAGAAGCCAACTCACTGAGCAGTGTGTGCGAACAAGTCTATTTGACAGATGACCCAGAGGATGAGGTCATGTTGCACGGAGAAGAGGAATGTCTGACTATGAATCTACTGGTTCCTGAGATAGCGAACGAAAATAATTTAGTTCCAGTAATGGTTTACGTACACAGCGGAGCATTCGCTGGAGGCAGTGGCAACATGGCAAAATATAATTACTTGGCAAGACACGATGTAATCGCTATCAGTTTCAACTACAGAGTCGGAGCGATTGGCTTTGCTTGTCTTGGAACTGAGGATATTCCAGGAAACGCCGGCCTCAGAGATCAAATAGCGGCTCTGAAATGGATCAATAAAAATATCAAGAAATTTGGTGGCGATCCTAACAGAGTAACACTTGGTGGGTACAGCGTTGGAGCTACTATGGCTGAATTGCTAATGCTGTCCAAAGCCACCGATGGATTGGTTCATAAATTGATTTTAGAAAGTGGTTCAGCTCTTGCCCCTTTTGCTATTAACAGACATCCTATTACTACAGCTAGAAATATTGCTATTTCGATCGGCTTCAACGATACTGGAAGCCTCAAGGATCTGAACGATTTCCTCATTAATGCTCCCATTATTGACTTGGCGTCAAAAAGCAAAAATTTCTATCTAACCAACAGTACTTTTGGTTTTGCTCCGTGCATCGAGACGAAAATAGAAGGTTTAGAGCCCATTATCACTCAATCTCCTCTTGACATCATCAACAGTGGTGACTACAAGAAGATCCCAATCATAACAGGCTTTGCAAACATGGAGGGCATCAGCCGTACAATCAAGTTCGGCGATTGGAGAGATAAGATGAATGAGAACTTCGCTGATTTCCTACCAGCGGACTTGAAGTTCGAAAACGAAAAATCAAGAGATGATTTCATTAAGGACGTCCTAAAATATTACTTCAAATCCGAGAAAATAACTCACGAATCGCTCCAGGCTTACATTGATTATTTTTCCGATTCAATGTTCAAATATTCTATAATGAAATCGGCGAAGCTCCACGCTCGGAAATCTGATAAGCCGGTATATTTGTATGAGTTTACTTACGTCGGTAAATTGAACATGAAGCATTATTACATGGATCGGGTGAAAGGTGCTAGTCACAGAGACCAAACGGCCTATGTTTTGGATTTCTTTGATCACGTTACCAAACCTAAAGACATGGATACGAGAGACAGACTGACGACTATGTGGACTGATTTTGTAAAATATGAGTAAGTAAATTTTGGATTTTTTTAAACATGATTTACAACATTTTGCTATTAAAAACTTGACGATTGATGCCATAGAACAAGATTAGACTACGAGCCTCTGATTAGTTTTATGAACAAACATTAACTTCAAGTGCCGTAATCAAAACAAATCCTCTCAAAAAATTATCTCATTTAAGTTTACGTAGAGCGCCCAGACGTAATAAATATTATGATGTTAATAAATATCTTGAATTTCAATTTTCAGCGACCCCACTGCGTTCGAAAGTTTACTGATGAACGTCAAATGGCTGGAATACAATGAGAAGGAACAAAATTATTTGGAAATCGGCGCCAAATTGAAAATGAAAAAAGATATATTCGTCAAAAGATACGTTTTCTGGGACAAAGTTTACACGAAGCATTATTGGACCCCGACTGTTGTTGGTGTTGAGAGTACAAAACAATAAAAATGCTTTTTATTTCATTTTTCTAAACAGACTTTTTAGTACTATCTTAGATATTCTTCATATACATAACTAAAAATGTTTTAAAAGCATAGTCTGGTGTTTTTCGTTATGATTTGACTATTGTTAACCTTTTTCGTGGTCAGAAACGACTGGATATCAGGGAGGGATGATAGAAGAATTATCTGTCGACGTTTGGACATGGCGCCAACCAAAGTCTAAGAACTAACATTATCTTGATGTCTGGCAATTCGTTTGTGTGTATAGAATATTTGAAACCTCGAAAATTATTCAAAATAATAAACGCAGCATTAAGGTATTTGAAGATTTAATAATTAAACGATAACATCGTCCAGACCATTGATAATATTTAGGAGCCACTGGGGGTAGCCGTTGTTACAATCCAATAGAGACTTGATTGACTCCAATAGAGATCTTGTCTCTTTGGTTTTTTATTGTTTTTAAAGAGTAATGAGGTCACAGCCTACCAGGTGTAAAGTGAAAATGGAATTCATAGGCATCACTTTGAATGAGACTTGAGGTCGTAATCTCAATTGTATTTTACAGCTGCTTCACATTTCAAACTGAAACGCATGACTACTTCGCATCTAAAATCAACAGAGTGATGTTATCTACTAGTATGGGCTTACAAATTTTAATGGATTCTGGTAAAACTTAAAATCAGATACGCAGTAAATCCGTCTTCCAATTAAACCAAAAAAAAAACACTTTTAATGCACAAGCAAGTAATTTCAGAATCGGTTTACGACAAACAAATTCAACTTCAAAAAACAAAATGGACTCCCTGTGGCGTCGCAAAATATGCTTTCTTTGCTTTTGCATCATTTGGAATCGTTTCAATACCTATTTGGAAAAGGGGTGATCTTGTCTGAATGTGTCAGTAACATTGTTTGGTGTAAGACTTAGGTTTATAGCATTCGAAGTGTTGTTTTGTTGAATCGTCAAAATCAGTGGGAAGTTCATGAGGGAAATCCTTAAAAAAATATTTGTTGAAACCTTTATCGGTAAATATTTTATTAAAAACTTTTGTGGTTTCTTAAATGTTTGGCATAAAATTAGATCATGGTCACGTTGCCCTACCTAGACTAGTGCGCGTAAATAATAATAAGAATTTTGTGGAAAGTATTTCTTTTCGGTATGCACAAGATTAGTGAATTAAAATTAAAATTAGAATTAGTGAACTGAAGTGGCAATGGGCCGGCTACATAGCACGAAGAGAGGACGGTCGATGGGGCAGAAAGATCCTGGAGTGGCGACCACGTACTGGCAAGCGCAGTGTGGGACGGCCACCTACGAGATGGACCGACGACCTAGTAAAAAGCGCTGGGTCTCGTTGGATGCAGGTGGCATTGGACCGGTCGCACTGGAAATCTATTGGAGAGGCCTATGTTCAGCAGTGGACGGCGATAGGCTGAAATGATGATGATGATGATGCACAAGATTTGTACCCGCTCGCTTCGCTGGGTATTTAAAATTAACATTATTACATTTTAAGTGATAAGTATTATATTATTATTATATTATCATTAGGGCCCCCGCAACTGGCTTAGGGAGTCCAAATACTCATATAAATGTTACCCTATCCATTAAGTACATGTATTTTCTACATGGATACAAAATTTCGAGTCAATCGGAAGCATGGTTCAGTAGTTATAACGGAACATCCGTAAAAACCACTGTAGATTTATATATTAGTAGAGATAGTATAGATAGGTAAACGGAAAAAAGCATTTTCCGGCAGTAAAATTTTAATACTTCGCAACGGTGCTCTCCAAACAACAGATTTAATAATCTCACCGCCGATTTAAAAAGTTTATTATCGAAACAATTGCCATTCGTATTTGCCTCATAAAATTCAGTTCGCAAGTTCGCAAATTGGCGGCAAAACCCCCGTTGTGTTGCGTAAAACGGAAACTTTCATATTATAATATAAATTTATTTACAAAATATTTCCGCAAACTTTACAACAGCCACGTCAAATTTTAAGCCGTAAATAAGCCGGCCTACAACGGGCTCGACTGACAGGGAATCGCTTCAAAATATTGTCCCTTCAATGAAAGGGTGAGTTAAGTACAAAATATATATAAAACCACGTTACGTAACTTTGCTTAAGTTTTGTGAACACAAACCTTTGGTTAGGCGATTTTGAACCGTACGGGTGTGGCACAGCCCGGTTATTGTGTTTGAAAACAAAAGTGATAGAGTCGAATTTCGCTTGGCAAGTGAACATTGCGCTGTCAATTGTTTGGTCTCAAGCAGGTGCTGCACAGATAAGTGACGTCAATTTATAAGTGTCAAAGTCAAGGGTTTCAGAAGGTGACGTGTCTGCTAAACGTTATCATATTATATTCTTTTTGAAATTCTGTTATGTATTTGTTTTGAATTGAATATTCCTGTATTCTCTTTAAAACTGCAAAACGTAGCGGTTGTTTGAAATGTTAGTGAAAATGAATATAGATTTTTTTTATTGCTTAAATGGGTAGACGAGCTCACAGCCCACCTGGTGTTAAGTGATAACTGGAGCCCATAGACATCTACAACCTAAATATAGTTACAACGGCTACCCCACCCTTAAAACCGAAAAGCATTACTGCTTCACGGCAGAAATAGGCAGGGCGGTGGTACCTACCCGTGCGGACTCACAAGAAGTCCTACCACCAGTAATTGCGCAAATTATAATTTTGCGAATTTGATTTTTATTACACGATGTTATTCCTTCACCGTGGAAGTCAATCGTGAATATTTTTAAGTGCTTATGTCATTAGAAAAATTGCAATCATTTATTTATTTTTATTGCTTAGATGGGTGAACGAGCTCACAGCCCACCTGGTGTTAAGTGGTTACTGGAGCCCATAGACATCTACAACGTAAATGCGTCACCCACCTTGAGACATAATTTCTAAGGTCTCAAGTATAGTTACAACGGCTGCCTCACCCTTCAAACCGAAACGCATTACTGCTTCACGGCAGAAATAGGCGGGGTGGTGGTACCTACCCGTGCGGACTCACAAGAGGTCCTACCACCAGTAATTACGCAAATTATAATTTTGCGGGCTTCATTTTTATTACACGATGTTATTCCTTCACCGTGTAAGTCAATCGTGAACATTTGTTGAGTACGTATTTCATTAGAAAAATTAGTACCCGCCCGCGGGATTCGAACACCGTTGCATCGCTTCAACACGAATGCACCGGACGTCTTATCCTTTAGGCCACGACGATTCCAAATTCGTTTGATATTTCGTATTTTATAATAATCAAGATAGACTAATTAAATTTAACCGTATCAAACTTTAATCTATAGAACCATATTTGCATTACACGTCTCTATAATAATTGATTGAATTTTGTATACGCGAAATAGCTTGGTGCCTCAAGTGAAATGGTATTCAGGCCTCGACGAGATTCGGTTTGTATAGCATCGCTCAGGGCACTGGAATGCGTTACTATACATACAGCCAGTTGTTTTAATGTTTTAATTTACTTTTTTTAGCGAAAGTCGCCTTGTTCTAACTATTAAGACACTCGATTTTCTCATACAAATGTTATAGACAGTTACTAATTCTGTAAAGTATATTTATTCCACACTTTTATTCAGATAAGACGCGTTTACGACTGAAGATGAAACGAGGGCCCAAACAAATGATTTATTTGAGTATTTATTCATTTGGGAAACGAACAATACAAAGCAAACTTATATTAAATAATAATATTTAAAAGAAATAGCTAAAACAATAACCAAACAAGTTTCCATCATCAAAATCACAAATAGAAGTGAACAAAAAAAAAAAAAAAATTTAGAAATTTAAGTTTACACAAAAACGAAACAAAAGCAACGTGTACATCAACTTACATTTTAAAACTTAATAATACCTATTTCAAAATAGCATTTCTATATTATATTGCTGTGAGTGACAAACAAAAGATGTCAGCATTAGAGAACTTAGTATCATACAACCTACAAGATCTACGGACTAAAGAGTTAGAAGCTTATTTCGTTCGAGCCGTGGACATGTGGAAGATATTATTGAAGTGAAAACTTCTTTAGAATCGTTGTGATTTCAAACCGGATGCAACGGAAAAAACGACAGGTAAGAGACACAAATACAAAAATGTGTAGGATGAAGCCAGCAAAGAATGAGACAGAAATATACATACTATTTAATACAGCGCCATCTGTGAGATTTTTAATACTAACGTGTGTATGAAAGCTCTTGTAGTGAATTTTAATTTAGGATTATACGTGAAATTAAAATATCAATTCACAGAGGGCGCTACCTTACAATTATTTACTAATGACAAAATTTTACATATACTTAAGACGTTTAGGATAATTGTATTTTAATTTTGGAAGGTTTCACTTCTACCACGTGTGAATTGCACACATGTTTTTTTATGTTTAGAACGCGCGGAAATACGACTACATTTAAATGAAATCTTGGAAAGAAGATAACTCGATCAATCTGATTATTTATTAGCTTATACAAAAACATTTACATTTACCAATCTACGTATTGTTAGCCCCCGCTATCCTATATCCTATATACATATTACATAATATTTCTGTGAAGATGCTGTCATATGACGACTTGCATCAGCCAGTAGCAATAATTAGACATTGTAAACATAGATAACAGTTGTTCTTAAGAGCGATATAATAAAAAAAAATTGTAGGCATAAGAGCATATAGCTTAAGATCTTATATTCCAAATTAATTATTATCTGAGTTCTCTAACTCTAGCTCAACTAACTTTCGACTGTATGTACATTTCTTTAAGGTATTTTTTCATCTAGTAATTAACGTTGTACCTAACAATGTGTGGATCACTAAATGCCTAACTATGCCAGGAATGAAACAACAGGGCTACAGTAAGTGGTTCGCCTTGCATACCGTCACAACGCTATGCTCACTGGAATCCAATCCTGCTCATTTGAAACTACAGTGTGCTGCTTTTTAACAATAAAACACACCTTAAAATTTAATTAATATATTCTAAAGAACATTTTTACGAATTTCTGGATTTGGTGAGCGCAATAATAATATATTTTATTATTTTCTAGACATTTAAAATGATTTTACTACATGAAAAGCCCTATGCGTTAATTATCTTCGACTTTCATTCACGCGCTAAACGAAGCGGCATGTTGAAGTCACAGGTACTCAATGAACCAAAATCCCGCCTGAAACCAAGGTCAGCCGAGGCATCGGATATATTTTTACTGGTGGTAGGACCTCCTGTGAGTCCGCACGGGTAGGTCCCCCGCCCTGTTTATTTCTACCGTGAAGCAATAATGCGTTTCGGTTCGACTTCGTCTTGTGGGGCAGCCGTTGTACCTATACTGAGACCTCAGAACTCATATCGCAAGGTGGGTGGGGACATTAACGTTGTAGATGTCTATCGGCTCCAGTGACCACTAAACACCAGGTGGGCTGCGAGCTCGACCACCCGACTAAGCAAAAAATAATCTCCGAGATACACACGGTCCCCCAATACTCTCCAACATCAGTGAATACTCAAATTCATATCTCATAACAGGATTTATTTAATCTAATCACATACTGATTGTGTCGACGCTACGGATCAAAGTGAAAGACAGTATCCACTAATACTAGATGGATTGTAAAATCCACCGCTCATTTATGCCAAAATCAAAAAATAATAACAAATTAATGAATTCCAAAAAATAGCACTCTGTATCTTAGCTTACAAGGCATGCACAATCCTCCAATACCGACTGCCAAGAACGACAATATGGCGCATACCGAACATGACAGAACAACTTTATACAGAGTGTAGTCTACATATTTTTAGAAACGATCAGAATTATGCCTGCGTTATTACTAGCCGTAGAACTATGGCCCGGCGCGGTAAAGGCAATGTGGCCTCACGCGTAGATACGTCATTTGAAACTGCCATTTTACGTTTCCTGGAACTACCGAATGAAAAGGTGGTCGCAAGACTTCTCGTCTACATAACAAATAATCCAACCCTCCTGACTGAGCCCGTACTCGCCCACTTGTCCTGGTGAAACTAGAAAGGCCTACGGGGCGCCAGTAATTCCTCAATCACGGAAAGAAATATGAGTTGCATGCGTCTATCCATGATACACACAAAATTAAAAGAGAATCGTCTGTAGACACTCACTTTAAGATTTCTTTTTTGAAAAATAGCAATGTTAAGCATTTAAGATCTCGTTGACAATAGCGTTCTATATGACTAATCGGGTTCTTAGGTGGTCTTTTATATTTAGAGTTTTCATTGAATTACTCGTAATATAAATCTAGAAACACATTACAAAAATTCCTTTAAATCGTATCGTAATGTTCTTCTTCCTCGTCAGTACACTAATGGACGGAATGGTCATGATCTTCATGGTGTTTGTGGTAAAATTTTCAATCAGAAGCCACTGCACTCTACCGACTGGCCATGAGAAGCTTATGTGCAGGAGGCAAATTCGTTGTAGCTGTGACTCGATTAGTCCACCTTAAGGGAGGATTTACTGCATGGTCTGAAACCTTCCACTTTGGCATGTCTACTAATCAAAAGTTCGAAAGAAGCCTAAACAAAAGTTTGTTAATTTTTAACAAGAACAAAAACTTTTCAAAATATCATTTCAATCCCTCTAATATTGTTTAAAATTCTTGATATGAACACTTTTGTTTTGTGCTAATTATGTAATTTCGTCGCGTATCTGAAACATTCGTTTTGTTTATTTGTGCATTAAGAAAGCATCTTAAGAAGAAACAATGAAAAATTTTGCCTCCGTCCAGCGTTCAGAAAAAAAAAGAGAAATTAAAAAAGTTTTTCACTAGCTTTCCATTCCCTTTCGGAGCAAAGCGAAAACGCTGCATTTACCGCAAAGATAACCCAAAAAAGTTCCCCTCACTTAAAAACCACCCCAAAATTTCTCGAATGACTGTGCAATTATCTGTATCGGCCTACATACAGCCCCCGCTCCGGGAAATTCTTATTTTGAGAGCATAAATCAGTTTTCCTTTTATTAAAAGAGCCCGCAGTTTAGATCGTTTGTTTTATTTTATTGTTAGCGTAAATTAGACATGAAAACACATGAAAATTGTTGAACATAATTCATTACGAAATAACCGATAAGTGCGTATATAAATTGGCATTAATACTGGCAGTTGGGCTTTGATCTGAAGACGAAAGGTGCAGTTTGAAGTTTTCTCTTATTGCTTAGGCGAGTATACGACCTCGCGGCCCAATTCGTGGTTAAATGGTCAGAGGAGCATACGGACATCAACAATGCAATGCCGCTAACCATCTTGAGACATGACTTCTAAGTCGCAGTCATATAGTAAAGCGGCTGCCCCATCCTTCAAATCAAAACGCATTAGTGCTTCACGGCAGCCATATTGAGTGATGGTACCTACCAGTGCGGGCTGATAAGACGCCTTACCAATAGACAAAAAAAAAACAGTAGACGCCCTACCACCAATTTAGCTTCAGGACATACTTTACAATATGATTGAGACGTTAACGAAAGTAATTAATAACATACATACAGATACACAATAGTTGGGATTATCTATTTTTTTCTTTCTGGCAACAAGAGTTCATTGATACTTAAATTCTATAGTAGCACCAAATATGTGAGTTTTTATCTATACCCAGTATATAGCCTGTGGAAGGACGCGGGAACCTATCACTAGCAATTTTCCCAAGAAAACCTTTACGTATGTATTCCGTAAAGGTCACGATCCTCAGCACTGACGAACACAAGACGCACGGAGGGGATAGACATATTTACGACTCGCAGACACATTTAAAAGTACTTTTACCGTCTAATCTCTTTAGTCATCCGTGACCACGAAAACTGTTAAGTATTTGAAACATCACAAATTTTAAATAGATATAATGACGATAATAAACGCGAAATGAACCCGTGAAAGTAATTTTAATTAAACCCAAGATTTAATAAGCAAATTATAGGTACATTGTATTAAATAAATCTCTCGAAATACGTTATTACAAAGATCACGAGTAGAACAGCTTCCAAGAGGGTTTGTGTTGTCTTTTGTGTCGTTCAAACCCCTCTGAATGTAATCCGCGTGATGCTGCACTCAGTGGGGAAGTTTAATTTTGTCTTATAAATACTATTAGAGATAAGAAGTTTAGTGAGAAGATTTCGTCATAAATGCTATGTTCTTCGTTATTTAAAAATTCACAGAAGGTGAGAGAAGTGTAGATAGATGATGACAGTACTAACAAAAACTATACTGAGACCTTAGAGCTTATATCTCAAGGTGAGTGGCGCATTTACGTTGTGGATGTCTATGGGCTCGTGTAACCACTTAACACCAGGTGGGCTGTGTGCTCGTCCGCCCAACTAAGCGATAAAAAAAAATGAAAACCCAACTTGTAATTGGTCTGCAAGTAAAAACTTCTTTAGGCGTGTCGAGCTATATTTGGTACAGGAAAAACTTATTGGTTCACGTCATCAAAAACTTTGACATATTCGTGATATTCGTGACGTATTCCGCCTACTAACTAGCGACGCATAGTATAGCGGCCTGTGGACACTAATACACTGTATATTATATGTACTAGACTATCAAAGGCGTGTTTGATTTTTGGATGGGTAGCAAAATGTTGCATCACCGACATGCTACAATAACTGAAGTAATTTGACCACTTGAAAAGCTTATTTTGTTTATACTGTTCCATTGTTCTAATTGTGTTATTCTATCTATATAAGTATAGTTATATAGAGAATAGAGAATAGATAACAGAGAATAGAATTATACATAATTCTGTGTACTATATTCTGTAAAGACGGTAATATAATATACGTAGGTAGGTACTGTAGTATAAACCTATATTTCAGTAACACTTTTCCGGTTTCATTTCGTGGTTATAGTTTTCATTTAATTATATCCAACTTTTCGAATACTTTAGAATTTTCGTGTTTGAATGAGTATCTTTTTTCTCTCTAACACATTACTGAATTTAGAGTTTTACACACTACTGCCTCCGCTTTGGGACACAATGAACCCTCTCTGAACGTACACGAAATTCATGAAAAGAAATCTAAACACATAACTTTAAATTTCAGAATGGCGTACAACGCCATTTTCAAATTCCCGTTTTTTTATGTGTATCACGCAAATGATTGTATTCGCGGTTCGCTGCTTAAAAAACCATTGTGGAACTCTATCAACAGAATGAACGACGACTAGCAGATATCAGGTCTGTAATTTAGACTATGATACTGTTACGCCGGTAAGAGTAACGCCATCTATCGCCGATAGTCCAACGAATATCGAAGGATCTAGAATGGTCGAGAAGTACAACGCCATCTATTGACAGATAGCGGAAACGACGACTAGAGATGTGTAGAATATTCTCGATAATTCTAGGGATGAGATATCGACTATAAAAGCGTTGTAGGGATGGAACGCAGTAAGTCAGTAATCGGAACTACTCGAAGCGAAACAGCGAACGGATCACCTGGTCCTGAAGCGAAGCGGAACAAGCGAATTGAGAGTTTTAAAGTGTTTGTGAAGTGTTTAAGTGTTCTAAGTGTACTTTAGTGAAATTTTATTTATCCCGAACTCCAGCGCGTAACAATACTTTGAAGTGTCTCCCAGCCGCATAAATAGTGTAGCTATTTACAAATCAAGAACTAGTATAAGCTGAAGCTTCAAAAAAAACGCGTCCCTAAGAGAGGAGCCATCGACAGACGTGCCCGAAAATTGTACTTTTAATTGAAAACAAACCAATTTACCACGACAATGCTCAATATCGATGCTATTTTCCGCGCAAAGTGAATGTGTAAAATACATAAAACCGATGACAACTTCACCTTTGTATCTGACAGTTGTGAAATTGGAGGCTTTTCTAGTGGCCGCCGCTTGTGGCCATTAAACGAGCAATAAAATAACTCAAGTGCAGGAGGATTATTAAGGATGGCGATTCTAGTTTAGCTTAGATGCGACAAAAAAAAAACAAATGAAAACCGTCGAAAAATCTTAAACACCACATTGTTCATAAAATAGATTGGTACACCTAAGGTATATCTTAAGGTGTTACTGCTGGGGAGTATACGTTAGAGGGAAGATCTTCCACCGAGCGGGTGCTACTGCTGGGTAGATCGACGGTCCCAAGCTGTTGTTCGGAACTTGTATATGCATATGTATGCAAGCTTATCTTAAAATGACGTAACCGAGATTCAGGCATCTGTCAAATAGCTTGTGTTATATGATGGCTACCACCACAACTGCTATAGACATCACAACGTGAATGAGACGTTGAGAGACATAAGATCAAAACTCTAAACGACTATCTCAACTTTCAAACTGGAAGGCGTATCTGCTTTGCGGAAATAGGCAGAATATTCGTATCCACCTACTCCCAATACCACAAGAAGATAACTTTTGTCTTTAAGTTTTATAAATGGAAACTATTGTCAAAGTCACCTGACTCCGATCTACCCATAGAAACAGCCCACTGAATTTCTCGACAGAACTTCTCAGTTGAGTCCGTGAGCTCACCTAACCGTGTGGGCGTAACTAAAATAGCCTCTTAAGCTACCAGCGAATAAGTAGAAGAAAAAAACTATCTATGTGTGTCCCATATAGACTCCGAACCAAAGCGGGGTGGATTTGCTAGTCATAAATAGTAATTAATCACCCAGACACACAGCAAACAAACAAGTTCGTCACACGAATATTTTCTTGAAATTTGATTCATTAAACATCAGGACCAGTCAGATCTAATAGTCTAATAATAAGGTTTAATAGTCAGAATCACTAACCACTGCGCCACGGGCTTAAAGTAACATACTACTAATGCGCTAGTCTTCAGCGTCTTGCGTGGTGTTTGTTGAGCGTATGTGTATGTGTATGTTTTTGGCCAAATATTTTGATCGAGCTTGTAACTTTTATTTTGTATGAAATTATTCTTGCCTTTGACCGACCTTGTCTGACGTAGTTGATTGGCTTTTGGTTCCGTTACGTGCTAAAATATGCTTGGATTATTAATTGAAACACACTATTGTATAACGAGCTTTTTGTTAAATAATTGTTTGTGTAAGGTATCCGCGAAAGTTTCAAAACATTCGTAAGTAATTTTTGTTATTTTATTAACACGTTTTCATAGCCCGACTTTAGAAAGCCCTTCTGGGCCCTCAATCAGGATCCCTTTGTGATCGAGAGCTATCTAATTGTAGACCCTCATTGTACCACCAATTTTTGTATTATAAAAGATTATTATTGGAAAATTAAGAGGAATACAGATATAAAACCCATTTGTGGCTCAGACAGACTTAATCTTGTCTATATACATATTATGTATAACGTTATATGCAAAGAGAGAACAATGAAGTACAATTTTCGAGTATTTGTCAGCCAATATTCGTTTCCTTTTTTTTTTAGTATCTACCTACGGTTGAGTTTTTGTGGTTTTTTAATATTTTTAAACGGTTTTATTTAGCTCGACCCGTACGGAATTTGTTTTTTATTTATTTGGGTCAAAATTAGAAATTGAAATTTAAGCACCTTCCCGTTGTCAGATTGATCTGAAATTTGGTACACACATGTAATTTAGATGACAATATAATATAATAAAATCAATAACATTATAAATCTAAGATGGCCGCCGATACAAAATGGCGGATTACATATTTTACTTTAACCCCCTTAATATGGGTATCAAATGAAAGGGCTACACTAGTAAAACACGATGATTATGTCAAAATTTAAAATTCAAGATGGACGCCGTTCCAATATGGCGGACTAGGTACATATTTTTCCACAACCACCACAATATGGGTATCAAATAATAGGACTACACTAGCAGAATACTGTCATTATGTCAAAATTTCAAACTCAAGATGGACGCTGTTACAAAATGGCGTATTAGGTGGGGGCATGATTAGTCGTGTCGAGAACAGATTGAACAGATTGCGTCCAAGATTGTGTGATGTTAGAGAGGCAGATAAAAAAAATTAGGTAATTAGATACCTCGTTAGTAAGCGGTAGCTATACCACCCAAGTTAAATGGATGAGGGAGCGATGCGCGCAGATAACCGGACGGGACTTCGTGCAGTTCGTGCACACGCACATCAACGCCCTCCCATCCCGCATTCGCGGATCGAGAGGGCGTAGAGGTGGGAGTGAGTCGGCGTTGACCTGCCGTGCTGGTTGCAGGGTCAGGGAGACGACGGCTCACATCCTACAGCAGTGTCACAGAACACACGGCGGCCGGATTCTACGACATAACAAGATTGTCTCTTTCGTGGCGAAAGCTATGGAAGAGAACAAGTGGACGGTTGAGTTGGAGCCTAGGCTACGAGCATCGGTGGGTCTCCGTAAGCCAGATATTATCGCCTCCAGGGATGGTGTCGGAATGATCGTGGACGTGCAGGTCGTCTCGGGCCAGCGGTCGCTTGATGAGCTCCACCGTGAGAAACGTAATAAATACGGGAATCACGGGGAGCTGGTTGAGTTGGTCGCAGGTAGACTAGGACTTCCGAAAGCTGAGTGCGTGCGAGCCACTTCGTGCACGATATCTTGGAGGGGAGTATGGAGCCTGGCTTCTTTTAACGAGTTGAGGACCATAATCGGGCTTCGGGAACCGACACTGCAGACTGTTACAATCTTAGTGTTGAGAGGATCGCATATGAACTGGACCAGGTTCAATCAGATGACGTCCGTCATGGGGGGCGGCGTTGGTTGAGCTTCGCACAGTAGTCCAGCGGAGAGGGTGTAGATCAGGCCCGTCTGTTTCTCCCCCGGAGCCCGCTCCCTGGGCTTCCCTTATTATTTAACATCAGAAACAGACATTAAACATCTACTGATCCAATTTCGCCGGCGTACGGCCACGATCGGGAGGGTGGGAATCTCGGGGGTCTTCCGATCCAATCCATTATGATTACGACCACAGTCACTAAAGACGATGGCATGATGATCCGGCGATGAAAATAATAGGTTAAAACGTGCCGAGGACTGTATGGCATTAGGGTGGATAAAAATGTAATGTCGTAACCGCTTCCCCCTCAAGATTGGGCGCATCTTGTTGTATATTAAGCCTTGCCCCTTTACTGGACCTCTGGGGGGGTCGACCGTCAAAATTCCCCTTAATCGTGGGAACAACATGGTAACAATAAATAAAAAAGCAAACAAAAATAAAAACGAAACTGCTACACAACGAAAAAGAACGAAGAGAACAAGAAACGAAGAGAACGGTTAGCAACAGAAACACCTGAGCAACATGATACCAGGTTAATGGCACAACGTGAGAGACAAAGGCAGCTGGTAGAGTCAGAAACACCTGAGCGTCATGAGTGCAGGCTAGCATCACAACGTGACAGACGAAGAGAGCTAATAGCATCAGAAACACCCGAGCGTCATGAGTCCAGGCTAGCATCACAACGTGGCAGACAAAGAGAGTTGTTAGCATCAGAAACATCTGAGCGTCATGAGTCTAGGCTAGCATCACAACGTGACAGACGAAGAGAGCTTATAGCGTCAGAAACACTTGAGCGTCATGACTCCAGGCTAAGATTACAACGTAACAGACAAAGAGAGCTATTAGCGTCAGAAACATCTGAGCAACACGAGGCCAGGCTAACAGGACGGCGTGAGAGACGAAAGGAGTTAGAAGCTTCAGAAACACGCCCACACAGAGCAACGCCACGACAGGTGAAATAACCAACGTGAGCGTGCACAGCAACGCAGAGCTGAAAATCATGTACAAGCGTTTGAAAATGCTATTAACACATCGTGTATACACGTTTGTGACATTTGCACGAAGCATTGTTATCCTAACCAAATTCATACTGTACGTTACAACACAGCTGCATTAGGATATCTACCTGCAGAACTGTCTTCAAAAACAACATTACTTTTATGTTTGCGCTGCCAAACACATGTGACCAGTAATAAAACAATAACACAATCAAAGGCGTATTGGAATAATCTGGATCCAGGTTCAATACCAGATGAGATTCAAACGCTGACGCAAGCAGAGCAGCGCTTGCTGTGTAGAATCATCCCGTTTGTTAAAATCGTAAAATTTACTGGGCTATACGGGCAGTACGGTTTCCGCGGACAAGCAGTGTTGTTGCCCAAGATATCTTTGAGGTCAGTGAAAGATTATCTAATATGCTTCCAAGATCTTCCAGCCAGGTGGGTATCGTTGTAGTTACAGAACGTTTGGAGAATTTGAACATCACAAGAGAATTCACAATATCTCGCGAAAAAGTCTACAGCGCTTTAAGATGGTTAACTAGAAATAACCCGCTTTATAGAGATGTACGCATTGACGAAAATGTCCAGATTAGTGAACAAGAATTAATACGACTTAGTGTGCCAGATATACCTGAAAACGGTGAACCTGAAAGAATTGAAATTCCAAATGTATTCATTAGTATTAATGACGTTGCTAGAATTATTCGGGCTTCATGGCATCAAGGTGACCACAGCGTTTTCACTTCGGGATTTGCCGGCGTGCAATGTAACGGCATGCACGTTATTTACCCTAAAGCCATACAGTTTCCAGCAAAATTCAATTATGGTACGGCTGAAAGAAGGACGTTGCCCTTAGTTTTGTCATGGGCATTCACCGTCCATAAAATTCAGGGCAGCACCGTCGACCATGCAGTAGTATATTTGGGCTCAAAATTGTTTGAGGAAGGACAAGCATACGTGGCTCTAAGTCGAGTCAAGTCTCTGGAAGGGCTATGAATTGAGGAATTAGATTGTACTAAATTATCAGGTAAGAAACCATGTAATAATGATGCACTGAATGAATTAAATAGAATGAGGAATATTTGGTAGACAATTTCACTAAATACTAAAAACAAGAAAATAAAAATCGGTAAAAAAACTTTTAAGTTAAACGGTTTTATGTGCACTGAAAACTACAAAATAAATAAATAGTTACTTACCTATCAACCTACGTAAGTGATCTCGGTCATTAATATCTCTGATGGTAGTGGTTGTTATAACATGAACCATGTCAGCGGCCGAAAGGCAGTTCATGAAAGAACACTAACACCAGGGTTTGCTTGGTAGGTAAACTAAGCAGCCCACACTATAACAAGTAGGTATTTAGACCTTCTAGTTCAGAAATATTTTAGTACTAGGCAGAATAGCTTTTAGGCATATTAGAATAAAATAAAAACGTGGGGCCCCTCTGAAATCATACCTATGGCAGAGCATATCTTATACTTTGGTAGATCATGAGCTCGGCGCTCGCTGGTGAAGCCGCCACGGCTGGTTATTGATGGTCAAAACCTCCAGTTACGATTATAGTAAGTCGATTCAGCGGACCCTGGACTCCGGAGCTATGAGGTTTCGGATGCGACCGGGATAAACCGCTAGGATGATGATGATGACGATTATAATAAGTCGATACAATCCACACTTAGTATAGTAGAAAGTAATATAGAAATAATAATGGGCCCCACGTTTTTATTTTAGTCTAATATGCCTAAAAGCTATTCTGCCTAGTACTAAAATATTTCTGAACTAGAAGGTCTAAATACCTACTTGTTATAGTGTGGGCTGCTTAGTTTACCTACCAAGCAAACCCTGGTGTTAGTGTTCTTTCATGAACTGCCTTTCGGCCGCTGACATGGTTCATGTTATAACAACCACTACCATCAGAGATATTAATGACCGAGATCACTTACGTAGGTTGATAGGTAAGTAACTATTTATTTATTTTGTAGTTTTCAGTGCACATAAAACCGTTTAACTTAAAAGTTTTTTTACCGATTTTTATTGATACATCAAATTCTTTTCCTCTCAATATTAGTGATAAAACAAATTAGTAAAACCAATACATAAAATGCTAAAAGAAAACAATAAGAATCATGACGATTCTAAATTAAATAAAAATCGGTAAAAAAACTTTTAAGTTAAACGGTTTTATGTGCACTGAAAACTACAAAATAAATAAATAGTTACTTACCTATCAACCTACGTAAGTGATCTCGGTCATTAATATCTCTGATGGTAGTGGTTGTTATAACATGAACCATGTCAGCGGCCGAAAGGCAGTTCATGAAAGAACACTAACACCAGGGTTTGCTTGGTAGGTAAACTAAGCAGCCCACACTATAACAAGTAGGTATTTAGACCTTCTAGTTCAGAAATATTTTAGTACTAGGCAGAATAGCTTTTAGGCATATTAGACTAAAATAAAAACGTGGGGCCCATTATTATTTCTATATTACTTTCTACTATACTAAGTGTGGATTGTATCGACTTATTATAATCGTCATCATCATCATCCTAGCGGTTTATCCCGGTCGCATCCGAAACCTCATAGCTCCGGAGTCCAGGGTCCGCTGAATCGACTTACTATAATCGTAACTGGAGGTTTTGACCATCAATAACCAGCCGTGGCGGCTTCACCAGCGAGCGCCGAGCTCATGATCTACCAAAGTATAAGATATGCTCTGCCATAGGTATGATTTCAGAGGGGCCCCACGTTTTTATTTTATTCTAATATGCCTAAAAGCTATTCTGCCTAGTACTAAAATATTTCTGAACTAGAAGGTCTAAATACCTACTTGTTATAGTGTGGGCTGCTTAGTTTACCTACCAAGCAAACCCTGGTGTTAGTGTTCTTTCATGAACTGCCTTTCGGCCGCTGACATGGTTCATGTTATAACAACCACTACCATCAGAGATATTAATGACCGAGATCACTTACGTAGGTTGATAGGTAAGTAACTATTTATTTATTTTGTAGTTTTCAGTGCACATAAAACCGTTTAACTTAAAAGTTTTTTTACCGATTTTTATTTTCTTGTTTTTAGTATTTAGTGAAATTGTCTACCAAATATTCCTCATTCTATTTAATTCATTCAGTGCATCATTATTACATGGTTTCTTACCTGATAATTTAGTACAATCTAATTCCTCAATTCATAGCCCTTCCAGAGACTTGACTCGACTTAGAGCCACGTATGCTTGTCCTTCCTCAAACAATTTTGAGCCCAAATATACTACTGCATGGTCGACGGTGCTGCCCTGAATTTTATGGACGGTGAATGCCCATGACAAAACTAAGGGCAACGTCCTTCTTTCAGCCGTACCATAATTGAATTTTGCTGGAAACTGTATGGCTTTAGGGTAAATAACGTGCATGCCGTTACATTGCACGCCGGCAAATCCCGAAGTGAAAACGCTGTGGTCACCTTGATGCCATGAAGCCCGAATAATTCTAGCAACGTCATTAATACTAATGAATACATTTGGAATTTCAATTCTTTCAGGTTCACCGTTTTCAGGTATATCTGGCACACTAAGTCGTATTAATTCTTGTTCACTAATCTGGACATTTTCGTCAATGCGTACATCTCTATAAAGCGGGTTATTTCTAGTTAACCATCTTAAAGCGCTGTAGACTTTTTCGCGAGATATTGTGAATTCTCTTGTGATGTTCAAATTCTCCAAACGTTCTGTAACTACAACGATACCCACCTGGCTGGAAGATCTTGGAAGCATATTAGATAATCTTTCACTGACCTCAAAGATATCTTGGGCAACAACACTGCTTGTCCGCGGAAACCGTACTGCCCGTATAGCCCAGTAAATTTTACGATTTTAACAAACGGGATGATTCTACACAGCAAGCGCTGCTCTGCTTGCGTCAGCGTTTGAATCTCATCTGGTATTGAACCTGGATCCAGATTATTCCAATACGCCTTTGATTGTGTTATTGTTTTATTACTGGTCACATGTGTTTGGCAGCGCAAACATAAAAGTAATGTTGTTTTTGAAGACAGTTCTGCAGGTAGATATCCTAATGCAGCTGTGTTGTAACGTACAGTATGAATTTGGTTAGGATAACAATGCTTCGTGCAAATGTCACAAACGTGTATACACGATGTGTTAATAGCATTTTCAAACGCTTGTACATGATTTTCAGCTCTGCGTTGCTGTGCACGCTCACGTTGGTTATTTCACCTGTCGTGGCGTTGCTCTGTGTGGGCGTGTTTCTGAAGCTTCTAACTCCTTTCGTCTCTCACGCCGTCCTGTTAGCCTGGCCTCGTGTTGCTCAGATGTTTCTGACGCTAATAGCTCTCTTTGTCTGTTACGTTGTAATCTTAGCCTGGAGTCATGACGCTCAAGTGTTTCTGACGCTATAAGCTCTCTTCGTCTGTCACGTTGTGATGCTAGTCTAGACTCATGACGCTCAGATGTTTCTGATGCTAACAACTCTCTTTGTCTGCCACGTTGTGATGCTAGCCTGGACTCATGACGCTCGGGTGTTTCTGATGCTATTAGCTCTCTTCGTCTGTCACGTTGTGATGCTAGCCTGCACTCATGACGCTCAGGTGTTTCTGACTCTACCAGCTGCCTTTGTCTCTCACGTTGTGCCATTAACCTGGTATCATGTTGCTCAGGTGTTTCTGTTGCTAACCGTTCTCTTCGTTTCTTGTTCTCTTCGTTCTTTTTCGTTGTGTAGCAGTTTCGTTTTTAAACGGTTTTATTTAGCTCGACCCGTACGGAATTTGTTTTTTATTTATTTGGGTCAAAATTAGAAATTGAAATTTAAGCACCTTCCCGTTGTCAGATTGATCTGAAATTTGGTACACACATGTAATTTAGATGACAATATAATATAATAAAATCAATAACATTATAAATCTAAGATGGCCGCCGATACAAAATGGCGGATTACATATTTTACTTTAACCCCCTTAATATGGGTATCAAATGAAAGGGCTACACTAGTAAAACACGATGATTATGTCAAAATTTAAAATTCAAGATGGACGCCGTTCCAATATGGCGGACTAGGTACATATTTTTCCACAACCACCACAATATGGGTATCAAATAATAGGACTACACTAGCAGAATACTGTCATTATGTCAAAATTTCAAACTCAAGATGGACGCTGTTACAAAATGGCGTATTAGGTGGGGGCATGATTAGTCGTGTCGAGAACAGATTGAACAGATTGCGTCCAAGATTGTGTGACGTTAGAGAGGCAGATAAAAAAAATTAGGTAATTAGATACCTCGTTAGTAAGCGGTAGCTATACCACCCAAGTTAAATGGATGAGGGAGCGATGCGCGCAGATAACCGGACGGGACTTCGTGCAGTTCGTGCACACGCACATCAACGCCCTCCCATCCCGCATTCGCGGATCGAGAGGGCGTAGAGGTGGGAGTGAGTCGGCGTTGACCTGCCGTGCTGGTTGCAGGGTCAGGGAGACGACGGCTCACATCCTACAGCAGTGTCACAGAACACACGGCGGCCGGATTCTACGACATAACAAGATTGTCTCTTTCGTGGCGAAAGCTATGGAAGAGAACAAGTGGACGGTTGAGTTGGAGCCTAGGCTACGAGCATCGGTGGGTCTCCGTAAGCCAGATATTATCGCCTCCAGGGATGGTGTCGGAATGATCGTGGACGTGCAGGTCGTCTCGGGCCAGCGGTCGCTTGATGAGCTCCACCGTGAGAAACGTAATAAATACGGGAATCACGGGGAGCTGGTTGAGTTGGTCGCAGGTAGACTAGGACTTCCGAAAGCTGAGCGCGTGCGAGCCACTTCGTGCACGATATCTTGGAGGGGAGTATGGAGCCTGGCTTCTTTTAACGAGTTGAGGACCATAATCGGGCTTCGGGAACCGACACTGCAGACTGTTACAATCTTAGTGTTGAGAGGATCGCATATGAACTGGACCAGGTTCAATCAGATGACGTCCGTCATGGGGGGCGGCGTTGGTTGAGCTTCGCACAGTAGTCCAGCGGAGAGGGTGTAGATCAGGCCCGTCTGTTTCTCCCCCGGAGCCCGCTCCCTGGGCTTCCCTCATTATTTAACATCAGAAACAGACATTAAACATCTACTGATCCAATTTCGCCGGCGTACGGCCACGATCGGGAGGGTGGGAATCTCGGGGGTCTTCCGATCCAATCCATTATGATTACGACCACAGTCACTAAAGACGATGGCATGATGATCCGGCGATGAAAATAATAGGTTAAAACGTGCCGAGGACTGTATGGCATTAGGGTGGATAAAAATGTAATGTCGTAACCGCTTCCCCCTCAAGATTGGGCGCATCTTGTTGTATATTAAGCCTTGCCCCTTTACTGGACCTCTGGGGGGGTCGACCGTCAAAATTCCCCTTAATCGTGGGAACAACATGGTAACAATAAATAAAAAAGCAAACAAAAATAAAAACGAAACTGCTACACAACGAAAAAGAACGAAGAGAACAAGAAACGAAGAGAACGGTTAGCAACAGAAACACCTGAGCAACATGATACCAGGTTAATGGCACAACGTGAGAGACAAAGGCAGCTGGTAGAGTCAGAAACACCTGAGCGTCATGAGTGCAGGCTAGCATCACAACGTGACAGACGAAGAGAGCTAATAGCATCAGAAACACCCGAGCGTCATGAGTCCAGGCTAGCATCACAACGTGGCAGACAAAGAGAGTTGTTAGCATCAGAAACATCTGAGCGTCATGAGTCTAGGCTAGCATCACAACGTGACAGACGAAGAGAGCTTATAGCGTCAGAAACACTTGAGCGTCATGACTCCAGGCTAAGATTACAACGTAACAGACAAAGAGAGCTATTAGCGTCAGAAACATCTGAGCAACACGAGGCCAGGCTAACAGGACGGCGTGAGAGACGAAAGGAGTTAGAAGCTTCAGAAACACGCCCACACAGAGCAACGCCACGACAGGTGAAATAACCAACGTGAGCGTGCACAGCAACGCAGAGCTGAAAATCATGTACAAGCGTTTGAAAATGCTATTAACACATCGTGTATACACGTTTGTGACATTTGCACGAAGCATTGTTATCCTAACCAAATTCATACTGTACGTTACAACACAGCTGCATTAGGATATCTACCTGCAGAACTGTCTTCAAAAACAACATTACTTTTATGTTTGCGCTGCCAAACACATGTGACCAGTAATAAAACAATAACACAATCAAAGGCGTATTGGAATAATCTGGATCCAGGTTCAATACCAGATGAGATTCAAACGCTGACGCAAGCAGAGCAGCGCTTGCTGTGTAGAATCATCCCGTTTGTTAAAATCGTAAAATTTACTGGGCTATACGGGCAGTACGGTTTCCGCGGACAAGCAGTGTTGTTGCCCAAGATATCTTTGAGGTCAGTGAAAGATTATCTAATATGCTTCCAAGATCTTCCAGCCAGGTGGGTATCGTTGTAGTTACAGAACGTTTGGAGAATTTGAACATCACAAGAGAATTCACAATATCTCGCGAAAAAGTCTACAGCGCTTTAAGATGGTTAACTAGAAATAACCCGCTTTATAGAGATGTACGCATTGACGAAAATGTCCAGATTAGTGAACAAGAATTAATACGACTTAGTGTGCCAGATATACCTGAAAACGGTGAACCTGAAAGAATTGAAATTCCAAATGTATTCATTAGTATTAATGACGTTGCTAGAATTATTCGGGCTTCATGGCATCAAGGTGACCACAGCGTTTTCACTTCGGGATTTGCCGGCGTGCAATGTAACGGCATGCACGTTATTTACCCTAAAGCCATACAGTTTCCAGCAAAATTCAATTATGGTACGGCTGAAAGAAGGACGTTGCCCTTAGTTTTGTCATGGGCATTCACCGTCCATAAAATTCAGGGCAGCACCGTCGACCATGCAGTAGTATATTTGGGCTCAAAATTGTTTGAGGAAGGACAAGCATACGTGGCTCTAAGTCGAGTCAAGTCTCTGGAAGGGCTATGAATTGAGGAATTAGATTGTACTAAATTATCAGGTAAGAAACCATGTAATAATGATGCACTGAATGAATTAAATAGAATGAGGAATATTTGGTAGACAATTTCACTAAATACTAAAAACAAGAAAATAAAAATCGGTAAAAAAACTTTTAAGTTAAACGGTTTTATGTGCACTGAAAACTACAAAATAAATAAATAGTTACTTACCTATCAACCTACGTAAGTGATCTCGGTCATTAATATCTCTGATGGTAGTGGTTGTTATAACATGAACCATGTCAGCGGCCGAAAGGCAGTTCATGAAAGAACACTAACACCAGGGTTTGCTTGGTAGGTAAACTAAGCAGCCCACACTATAACAAGTAGGTATTTAGACCTTCTAGTTCAGAAATATTTTAGTACTAGGCAGAATAGCTTTTAGGCATATTAGAATAAAATAAAAACGTGGGGCCCCTCTGAAATCATACCTATGGCAGAGCATATCTTATACTTTGGTAGATCATGAGCTCGGCGCTCGCTGGTGAAGCCGCCACGGCTGGTTATTGATGGTCAAAACCTCCAATTACGATTATAGTAAGTCGATTCAGCGGACCCTGGACTCCGGAGCTATGAGGTTTCGGATGCGACCGGGATAAACCGCTAGGATGATGATGATGACGATTATAATAAGTCGATACAATCCACACTTAGTATAGTAGAAAGTAATATAGAAATAATAATGGGCCCCACGTTTTTATTTTAGTCTAATATGCCTAAAAGCTATTCTGCCTAGTACTAAAATATTTCTGAACTAGAAGGTCTAAATACCTACTTGTTATAGTGTGGGCTGCTTAGTTTACCTACCAAGCAAACCCTGGTGTTAGTGTTCTTTCATGAACTGCCTTTCGGCCGCTGACATGGTTCATGTTATAACAACCACTACCATCAGAGATATTAATGACCGAGATCACTTACGTAGGTTGATAGGTAAGTAACTATTTATTTATTTTGTAGTTTTCAGTGCACATAAAACCGTTTAACTTAAAAGTTTTTTTACCGATTTTTATTATTTTTGTTTGCTTTTTTATTTATTGTTACCATGTTGTTCCCACGATTAAGGGGAATTTTGACGGTCGACCCCCCCAGAGGTCCAGTAAAGGGGCAAGGCTTAATATACAACAAGATGCGCCCAATCTTGAGGGGGAAGCGGTTACGACATTACATTTTTATCCACCCTAATGCCATACAGTCCTCGGCACGTTTTAACCTATTATTTTCATCGCCGGATCATCATGCCATCGTCTTTAGTGACTGTGGTCGTAATCATAATGGATTGGATCGGAAGACCCCCGAGATTCCCACCCTCCCGATCGTGGCCGTACGCCGGCGAAATTGGATCAGTAGATGTTTAATGTCTGTTTCTGATGTTAAATAATAAGGGAAGCCCAGGGAGCGGGCTCCGGGGGAGAAACAGACGGGCCTGATCTACACCCTCTCCGCTGGACTACTGTGCGAAGCTCAACCAACGCCGCCCCCCATGACGGACGTCATCTGATTGAACCTGGTCCAGTTCATATGCGATCCTCTCAACACTAAGATTGTAACAGTCTGCAGTGTCGGTTCCCGAAGCCCGATTATGGTCCTCAACTCGTTAAAAGAAGCCAGGCTCCATACTCCCCTCCAAGATATCGTGCACGAAGTGGCTCGCACGCACTCAGCTTTCGGAAGTCCTAGTCTACCTGCGACCAACTCAACCAGCTCCCCGTGATTCCCGTATTTATTACGTTTCTCACGGTGGAGCTCATCAAGCGACCGCTGGCCCGAGACGACCTGCACGTCCACGATCATTCCGACACCATCCCTGGAGGCGATAATATCCGGCTTACGGAGACCCACCGATGCTCGTAGCCTAGGCTCCAGCTCAACCGTCCACTTGTTCTCTTCCATAGCTTTCGCCACGAAAGAGACAATCTTGTTATGTCGTAGAATCCGGCCGCCGTGTGTTCTGTGACACTGCTGTAGGATGTGAGCCGTCGTCTCCCTGACCCTGCAACCAGCACGGCAGGTCAACGCCGACTCACTCCCACCTCTACGCCCTCTCGATCCGCGAATGCGGGATGGGAGGGCGTTGATGTGCGTGTGCACGAACTGCACGAAGTCCCGTCCGGTTATCTGCGCGCATCGCTCCCTCATCCATTTAACTTGGGTGGTATAGCTACCGCTTACTAACGAGGTATCTAATTACCTAATTTTTTTTATCTGCCTCTCTAACGTCACACAATCTTGGACGCAATCTGTTCAATCTGTTCTCGACACGACTAATCATGCCCCCACCTAATACGCCATTTTGTAACAGCGTCCATCTTGAGTTTGAAATTTTGACATAATGACAGTATTCTGCTAGTGTAGTCCTATTATTTGATACCCATATTGTGGTGGTTGTGGAAAAATATGTACCTAGTCCGCCATATTGGAACGGCGTCCATCTTGAATTTTAAATTTTGACATAATCATCGTGTTTTACTAGTGTAGCCCTTTCATTTGATGCCCATATTAAGGGGGTTAAAGTAAAATATGTAATCCGCCATTTTGTATCGGCGGCCATCTTAGATTTATAATGTTACTGATTTTATTATATTATATTGTCATCTAAATTACATGTGTGTACCAAATTTCAGATCAATCTGACAACGGGAAGGTGCTTAAATTTCAATTTCTAATTTTGACCCAAATAAATAAAAAACAAATTCCGTACGGGTCGAGCTAAATAAAACCGTTTAAAAATACACCTGTGACAGGAGATGTCATTTCATCCATTACGTATGGTTATATACAATAATAAAATAATGGGAGACTGTTATTATTAAAATCCTCGTACGAACTATAAAAATGTGTGCCAAGAACACATACGCTAGACAAACATTACCCTCCTTCTGGAGCTGCCGAGTAAAACAGATATAGTAAAGTAAAAATTTTTAACAGAAAATCCGGCTTTCACACAAAATTTTCCTCCAAGACAACAACCCTTGGGAAATTAAACTTGTCATCGCTAAATTATCCGGCGCCTACGCCTGTATTACACTGTAATTTCATGGGCTTTAATTAAATTCTTATTAATTATTAAAACTGAAACGCAATCAAGTTTATATTAAAATTCATACGTTCGACGCCATGATATTACGAAACGAATTCACTAATAAAACTGACACTTAATCATGTCAAAGTCAAACAAATATTCGAGAGTAGCTTAAAGCTCGACACGAAGTTTACGTCGTCGCGCAACTCATTACGCGGATGATAAAAATAAAATAAAAAATGTTGTAAAAAGCTCCCACGTGTCTCGAGTGCTTTCGGCCGGGTGCAGTTCAAAGACATGAATGCATACACATCAAGTCTCCTCCAGGGATTAATTTTATTAAACGGAATGTTTCCAGTGCCTTAATGAAAAGCCTTAAGATTCAAAGGGGGCTTTCGTGTAGAATTAAAAATAAACGGGGCGCTTGTTGTTTTGTGTTTTTAAAAACAAAAATAGTCGATTTCTTTTGACCTGACAACGTCTTATAATTCGATGGAGCCGGTTGCCCGCACGAAAAAACATGACTCATGCGGCGTTACCTCACTCTGAGGCGGTTCCATTTAAGGCTTGAAGTGCAAGCGAGAGCGCGCAACGAGCGACAAAGAGACAAAATCGGCCTCCACGTTCGGCGGCGTTCGACATCTGTCTCTCTCCTACTTGAGTCAGCGATGCATCCGCGTGGACAGCTGCTATACAATAATACATTTATATGTTTTTTTTTTTATTGCTTAGATGGGTGGACGAGCTCACAGCCCACCTGGTGTTAAGTGGTTACTGGAGCCCATAGACATCTACAACATAAATGCGCCACCCACCCTGAGATATAAGTTCTAAGGTCTCAGTATAGTTACAACGGCTACCCTACCCTTCAAACCGAAACGCATTACTGCTTCACGGCAAAAATAGGCGGGGTGGTGGTACCTACCCGTGCGGACTCACAAGAGGTCCTACCACCAGTAAAGCCATCCACCACCACATGTTTTCATCAAGTATGAAGTTCAGTGAAAAGTGAATGTGGTGTCAATTGTTTACAGCAACAATAATTGCGATAATTGAAAAATGAAACCATTCCATCAGTATATTCTTATGACGTTGTCACGTTCAACTATTGTCAGTGAACCGACTTTACAGACAACCGATTTTTTCAAGTCTTCCAGCCTTCCAGCCTTTCCAGCCTTCAGATAAAACTGAAATTCGTTTTAGTCTCAAAGTTTAATTGTTCATTACAATGAATTGTGAATGTCAATGGCAAACAAAACGAGCGAACGCAACCCGCAGCCCGCTGTCTAGACAAAACGACATCTGTCTCTAAAGAATGAAAACTCTAGTCAATGCCAACGAATTCAACGCTTGAAGAGAATAGTACATTGTGCACCAAGGGAGAAAAGTTGAACATTACCTCGCGTGTGTAAAACACGCGGGATGAGATGTCCTACTTTTTTCCGCGGTGCACATATTATTTTTTCTCTTACCAGGCCGAAAGTTCGACATTGTAAAAAACTTAGCACCCGTGGAGAACCGAGCCGGAGTCCAGGGGCGAAGCCCTGGCAGGGTGAGGGGGGGGGGGCGAAGCCCCCCTTTCTCATAACAAAACAATTTAAATATTTTTAAATTTTTAAATAAACTACTACTAATTGAATAAGAACTATCTGATGAACTCATCTTTGTTTAATACTCCACTATTAAATTTTATTGCCTTTTGTTTATTTCACTTTTACACTAAACACAATATTGCAAATTACCCGATCACAACAATGAAGAATTATAGGTGCGTGATAGCAGACGTAGACACTAACGCGCATGCGCACTTGTCCGTACCCAGGGAGAAAAAGTCTGACTTTCTTCCCTGTACAGCGGGACGAAAACCGAACTTTCGGCGTCGATAGGAGAAAAAATTATTTAACAAATAAAACAATAGGGTAGGATATTGAAATGATAATCAAAAAATTGTAGAAAAAATAGCAACAACGCTAACTACATAATGCTTTGCAATGTTGTACCCAGTTTTACACAAAATGTAATTTTCATGTTGATTTATCCCTTATTTAAGATCAGAATTTTTCGCTGAAGTAAACACAAGCGTTTTTATTTTATTTTAATGCTGTTATTGAAATTCCATTTCGCCTATTAAATAAAAATCGGTAAAAAAACTTTTAAGTTAAACGGTTTTATGTGCACTGAAAACTACAAAATAAATAAATAGTTACTTACCTATCAACCTACGTAAGTGATCTCGGTCATTAATATCTCTGATGGTAGTGGTTGTTATAACATGAACCATGTCAGCGGCCGAAAGGCAGTTCATGAAAGAACACTAACACCAGGGTTTGCTTGGTAGGTAAACTAAGCAGCCCACACTATAACAAGTAGGTATTTAGACCTTCTAGTTCAGAAATATTTTAGTACTAGGCAGAATAGCTGAATATTTTTGTTTGCTTTTTTATTTATTGTTACCATGTTGTTCCCACGATTAAGGGGAATTTTGACGGTCGACCCCCCCAGAGGTCCAGTAAAGGGGCAAGGCTTAATATACAACAAGATGCGCCCAATCTTGAGGGGGAAGCGGTTACGACATTACATTTTTATCCACCCTAATGCCATACAGTCCTCGGCACGTTTTAACCTATTATTTTCATCGCCGGATCATCATGCCATCGTCTTTAGTGACTGTGGTCGTAATCATAATGGATTGGATCGGAAGACCCCCGAGATTCCCACCCTCCCGATCGTGGCCGTACGCCGGCGAAATTGGATCAGTAGATGTTTAATGTCTGTTTCTGATGTTAAATAATAAGGGAAGCCCAGGGAGCGGGCTCCGGGGGAGAAACAGACGGGCCTGATCTACACCCTCTCCGCTGGACTACTGTGCGAAGCTCAACCAACGCCGCCCCCCATGACGGACGTCATCTGATTGAACCTGGTCCAGTTCATATGCGATCCTCTCAACACTAAGATTGTAACAGTCTGCAGTGTCGGTTCCCGAAGCCCGATTATGGTCCTCAACTCGTTAAAAGAAGCCAGGCTCCATACTCCCCTCCAAGATATCGTGCACGAAGTGGCTCGCACGCACTCAGCTTTCGGAAGTCCTAGTCTACCTGCGACCAACTCAACCAGCTCCCCGTGATTCCCGTATTTATTACGTTTCTCACGGTGGAGCTCATCAAGCGACCGCTGGCCCGAGACGACCTGCACGTCCACGATCATTCCGACACCATCCCTGGAGGCGATAATATCCGGCTTACGGAGACCCACCGATGCTCGTAGCCTAGGCTCCAGCTCAACCGTCCACTTGTTCTCTTCCATAGCTTTCGCCACGAAAGAGACAATCTTGTTATGTCGTAGAATCCGGCCGCCGTGTGTTCTGTGACACTGCTGTAGGATGTGAGCCGTCGTCTCCCTGACCCTGCAACCAGCACGGCAGGTCAACGCCGACTCACTCCCACCTCTACGCCCTCTCGATCCGCGAATGCGGGATGGGAGGGCGTTGATGTGCGTGTGCACGAACTGCACGAAGTCCCGTCCGGTTATCTGCGCGCATCGCTCCCTCATCCATTTAACTTGGGTGGTATAGCTACCGCTTACTAACGAGGTATCTAATTACCTAATTTTTTTTATCTGCCTCTCTAACGTCACACAATCTTGGACGCAATCTGTTCAATCTGTTCTCGACACGACTAATCATGCCCCCACCTAATACGCCATTTTGTAACAGCGTCCATCTTGAGTTTGAAATTTTGACATAATGACAGTATTCTGCTAGTGTAGTCCTATTATTTGATACCCATATTGTGGTGGTTGTGGAAAAATATGTACCTAGTCCGCCATATTGGAACGGCGTCCATCTTGAATTTTAAATTTTGACATAATCATCGTGTTTTACTAGTGTAGCCCTTTCATTTGATGCCCATATTAAGGGGGTTAAAGTAAAATATGTAATCCGCCATTTTGTATCGGCGGCCATCTTAGATTTATAATGTTACTGATTTTATTATATTATATTGTCATCTAAATTACATGTGTGTACCAAATTTCAGATCAATCTGACAACGGGAAGGTGCTTAAATTTCAATTTCTAATTTTGACCCAAATAAATAAAAAACAAATTCCGTACGGGTCGAGCTAAATAAAACCGTTTAAAAACTCTAAGGCCAATAGCAAATGGATGAATTTGCTTTTGTTTTCAAGTTTGAAGTCTTCATGGCCTAAAAGATAAGGCGCCCGGTGCAGTCGTGTCGAGCGATGCGTTAATGTTCGAATCCCGCCGCAGATACCAACTTGTCTAATGAAATACTTACTTAATAATTGTTCACGATTGACTTCCACGGTGAATGAATAACACGGTGTAATAAAAATCAAACCCGCAAAATTATAATTTGCGAAATTACTGGTGGTAGGAACTCTTGTGAGGCGGCCATTACGGAAGAGTCACGGCGTGTTGTGAAGTTGCCATCTAGGTCTGAAGTGATGACATGAAAACAATTCACGACAAACAATCAAATATAGATTTAATTACCAACCGAATTATTTTTTTAATGAAACAATGAGTTCTATAAATTTCAAATACGGCCAATTCGCATAAGATCGGCATCGAACCGAAAAGCAGCATCTAATACCGCATTGTTTCAGTGAAGGCGCTTGAATAATAAATATTCGAAGCAAGCTACGAATCGCGCGCGACTTTTAATTGAATTCAGACGATTATCTGTTTTTAATCTGTCCACCGTTGCATACTGATTGATGGCGTTTTTAATCTGTAACGGGTTTTAAAATTCGCTTTTTTTACAGCGAAGCTTTGTTTCGGGAGGGAAATAAAACGGAACGCGTGGATAATTTATATTAATGTGAGATTCGGATCGGAAAATGCTGTTGAAAGAGGACGTCAATTAAAATGTCAGGTAGCGCGCGTGTAACTTCAGTATATCGGGTTTTTTCTAACGTTTAGCGACAGTCAAAGTGGTCGGTTTTCACTACGACTGAATAAACGAAATAGCAACTCGCCCTGATGAATGTAAACTACTATTAGTAATAGTTATTGTACATATATTATTATCGTAATATGTAAAACAAATTCGAGTTTGTTCGGGTTGTTCGTTTGGCAAATATTCGTGTGATGAGCAGATCTGTTTGTTCATTGTCGATGTGCTTATTATCTATATACGTCCGTCTGGTGTAGTGGTAAGTGACATGGTCACTACACAAGGGGGTCGCGGGTTCGAATCCCGCCAAGGGAAGATATTTGTATGATAAATATAAATGTCTTTTCCAGGGTTATGGATGTATATTAAATATGTGTATGTGTAAAATAAAAATCTTATATTTATTTCCGTTATCTGGTACCTGTAACACAAGTTCTTTACGAAATTATCACGGGACCGGTTAACGTGGCGTGACTGTTAGTAAATATTTATTAATTATTTATTTATGTATTTGTTAAAAAAATGTATCTATGTCAGTTTCTGGTGCCCATAATACAGGAAATCTTAAATTGGGGCCGGATGACCGTGCGTGATTTGTTCCCAGTTATTTACATTGTTAAACTTACATCTCTTTCGTTTTACTGTATGTCCCGGTAAGAGTTGATAACCGAGACGAATCTCTTAGTAATTCCGTCGCCACAATCAAACACTAATCGGAATTCAAATCGAACAAATCCACAGTCCGCCACACCAATGAATTTACATTAATCACGGCGCACACCGTGCCGCAGCGCCCAGTACGTACGTACGTACATAAATATTCATACGGTGCACGTTTACTGAACCTGCAATTAATTGAACATCTGTAGATTTCCGAGGCGGAGAAGCTCGCACCGCTGGCGGCTAATGAAACACAAGTGGAAGTTGCTATTTGAAGGCTTAACGTTGTTACTTCTCTCGCATGACCGATTTTTTGAAGTGATACTTCTTTAGGCGCGTTGAGACTACAATTTAACTCGTGACCGATTCGTTATGGCTAAAGAGAAAAGATACAATTTAGGAAGAGCGAGAGCGAGAAAATAGACAGAGCGTCTCGCGAACCACTCGATCGTGGAGAAAGAGAAAGGACAAAGCGAGCTAGGACGTTTCTCTTATAGGTATACACAGCATTCCTTATTACAAGACAAATTTGAAATTTGATTTGACTTCTTCCACGTGCACCAAGTTTCACGCGCACTTTTTTTTTATTTGGGTTTTATCGAGCAACGGAAATTGAATACTACCATTGGGAGATAAGATCGAAATTTAAGTGGTATTGTCTAACAGCTATCCCGGTAGAAATATTCCAGATACCGTCTTGATCATGCGAGTTCACAAAATGCTTACTACCACCAATTACAAACTTTTAAGGACTATTCTATCGGAATGTGTGTTTATTTTTCGGGTCGGCAGGATGTTTGGTGGCTCGAAGGCCTTTTCAGCTTCATCAGAGCGAGTGCGGGTTCAGTCAGGAGGGGTTGAACTGCATGGTTGGTAAGTGGAGTCAAATTAATGAAGCACTTCAAGACAAAACATTTCATTGATACCGTATAGTGAGTAGCTACGTAGATAGTTTCCCTTGTCCCAATTACCGAGAAATGTCATATAAGAATACTAAACCTAATTACTGTCAGGTTTTTTTTCTTCTACAAATTTAAAGGAGGAAGGAAGAATATTAAGAAGGATTTAAAAAAAGGATTTTTCCATTTCTAATATGTATAATTTAAAATATATATATAAATGGAGAAGAGGTCGTTTCTCTTAAGCACAGCGTTCCTTATTACAAGAGAAGCTTGATTTAAGGATGTTAAATGAAGAATACCACAATAGCACACACCGCAAAAGAAGTTTCACTTCTTTCACGTGCACCTTTTTATTTATTGGATAAGCCTAGTGTCGCTACCGCTTAAATTTTTCAAGATATAAATATGTAATGATTTAAATAGGAAACTTCAACGTTCAAAGAAAGCCTTCGCATTTTTTTCGGAATCCAGTTAATGTGTTCTCGTTACTTAAAAATCCCATTAAATCCCCATAAACAAGTTTCGCCCGTTTCATCGCTTCAATTCGTATTCCATACACTTTATTGAGTTTTCAAGGGGTCGTAAAAATAAGTAATAAACAACGAACAACAATGTCTGAAGGCTCCCTTGTTTAGAACAATTAAACGTTTATCGTTTTTGCAACGGTTTATTGCTCTAAGTGTATATTTTGTTGTTTTTGGAGACGTTTTCAGTAGGAGCAATTTAGTTGAAATTTGACCTTTAAAGTTCTATAGCCTTAAAGGGAGCCAGCTGACGATCAATCTGGGGTTAATTGGTCACTGCAGTCAACACAATGTAAATACCGTTACCCGTTCTGAAGTATAGGGTGTTTAAAAGAATACGACAAAAGAAATATTTTCCAACGATCGGTGATTGGTCCGAATTTTGTTGTTCGAACTTGTTTATTTTTTCCGCTAGTAGCCGAAAGCTATTCCAGCTACGCCCGGCGGATAGATAGCTCACGGGTTCAACTTGAGAGAAATTGCTAACACTAGCCCTAGCAATAACAGTGCTTCGCAGAATTTACCGCCGGATTGGAATCGCGACCCACTGAGAAGATCCGACAATAAACTCAGTGGGTTGTGTCTATAGGTTGATTCGCTCGTCGAGCTTTCCGTTGGAATCAACGACGAGGATGGTGACCTGTGCTTGAAGATCGTAAAAGAACCGTGAGTGGATCCGGGGGATCCGACCAGACAAATATAGTTGAATTTCGATCATCGGACGAAAACTAATTTGATAAATGAAGACAAAACGTTCAGAAATAAAGTCAAAAGAGAAAAAATACCTCTTAAATAACATTTGGTAATTACTGTCGTTTTTTTGGCACTAAATAATCGCCCGTCTCAGTAAATATCTGAATTCTAGGAAAACTCTTTTCTTATCCTTTTATATTACACAGTCTCAATTTAATATTTAATTTTCGTGTAGGCCGAATATAAATCCAGCCCTAAAATCCGTGAGGGTCAACAAAAACTTCATTAGTATTCCTGGTGTCTCAGGTGTTGGACACGGCTTGGTGCAATGCATAAGCTTTATCAGAGTATCTATTATCTCGCACAAGATCCCTGTTCTCTTTTCTATTACCTACACAAAAACGTTCTGTTGTGACGGGAGAATTCGCTTATGATTCGAGCGTGAATTAATAATCGCTCGTGAATTGAGTCCGCGCACATAATCACAATTAATCAATTTAAACACAAATCAAACCAAATCAAAAAAAAAAAATTCAACATAAATGAAAGTATATACTTGTTGAACGTCAAAAGAACTACCGCCAATTCACAAAAACTAGCCTCCGTCCTGAGAAGAATTGCCAAGAAACTCAGCGGCCATGTCTTTTTTTTTTAATATTAAATATATTAGATAAAAAAAATTATATTAGATTTTTTTTAAATATTCATTTTTACATCAGTATTATAACATAACAATTATTACAATATTGAAATGCCCGGAGCGAGCAACTCATTCCCACTTTGTGCAATCTATACTAATATTATAAAGAGGAAAGATTTGTTTGTTTGTTTCGAATAGGCTCCGAAACTACTGGACCGATTTGAAAAATTATTTTTCCATTAGAAGCCGACATTGTCTCTGATGAACATAGGCTACTTTTTAAAAAAAATTTTTTTTTTTTTTGTTTCATGTGTGTTTTAATGTTTCCGAAGCGAAGCGAGGGCGGGTCGCTAGTCTTCTAGATAATCATTGACTTTATAGTAAGCTTTATTGCACAGATGTTATTTAATAGTTTTCTTAATCCTATGTATAAGTAGGTTCTGAACATCTTGTGGGATTTTGTTGTACAGGCGCACAGACAAACACCCGAATGAATTTCGATCTTATGTAACCTACTCATCGGCACAACAAGCTTGTGTTTGTTCCTAGTATTTCTATTATGTATGTCCGACATTTTCGACACAGTTCTTAATGACGAAATCGACTATGTCACACACGCGTAATGCATTCGACTTTGGCTTTTGCGAGTTGCATACATAAATTATAACCATTTTTAAGGTTTGAATTAAACTGTAAATCGAAGTGCAAATTCAAATTCAATTTAATAATTACACTATAATATTCGCTTCAGGTGCTTCACTTCGAAGAAAACTGATTCATGTCGTCTATGCCGCGATTTTATAGTCGTTTCGACTGTATCTACAACTTTCTAGAACATTCAAGAGATGTTATAGTTAATTAGATATTCGTTTATACTATTTGACGAGAGATGGCGTTACTTGTAGAGGCATAACAATAAGTTTCGGTTCGATGGGTGATGCAGCACTTTTATAAAAAAACTAGCTGACCCGGCAGGCTTCGTTGTGCCTCAATCGATAATTTTGTTGTAAGTTGATTTGTGTAAAATAAACTTAAAACAAACAAAAGGAATTCGTCCTACAGATGTGTACCACCAAAGAAAAACAAAATTGTTATTTTTATTTAATTCCGAGTATTTTCATATTTATCTATTGCGTCTCGCAATGACAAACCAAGCATAGCTCGATCAATAGCTCGCTGAGTAAGTTTTAGTTGGTAGACTAGTCGCACGGTCAGCGTCCACGTTTCGGCTCCGTAGGTAAGCACATTAGGTAAGGACATTATATGTTTAATATAATAAATCGGTTTGAAGGGTGGGGCAACCGTTGTAACTAAACTTGAGACCTTAAACCTATATCTCAAAGTGGGTGGCGCATTTACGTTGTAGATGTCTATGGGCTCCAGTAACCAGAATGCTAGAATTGGCGAGCGACTGAAGAGCTATCCCTCTGGGAGCCGTGCTTTTTGGTCGCTCGCCAAAGCTGCAGAAGGTAACTTTCGCAGGTCTAGTCTCCCACCACTACGCAAGTCCGATGACAGTCTGGCCCATAGTGCGAAAGAGAAGGCTGACCTTCTGGTCAAACTCTTCGCCTCGAACTCGACTGTGGATGACGGGGGTGCCACACCACCGAACATCTTCCGGTGTGATAGTTCTCTGCCGGAGATCTGCTTTACACAGTGTGCAGTCAGGCGGGAACTCCGACTCCTGGACGTCCATAAGTCGAGTGGGCCAGACGGCATCCCTGCAGTGGTTCTGAAAACGTGCGCCCCTGAGCTGACGCCTGCGCTAACGCGTTTGTATCGCCTCTCTTATTGCGCTAACAGGGCTCCGTCTTCATGGAAGACCGCCCACGTCCACCCTATCCCCAAGAAGGGTGACCGGTCGGACCCATCGAGCTATAGGCCTATCGCGATAACTTCCTTGCTTTCCAAGGTGATGGAGCGAATAATTAATATACAACTCCTGAAGTATCTGGAGGATCGCCAGCTGATCAGTGACCGACAGTACGGTTTCCGTCACGGTCGCTCAGCTGGCGATCTTCTTGTATACCTTACTCACAGGTGGGCTGAAGCCTTGGAGAGCAAGGGCGAGGCTCTTGCTGTGAGCCTTGATGTCGCGAAGGCCTTCGACAGGGTCTGGCATAGGGCACTTCTGTCGAAGTTACCATCTTACGGAATCCCCGAGGGTCTCTGCAAGTGGATCGCTAGCTTTTTGGATGGGCGGTACATCACGGTCGTTGTAGACGGTGATTGTTCTGATACCATGACCATTAACGCTGGCGTTCCACAAGGTTCGGTGCTCTCCCCCACGCTTTTCATCCTGTATATCAATGACATGCTGTTTATTGATGGCATGCATTGCTATGCGGATGACAGCACGGGGGATGCGCGATATATCGGCCATCAGAGTCTCTCTCGTAGCGTGGTGCAAGAGAGACGATCAAAACTTGTGTCTGAAGTGGAGAACTCTCTGGGGCGAGTCTCCAAATGGGGTGAATTGAACTTGGTTCAATTCAACCCGTTAAAGACACAAGTTTGCGCGTTCACTGCGAAGAAGGACCCCTTTGTCATGGCGCCGCAATTCCAAGGAGTATCCCTGCAACCTTCCGAGAGTATTGGGATACTTGGGGTCGACATTTCGAGCGATGTCCAGTTTCGGAGTCATTTGGAAGGCAAAGCCAAGTTGGCGTCCAAAATGCTGGGAGTCCTCAACAGAGCGAAGCGGTACTTCACGCCTGGACAAAGGCTTTTGCTTTATAAAGCACAAGTCCGGCCTCGCGTGGAGTACTGCTCCCATCTCTGGGCCGGGGCTCCCAAATACCAGCTTCTTCCATTTGACTCCATACAGAGGAGGGCCGTTCGGATTGTCGATAATCCCATTCTCACGGAACGTTTGGAGCCTCTGGGTCTGCGGAGGGACTTCGGTTCCCTCTGTATTTTGTACCGTATGTTCCATGGGGAGTGCTCTGAGGAATTGTTCGAGATGGTACCGGCATCTCGTTTTTACCATCGCACCGCCCGCCACCGGAGTAGAGTTCATCCATACTACCTGGAGCCACTGCGGTCATCCACAGTGCGTTTCCAGAGATCTTTTTTGCCACGTACCATCCGGCTATGGAATGAGCTCCCCTCCACGGTGTTTCCCGAGCGCTATGACATGTCCTTCTTCAAACGAGGCTTGTGGAGAGTATTAAACGGTAGGCAGCGGCTTGGCTCTGCATAAGCATTAAAAAAAAATGTACCCGCTAAGCCTAAGCATTTGGACTGCGCCAGAAAGATCCAATACGACCCCTACCTTGACAGAGGTCGGTCAATTGACACATTTTGACAGGTGTCCAGTCCATATAACTGTCACTGGGCACTGAAGAAGTTGACAGGTCGATCCACGTGGTTTAGGAGACTTAGGAATGTCTGAGGTGGAATTCGGAGAATTTAGTGAGTAAGGAAAGACAATAATGAGATTAGTCTCTCTAGTAATTATTTGTGCTTGGTTGATGTTTTGGCGCTGTAAAAATGCTAATTGAATTGTTGTACCGAGAGGTCACCGACCTGACATAGAGCTGAAAATCATAAGTCTCATTCTGGTGAGCTTATAGTGGAATACATTTTAACTAGAATTTACAAATCATCAATTAAAATTTTACAAAACAAAATAATTTCTTAAAGGCTTACTCTACTCATCTTAATTTAATCAAAGAGCATTCTGGTACAAAGAACATTTTACTGGTGGTAGGACCACTTGTAAGTCCGCACGGGTAGGTACCACCACCCTGCCTGTTCCTGCGTGAAGCAGTAAAGCGTTTCGGTTTGAAGGGTAGGGCAGCCGTTGTAACTATACTGAGACTTAAGAACTCATATCTCAAAGTGGGGTGGCGGCATTTACGTTGTAGATGTCTATAAGCATTAAAATTTATGGTGATTTAAATAACATATTATTACTATGACTATTTTTTTTTTTTATGAATTTTTCATTTTAGTATAGTATATGTATAATAAGCAGATAAAACCTCTTAATCAAAATAAAAATATTTTCATAATTTTAACCAAAACTTATATTGCTCGTTATTTTTATTCCACTGAATCCCTAATCGTGAGATATATGTGATATATGTGATATGTGTATATGATTTTATATGTGAGTCGACTATTATCAAAGCCGGCAATGTGACTTTTGGACAATTATTGGTAAATCAGAAAAACGAATTATTGACTTTGTATTCCATTGGCAGTCACAAAACTCTTCTGAACGACATCTTAGATAAATAACAGGTTAAGTATTAACCTTTATTTAATGCAGGTTTTGAACCGTATTCTTTGAAGGAGACGATTATATTCAAATCAATCTGTATTGACATATCAATAACATTTTTTTGTCCAAATGCACAGATTGCCACCTTTGATAATAGACGACTCATGTGTTCCTTTAAATTAGTACGCCTACTCTACATAAGAAGTAAATAAAAAATAAAATAAAAACGTACATAAAATAATCAAAACGTATCTTATCTTTGTCGAAAAGTTATTGTTTGATAACATTCTCCTACCAATTTTGCCTACATTATAAATCTCTATTCTCTTCGTAATCGATGTGATAAAATGTTCAAGTTAAATATTTCTAATTTATTATTGGTGATATTTGCTCTGAACAATATTAGTGTTTATGGTCAAAGTAAGTCTGAATAATTATTTACGCAATGTTGAAATGTTTGTTTAAATCGATTTCATACGTCGATTACAATTTCCAATCAATTCATATACAATCAAACCATGTCATAAAAAATCTGTTCATATTAATTTGTTTGAGATTTAAAAAATATTCTGGGTCTCAAATGAGACACTTTTAAAGTACATCAGTTCCCCCATCCTTAAAACCAAAACGCATAACGGCTTCACGGCAGAAATTGGCAGAGTGATGGCGGGCTCACAAGACGCCCTACCACCAATAATTACGCAAATTATAATTTTGCGGTTTGATTTTTATTACACGATGTTATTCCTTCACCGTGAAAGTCAATCGTGAATATTTGCTAGGTACCTATTTCATTACATTTTTTTTTATGTTTGTATGATTACTGGTGGCCCGGAGGCCTTTCCAGTTTCACCAGGACATGTGGGCGAGCAAAGGCTCAGCCAGAAGAAAAAAATGTACCTACCTGCGAGATTCGACAAGCACTACCTACCCGAGTGGACTCACAGTACCAATAGAACGCATATCCGTATTTTGTTGTTGCCCTTAATACGAGCACACGGCCTACTTATCGAAATATTGTCATATTTTATTTCTTTCGTGAAGCTGTAATGCGTTTCGGTTTGAAGAGTGGGGTAGCTACTACTAGAGTACTAATAAAAAACACGTGTGCACTCGAGGACTGCCGCGGTAAAGTAGACAATAATAATTTAATATTAAAAAAATAATAAAATAAGACCACGCTATATTTATAAACATTAATAAAAGCAAAAGATTAACTGTCACACACACTCATAAGCTAGACCGTGCGAGAGACAGACATGATGCGCATGCAGTGCGACGTGACGCCGTGCGCTTATTCACAAACACTACACAAGCGCAACGTGTGAATGTGTTGAACGCTAGCTATATGGTAAGCGGCGGTGTTAGGTTTTATTTTCGTTACGTAATTTCTTGATTCGGTCGCCGCACTCAAAGCCCGCGACAAAAGCTACGCAATAGCTTAAAATTTGAGATCTGAGACCAGCCAGTCTTCTCCTGAGGGCTCTCCGCGAGCCTGGTTTGAAGAATGATATATCGTAGCATCCGGGTAATACAGTGGAAGTTGATTTCAGAACAGACACTTCGGTGTTATTAAATTCATCATTTAATGTACGGCTAATCACTCAGAAGGTACCATCATTATTTCAGTAAACAACGTGAGATTGGTCGACCACGCAGATTATATGATAACAGTAATACAGAAGACAGTAGAAGAATTTGAAAACAGGGAATGGTGTAATTTCAAACTGCCTGACGTCGTTCAGGAAATAAAGTGGGTATTTTAAGAATTTTCCGCGAATTTTTTTTTATTTCTTAGAACACGGATGCCCTTTTGTAGCATCTAACTGACCCGAACATTCTTAACGCGATCTCCAATAACACTGTGAGAAATAGAAATAAATTGCTAACGATTTAAGCAATGATATGTTAGTTTACAATCAGCGAAACAAAGTAGTATAAATAAAAAGTGCTAATTTTACTTTCCTGCCAAACTTTTTCCCTAATTCATCTTGGGTATTACTAATACTGATTACGAAAAGTTCTGTATATCGAGCTAACATGCCGCTTACTTCTGCCGCAAGATAAATCATCAGGTAGTAGATCAAATTTCGAGCCAACCTTACAATCTTGATTATGCCCTTGATGTCGTCAATTTCCAATTTACTTTGTTACACCTTATAATTGAAAAACTCAGGACTATGGTGTAGCTTTATTTATTGAAAGCAAAGAAAATTATATGTTATACGAAATCGTAATATATCAGGTGGTAATACATTATGTATACTAATATACCCAACAATTTACTGTACAAATTGACTAAATTATATGACAAAAATATCAAAGATGGCTCTTATTTCATGAATTTTAGTAGCACTTTTCTTGATGCACCAATCTCAAATTCACAGTGAAGTCATTTTCGAACAAAAAACAAAAGGAACAGTTAAGTACGCCAACGGTTTCCTGGTCTCCGTACAGCATTTGGACATAATGCAGTCGACTGTCCAACAATTTTGGAACCGTACACACCCAGGGCTGGTTGAAGTCAGGGGAAGGTTGAGGATGCACGATGTGACCGTAGGGTTTGATGTATTGGCTAGCTTGGATAGTGAGCACAGATATTCTGGAACTTATAGGCACCCAATGGTAAATTTCGACTTTACGGTAAGTCTTCTTCTTAATTTTATTATCATAGCAACGATATTACAGTTTGACTTGACTCATATTTAGATTCAAAATCGGTCGCCATTAACCCGTATTAGGGGTATGTGTTGGAGTGAGGAGTTTTGAAACGGGATAAAGCTTAGTGGGCAAGACAAGTAGTAAGCTTTTACCAAGCTCATCCATATTGATATTCACGGCTGGAAAGAATATCACAAGACATTCTCTGATGTCATAATGTTTCATATTTAAAGACTGAAGACCTTTAAATACTTACGTTCATTTCCAATAATACCTTAACAGTTATATTTAACTTATTTTGCCTCGCATATTTTTGAAAAGACCTCTCCTTATTTCAAAGTTTTCTTTTATTATTAACTTACGGTCTTTATTCTGTATTATATTAGGTACAAAAGGATTTAAATATTGATGAGTTGAACGTGAGTGTGATTGGATCGGTACCGAATAGCAATAATTTGGTGCGCTTCCTGCCCGAAGACCGCATTACTGATATTCTGAATACTGTGGTATGATGATTGCAATCATTTATTTATTTTTATTGCTTAGATGGGTGAACGAGCTCACAGCCCACCTGGTGTTAAGTGGTTACTGGAGCCCATAGACAACTACAACGTAAATGCGCCACCCACCTTGAGACATAAGTTCTAAGGTCTCAAGTATAGTTACAACGGCTGCCTCACCCTTCAAACCGAAACGCATTACTGCTTCACGGCAGAAATAGGCGGGGTGGTGGTACCTACCCGTGCGGACTCACAAGTGGTCCTACCACCAGTAATTACGCAAATTATAATTTTGCGGGTTTCATTTTTATTACACGATGTTATTCCTTCACCGTGGAAGTCAATCGTGAACATTTGTTGAGTACGTATTTCATTAGAAAAATTGGTACCCGCCCGCGGGATTCGAACGCCGGTGCATCGCTTCAACACGAACGCATCGGACGTCTTATCCTTTAGGCCACGACGACTTCAAATTGCAAAAGGAATTTGTTTTAAACGTACCTAATTGTTTTCAGTACAACAGAGCGTCATCAACGCCAGGGATTATGGACTGGGCCTTCGAAATCATTCAGCCCATAGCCGATGAAATCGTACAAAACGAAGTACAATTCCCGATCGTATGCTACAACTGTCCTGTCAGATAAATCATTGAAAACAATTTTACTTATTTTCATTTTACAATATCGCAAACAACCGCTAGGCTGCGGCTTGGCCATGGGCGACGGTAACCACTCACCATCAGGTGGGACATACGCTCGTCTGTCTACAAGGGCAATAAAAAAATTAATAAAAAAACTTTAGAGTTTTCGTTAAAAATTTTACGAAACTATATAGTCTTTTATTATCTGCCTCACAATTTACCGAGTCTTAGCTAATGTTTGTGATTTATAAAATCTATGCTTAATTAATTTCCGTCATATAGAATGCAAGGGAATTGTTCTCGGAGCCGAACAAAACTACTTAGTATTTTTAAGTTTTTAGTGAACCTCCGATTTGAGAGTATTAGAACATTAAAGTCGACCTCGCGTTTCAGTTAATTTTCAACTAGATTATGACCGAGCTTTGCTCGGTTTTTTTTTTTTGATAACGCCATCTTGTTGTGTCTTTAAAGGGGTTAGTTGTCCTCAATTAAAAAAAGTTGTATTATTATTCGCCGATAGATGTCGGGAAGAGTTGATGATTGGAAACACGAATAAAACAACATTTTCTGAAAATAAATCGTAGCTAGATCGATTTATCGCTCCTCCAATCCCCTGTATACTAAATTTTATGAAAATCGTTGGAGCCGCTTCCGAGATTCAGGTTATATATATGTATATATTAATATACAAGAATTGCTCGTTTAAAGGTATAAGATAATGATACATTGCGTGCTCTTCAAAAACAGCTTCTTTCTAGACGACCAACAACGTAATTTGTCATCGTAATTGAGAACTTTCCTTATTACCCTTTTTTTTTTTTTTTTTTAGTCAGGAGGAAATCGCCGGACTTCCGCCCTTTTCTGGGGATACTGGGCGGGGTATGTCAGAGTCGAACTGACTAAAACCTCCTGTCGCTCAACAACCAACGTCCAAACCTCGCATGAGACAGAACTCATGACAAGGCAAAGGGGGGAAAATGAAGCGTTTAGTGCGGAGCACATCTCTCCCATCACCCTCCCCCTCGGGACGCCGGACTGGCGGTCGTCGGCGCCACGACCACCAGCCCTCTCGGTTGGCAGACTGTCCGAAGCCCGCCTAGAAGGCGCCGGTTAGAGTGGGTTACCCTACGGAATACCCCGCTGGGCCAGAACCAGCGTGGGTCGAGGATAGCCGGCCTTCCATCACCCGGATGCTCTTGCGTAAAACGCGTGCAGAGCAGCTTGCACGTCGTCTTCTTAGGCCCCCTCGCCGGTCCCCAGACCGACATTTGAGGGGACCCGAAACACTTAGAGGGCCAGGGCTTGGGCGAGATCCGCCTCCCTGGCCCCCGCTCGACGGCGGCGGGATTGTGCGTCTCTCACGCGCCCCGCCGCCTCCTTCTGCGAGATGGTGCACTCGCAGAAGTCGAGCATCGCCTTCCACGACTCGTCGTCGCCGAGCATCGATGCCACAACACTCGGCAACGACAAGTCGGTTCCTATTTTTGCGACGAGGACACGGCGCCACCCCTCCCATGCGGGGCAGGCGACGAGCGTATGCTCTGCCGTGTCCACGTCGCAACCACAATGGTTTCCTTATTACCCTTATTTTAATAATTGTTACAGAAAATCATCACAAAAAGTTAAATTTCTTTGTGTATACCACTGAATTGTTTTAATAATTTACAGAATCACCTTTCATGATGACCTTTCTATGATTTTACTTTTAATCTTTTTTCTATCGATCATTACGTGTTAATATTACATTACTATCAGAATACTTTGATAAGGTATCGTAATAAATTGATTGAAGGAGCACGGAGATTTGTTTTTAAAATTAATTAATTATAATTCAAATTGAATTATTATTTGATTAATACAAAATGATTTCTAGTTTAGTGCTAATACTGGCTTTGTCGTATGCTTCCGGGCAAAACAATCTAGGTGAGTTTTCCATTGCTTCCTTTTTGATACAAAATACAAAGATTTTTTAAGCTATACTTTTAGGTATTTCATAAATTTATTGGACGTAGATAATTTATATGGCTGTGAACAATAGAGCTGAGGCTCCTTTGTTTTTCTAGACGTTTCCTACGTAACTTTTTGCAAAGTCTAAAGCGTAAACATACAAAAACTCTGAAATAAATGTAACCAAATACAAATATTTTGGTTGGCTTTTATGTTTTTAAATTGTAACTTCTTTAGCTCTATTAAGTATGATTTGAAATTCGATTAATCGAAAATGACACGGCTCAATGAAACAGAAATGTCAAACGAAAAACGACTCTAAAACGAGACAAATATACTTCTATAAGTTTTAGCCTGCAAGAGAATGAGTATGTATTAATATTTGAACATAATTTCTGTTTTTAATTTTATTTGTCTATCGGCAATGGGTAGACAAGCAACCGCTCATCTAGTACAAATAGTTATCGGAGGTCATCTATACTAATCTATACTAATATTATAAAGAGGAAAGATTTGTTTGTTTGTTTGTTTCGAATAGGCTCCGAAACTACTGGACCGATTTGAAAAATTCTTTTTCCATTAGAAGCCGACATTGTCCCTGATGAACATAGGCTACTTTTTAAAATAAAAAAAATATTTTATTTTTTTGGTTTCATGTGTGTTTTAATGTTTCCGAAGCGAAGCGAGGGCGGGTCGCTAGTGGATAAATATCTATAGTCGTTGCAAAGTACGAGCGCGCGTGGCCTTTATTTGTAGTTGTAATCGTAAATATACATTTTCGTTAGTGTGAGTACCCGACGAAGCAGTCAGTAGCGAGTGAGCCATTGCTCGAGCTACATGTACTTATTATTTCCACATCGCTACTGTTTACGAAGTACGGTTGATTAGTTAATAATAACGATGTGGTTAGTTTTTATTTTGACACTACATATTTATTTTATTTTGACCTAATAAGTAATTTTTTAATTTGCTTAAATCATAAAAGTGGGTGAAATCGATAACTTGAATTAATGAAGTTTTGGTTACTAATTGTACGTGCTCTCACACCTACATTCACGCGTATAGAGATTGATCACTCACACAATTAGGGGCGGCGCGCATTCCTACTTTGCAGCAATTGTACTATCCTATAAATCCCATCATTGCAAGAGGAGCGCATGAAATATTTAGGACAGAAATACTCTCTACTAATAAAAGCATTAGGCTTAACACGACTGAATACGACTATCAAGAGTTTCCATCGAATAATTTCAATCAAATCTGTTGCTGTAGCTAAAAAAAGCGATTTGTAGCTAAAATAAGTGCTAACAGTTATCTGTTTTGTTACAATTACTTCTAACTGTTTAACTTTTCACGAGGTTGACCCGCGACTTGCTAAATGGCGCGGGAATCCGCCGGATGCGGTTGGCGCAAAACCTGTCATTGTGGCGAAACTTGGAACGTTGTGGGAGGCATAAGTTCAGCAGTGAGCCTCTGTGCGCTGATGATTATGCTTAAGTTTTGAAATTGAAGTATCATCACTCTATTTTTAATACAGCTGACATTTGGCAAGTAATCGCCCAAGTGAATGTGATAGATTTGTTTCTTTATGTGATTTTGAATCTTATGACAATTTACATTAAATTGAAAATAAAACTACGTCCTAGTTGTCGACACCAGGGCGAGAGTGCAGCATCACACAGAATACTACACAAAACTTATTCAAGAGCTAGTTTATGAGTTGGAAAAACGTGGTTTCTGCAATTTGAAATTAAATGACGTCATTATAGAACATAAGTAAGTATTATTTTATTTGCCGATGTTTATAATGTCATATGCCGACTATTACTGCTTACATAATCGATAATGAAGTTTTTTAACAAATAATTTTAACAAGAAAACTAACTTTATGAAAACTAACTTTAAACTAACATTATAAAATAAAATGAGTATTTGAGACAATGTATGTAGTCGAAGTAAATTAAATATTCGTTAGTTTGATAACTCAAAAACTTATTGTTCAGATCCTTATTTCTTGATTTAAATTATTACTGGTGGTAGGACCTCTTGTGAGTCCGTACGGGTAGGTACCACCGCCCCGCCTATTTCTGCCGTGAAGCAGTAATGCGTTTCGGCTTGAAGGGTGAGACAGCCGTTGTAACTACACTGAGACCTTAGAACTTATATCTCAAGGTGTGTGGAGCATTTAAGTTGTAGATGTCTATGGGTTCCAGTAACCACTTAACACCAGGTGGGCTGTGAGTTCGTCCACACATCTAGGCAATAAAAAAATTATAATAATAATTACATGACATGAAATTACACATGGGAAACGGCAGTTATCAAATGAAAAAAAAAGAATCATCAAAATGAATGTACCTGGAAAAAAGTTATGTTTCAAGTTTCTTCAATCAAATTGAGAACGTCCTCCTATTATGAAGTCAGTTTTAGAAGAAGTCAGTACTGGTGGTTTGTGAGTCCGCACGGGTAGGTACCACCACCCCGCCTATTTCTGCCGTGAAGCAGTAATGCGTTTCGGTTTGAAGAGCGGGGCAGCCGTTGTAACTATACTGAGACCATAAACTTATATCTCAAGATTGGTGGCGCATTTACGTTGTAGATGTCTATGGGCTGCGGTAACCACTTAACACCACGTGGGCTGTGAGCTCGTCCACCCATCTAAGCAATAAAAAAAAGTAAAAAAATTATGTCTAGTAATTTCTTACGTCTTCGCGTGTCATAATAATAAAATTAATAAAATTAAAACAACTTTTACGGCTTAACCACGCGTTTACTACATCTATTTTATTTCTCTTATTTCCTATACCCGGCTAAGCTTGGCACGGAGCTATATTTTATCTGTGCTACAGCACTATTTAAACACATCAAACAACAATCGATTTCAGTGAACAACTCTACAACTTCCTGGTATCTGGAAACGCGACTTACACTAACGGGTTTCTAGTGTCCATAGAGAAGATAGATGTCACGAATATGGAACAGAGAGTCACCAGGGATATTGTGAGCGGGGCGAGCGTTCCTAGGGCGTTAGTTCGCGGAAGATTGAATTTAAGGGATGTGAAAGTTGGCTTCGATGTTGATGCGCACATCAATGATGAACTTAGGCACTATACCGGAGCTTTTACACACATACTAGTCCAATACGAATTGAATGTAAGTAAAGCTATCTATGATCCCACTTTTTTTGTGGAAATAAACGCTTCTGTAGAACTATCGTCCTCGAAAATCAAACCTATTATAATAAACTTATTGGAGGAAGTGAGAAGATGAAAGGGCTTAGTTTCCACAGCCGTTAGTTAGTATGTGTTCTGGTTGGAAAGGTGGCACTGTACTACACAATTGAGGCTCATATCTAAAGATGGATGGTGATGACATCAATGAACCCCGGTAAATAATTACCAATAACTAAGTAACCAAAAATGTGTATAGAAATGCATTGCGTCCAATCCGATTGGCAATTGAAATTCATGCATTCGAACAGTAAACAGTCACCGTCGCTCTAAGCACTTCATTTCCGATCCTGCCGATCCACTATCGGTACCTCAAGCATCGGTCACCGTTCACGTCGAACCCGTCACTTACGACGAAGGGCTCGGCGAACAAATTAACCCTTAGACACAGCCTAGTTTTCCGCCGGATCTTCTGAGTGGGGCGCGTCACCGATCCAGTGGTTGATTCTGCTAAGCACTGCTCTTGCTAGGGCTAGTGTTAGCAACGCCCTCAAATTAGAACCCCGTGAGCTCACCTACTGGTTTGGCGAAGCTGGCCTAATAACTCGAGGTTACTAGCATTGAAGAGAAAAAAAAAACATAAATGACATAAATATATCTGTAACTCGCAGTGACTCTTTCGTTATCATGGCATTTTTAACGATAGAACAGACGAGCCCGCCTTTGACATTCAGGATATCAGAATACATTTACGCCACAACGTAAATTCCACCACCTTTGAGAAATAATATTATCTTCAGGTCCACAAGAATTTGGTGTCTGGGGAACTTCATACTTCTATGAGGCTGTTGAGTCTGATGCCCAGTGCTACAGTCCGGATGGACTACATGCCAACGGACAGCATCACCGAAGCATTGTCGAGACGTGTAAGTTCTCTTCGATAATCCACGCAAAAAGGAGGTTCTTGTAGAAAGAAAAGATGAAGGTGTTTTAATTTGAAGCTAAAGAGAAAATGCACTATACCGGTTGATGTGCAAAAAAAGTTTCCGAAAACAAAGACGGCGCTACCGATCCTTTTTTTTTCGGGCCGGGCACCGAATGTCCTACGAGGTCCCCGCGCGTCCCCTAAGCCCTAAGTATGTGGGACTGATCCGCGATTGCGAATCCGCGGGCCCAAGGATATGCGATACCGATCCCTTTTTTTCGGGCCGGGGACTGAATGTCCTACGAGGTCCCCGTACGCCCCCTAAGCCCTAAGTATGTGGGACTGATCCGCGACTGCGAAACCGCGGGCCCAAGGATGTGCGCTACCGGTCCCTTTCTTTTCGGGCCGAGGACCGAATGTCCTACGAGGTTCCCGCGCGCCCCCTAAGCCCTCTAAGTATGTGGAACTGGTCCGCGTCAAGCGAGATGCGTCAGTATAGTGTCTCAGAGGAATATGAAGTTTTTTGGGATAGCCTATGTTACTCTCTTAACAAACTTCTGAGCCTGCACGAGTAGTACTAATACCACCCTGCCTATTTTTACCATGAATCAGTAATGCGTTTCGGTTTGAATGGTGGCACACATTGTACTGTAAAAACAGAGATTTAGGACTCATTTCTCAAGATGGGCGGCGGTATTAGCGTTGTTGATGTCTATGAGCTCCGACGACCACTTAACACCAGGTGGGCCGTGAGTACGTCCACCTAGCTTAGCTAATAATAAAAAAAAAAACAGTATGACTTTTAAAGAGAGTATAGACACGTAATAACACCAATACTCGTAGTAAAAAAATCAAAAAGTACTAATAAGCGTAGTTTACTGTCGTTTCGGCTTCGGAGTCCGTCTTCCTCCACCCTGTCTACAGTAATAAAGTCGATTTATTATAGCTTATTGATTTATTATTGCAATAAATAACTATAACGTTGGCATTTTGAGACACGATACTCCAATTCTGTCGAACATTGTTCTTACCGCGAGTTTTTTAACGTTCTCGATAATGTAAAAGTTAACTCAAATCTGTGTGTAGTCGGAAAGTTTGCCTACGTTTGCCGATAGGGGCGCTTTTCCAACTACATACAATCTTTTTTTTTTTTCGGGCCGATCTGCACACGTACATAATAATTTCGTCTTCTCGCACTAAAACTGTATAATTTCAAAACCTACTAATTTTACAGGAGAGTGTCTTAAAGGTTTAACATGTCATTGTGATATTTTTAATATTAATCATCTTTGCAACATTTATTTTTTATTTTTTACCAGTTACATTATCTGTCTTTTAAAGTAAGATAAGATTATGTATTAATTTGTTAATAGTAGTCGAAACATAGGTAAACTAAAAAAAAAAAACTAAACTACGCTCTTTTGACAGTATTTATGAGAAAAATACTGGTTATACCAAATGATTCCGCATATTAACTAAATTTCGAATATTTTTGGAAATTGTACACTTTGAATGCGAAAAAGACGATTTGTGTTTATCGAATTTTCAGTTCGTACCAAGCATGAACAGGAATAGCGCTGACAATTGGGGAACATATTTCGCTTCGATATTGTTGGAGAAGGCGAAAACTAAAATACCGTTCCCAAATGTTTGCTTTAATTGTTAAATCATAAGTACAGTTTCATATAAATATATAAAGGAATAAATGATACGAAAAGTACACAAAACCTAGTGTTTTTATTGTTCCTTTAAAATAGTCTTAACTATACTAATTTAAAAATCTACACTGGTTTTTACGAATGTTCCGTTATAACTACTGAACCATGAATCCGATTGACTTGAGACTTGGTATCCATGTAGAAAATAGATACAATGTACATAATGGATAGGCTAATATTTATATGAGTGTTGGACTCCCTACACCAGTTGCGGGGACGTTAATGATGAGAATCTTTGTGGGGGTGAGAAATAATAATCTTAATTTTAAATACCCAGCGAAGCGGACGGGTACAGCTAGTCTCCTATAAAGATAAATTTACACCGACATAATAAGACTGGCTGGCAAAAACTATCGTGTGAGGCCGTATAGAAAAAGGCCCGATTTTTGCTTGTGCCGACATCACGGATCGTTGATAACTCTGAATTTACGGAGAAAGTTAGTGCTCAGATTTCTGTATCAGTATCTTCCATTAGGAGTGCTCAGAAATGGTCCCAAGATTCTCGTTTACAATTGCAGTACCTGTTATTGGTGCAGCGTTCATTTCTGCAACTTCTTCAACTGTGTGTTTTACGTCATCGTTTTTAAAACGCATTATCTGGCTTTGAAATGAGCTCCCTCCGTAGCGTTTCCCGAGCTAGGTATAGCACGACCTTCTTCAAAATAAATTTGATAAGAGTACTCAGCGGTAGGAAGCGGCTTGATTGTGTTCCTGACTTTGCTATTCTCAATGAGAGACGGTAACAGCTTTGCATAAAGTGGGCTTTTGGCCCGTATTATGGAAATTTAAAATCAGGGATCCAATAACCACTTAAATCAGATTGGCGGTGAGGTAAGTACCCGAAAATACTTTAACTGTAATAATATATTTGAAACTTTTTTTTTGCACCTAAGCTGTCAGCCTTAGAGGCTATGCCAATGTCATCAAGCGATTAGGTGAGTACACGATGCTCTAACCTGAGGACGTTGCTAATACTAACCCTAGCAAGAGCCGTGCTTCGCAGAATCTATCACCGGAACGAAAATGCGACCCACTGAGAAAACCCGGTGAGAAACTCAGTTGGCTGTGTCTGTGGGTTAATTTAGTCGCAAGCGTCGGGTTCGGCAAGGACGGTGACCGGTGCTTGAGGTATCTAAAAGCACCGTTAGTGGATCGGAAGGATCCGAGATGACGTGTAGTTAAACACTAAGTAATCTGTATACTAAACTCTGTTATTTATCGACATAGATGCTCACAAAATGATGTAATTAAAATATGTGTACGCTTGAAAAGTAATGGATTACATTAGATGAGACAAAACATATTTAGGTGCCATTTTTTCTAAATAATAAACCTAGCCTTTCTAGGTGATGATTAAAATAGCACATTCATTAGATTTATTTCTCCTTATGTTTCGTTATTTGAGCAATCTCGTAAACGAAATATATTGAAACTCGCGATTAGCAAGTAGCAAATAAATACGACAAATTCTAACTACTGGTGGTAGGACCTCTTGTGAGTCCGCACGGGTAGGTACCACCAACCTTTTTTTTTTTTTTTTTTCCGCTGTCTGCTCACAACACCATGCAGATCGTTGAGTCTCACATACCCCGCGCGCCCCTTTTGCGCGGGGACCTCGTAGGAGGTTCGGCCCTCTACCCGAAAAAAAAAAAAAAAAAACCACCACCCTGCCTATTTCTGCCGCGAAGCAGGGATGCGTTTCGGTTTGAAGGCTGGGGCAGCCGTTGTAACTATACTGAGACCTTAGAACTTATATCTCAAGGTGGGTGGCGCATTTACGTTGTAGATGTATATGGGCTCCAGTAAGCACTTAACACCAGGTGGACTGTGAGCTCGTCCACCCATCTAACTAAACAATAGAAAAAAAAAATCCTAGAGCCTTCATCTCCTCGCTTTGGTTTCCTCAATACTTAGGGTCGTGACCACTTTCATAGTCTCTTTCAAAAACTTACCTAAGTCCTCAATAAAATTCTGATGGTCGTCAGGCTATATTTCAACTTTCATTCTAAAAACTTATCGGACAATTTTAAAAAAAATTATAGATGTATACATTATTTTCTATTAATAATTTTATATTAATTTTTATTTATTTTATTGATTTAGTATTCCTTCTGGTTTCAATAGGCAATAACGAAAAGAAATGTGTTCACCCTGTTTTTTCCAACTCCTAAAACCGTCACTAGAGAGCGCTGTAATACGCAAATCCGTTGTCATGATACCCTTGTCATAAGTGACACGGTATCCGAAGATTATTGATTTTATTCATAGATTATACACTTAATATGATTTTATTGAATATACGAGTTTTCTAATCCAAGTTTATTTTCATAATCATCCCTCGGAAAGCCGAACATGGTCCAATACGAGCCGGATAAGAAAACAACTAATGATAAACAATAATTATAAGTGTAAAAGAACGTTACAAACCGTAATTAACACAAAACTATTTCGTTGCTAAGTACTAGTGAATGTGAAGAATGGGCCCGGAAAGTTATATTAAATTACAAACCGATGTTCAAAATAAGATATTTAAGGCACAGGTTAATTTCAAAAAGTCACCTGCGTCTAGAATAACAAGGGAATATATCGAAACGAGATTGCAATTATTGGAACAACACTGGTTAAAGTTTGAAGAAAATCACCAGAATGTTATATTGGGATGCGAAAATAACGATTATAGCTACTTTAAAGACGATGTTTACACCATGGTTGAGGATAAATACATTGAGCATAAGATAGAATTGAAACAAGCATTATCGCAATTTTTCCCGGTCGCTCAATTAAATGCGAACACCTCAATGAATAACGGAAATAATAACGGATTATCTGAATCCATGAGTGTTAAACTTCCGAAAATTGTACTACCATTATTTTCGGGTAAATATATGGAGTGGCCAACATTTCACGACTTATTTGAATCGCTCATCCACAATAATAGTGCGCTCGCTAATGTGCAGAAATTATACTATCTGAAAAGTCATTTACAAGGAGAGGCTGAGCAGCTATTGCGGCATATTGCTATTACAGATTCAAACTACGAACAATGTTGGCTACAATTAAACAAAAGGTACAATAACAAACGTTATATCGCGAACTGCATTCTGGCCAGGCTGGTGGGCCAAAGGGCTTTACCTTCAGAGTCATCCAACGGTGTCAAACAAATACTCGATACGACAAATGATTCCTTGCACGCTTTATCTAATCTTGGTATACCTGTATCGACATGGGACATCCTGATTATATATCTCATCACAATAAAATTGGATAATGAATCCCGGAAACAATGGGAACAAAAACTAAGCGAACAGGCTGATCGATTACCTACACTAAGCGAGTTCCAATCATTCCTGGAATCAAGATATCGAGCACTCGAGTTTTTAGAACCAAACCAAAGAATAGAGTCTAGAGGCAAAGATGTAGTGTATAAACCCAAGGTGTTCAGCGTGACGACGTCTGTATTCTGCCCATTCTGTTCGGAAGATCACTTGCTTTATCAATGCGAGAAATTTGTACAAGAAGCCATCGAGAATCGCCGGGAGTTCATCCAGAAGAGAAAACTGTGTTTCAATTGCTTCGGAGCTAACCATTCGGTAACACAGTGCAAACGACGCATGGCTTGTCGGTGCTGTGGCCGACGTCATCACTCGCTGCTGCACCAGGAAGGCGACACTTACAATCCGGCCCTAGCGGGCCCTAGTCAGCCCACTAATCAACAGCGGGAACCAGCACAAGAACCGCAGGCGGCGGATCACGTGGAGCGTGTTGTCAGCCATTTTTCTAACAGTGAAATGAGATCAAGTAGTCAAGTAATGTTAGCTACCGCATTAGTTAATGTATCAAGCAAGGGTATGTATCAAACACTTAGGGCATTGTTGGATCAGGGCTCTCAAGCCTCGTTTATTACTGAACACGCAGTTCAACTTTTGCAGCTTCGAAGGTTGCCAGTTCGAAGTACCGTATCTGGTTTAGGAGGAGACAAATCTAGTATTCAAGTAAAACATATGGTTCAATTTAAAGTACAGTCCACATATAACTCTTTTAGCTATCCCGTTCAAGCCTATGTTTTAAACTGCCTAACATCCACTCTTCCTTCACAGCAAATTCAATTTCAGGATTGGCCGGAATTGTTGCAATTGCAGATGGCTGATCCAGGATATGGTACACCAAGCAATATAGATCTTCTACTGGGCGCTGATGTGTATGGTCAGGTTTTGTCAGAAGGTATATTGAGAAATCCACCTGGAACCTTGACAGCTCAAAATACACAGCTGGGATGGATCCTGTCGGGACGAGTTCAGGTTAGTGGGGATACTCCTTGCATTATTAGCGCACATACCCATGATAACTCAATCAATGATTTGCTGCGTCAGTTCTGGGAGATTGAAACTGACCAGCCTCATCCACTTTTATCCAAGGAAGAAGAATCCTGTGAAAGATACTTTGAATCCACTACAACTAGGGACAGTTCGGGTCGTTATGTTGTAGGTCTTCCTTTTCGTGACAACAATCCAACTTGTCAATATGGTCGCTCGCGAACAATTGCATTGAAACGATTCCATTTGCTCGAGAAGAAACTTGAAAAGAATCCAGTCTTGAAGCAAGAATACTCCAAGGTAATAAATGAATACCTGGCTATGAATCATATGGAAGTAATTAATGACAAACAAGAAGCTGCTAAGCCAGGATGCGTTTATCTACCTCATCATGCAGTTGTTCGCGAGGACAAAAGTACAACGAAGGTCCGCGTTGTTTTCGACGCTTCGTGTAAGGGTACCAGCGGCAAGTCACTGAACGATGATTTGTTGGTAGGTCCAAGGCTTCAACCAGAGTTACGACACATAATTATGAAATGGCGTACTTATCCTATATGTTTCGCAGCGGACATAGTTAAGATGTACCGAATGGTCAAGGTCGTACCAGAGCATACTGACTTCCAGCGACTACTGTGGAGAGAGAATCCTAGTGAAGAAGTCAAGGACTGTAGGCTGTTAAGAGTTACTTTTGGTGTTTCGTCGGCCCCATATCTAGCAGTTAAGAGTTTGCAACAAGTGGCAAAGGACGAACGCAGCACCGGTGAGTATCCATTGGCTGTAGACAGGGTGATGAACTCTTTCTATGTTGATGATTTTTTGTCAGGGTGTGAAACAGAAGACGAAGCAGTTGCCATATACCACCAAATGGTTAGTCTACTAGGTAAAGGAGGGTTCCAGCTGCAGAAATGGGCGAGCAACAGTCTGAAGTTATTGGAAGAGATAAAGCCGCAGCGTCCTGACGCTCAGAAAGATATTAAAATTGATGATACTGTTAAGATTTTAGGACTCAACTGGAATATTCAATCTGATTCTTTCAAATATACTGTGAACTTACCTCCCCAGAAGCTGCCAATCACCAAACGGGTAATTTTGTCCGATATATCACGCTTATTTGATCCTTTAGGGTGGATTGCACCTGTTATAATACAGGCAAAAATATACATGCAGAAACTATGGCTGTCAGGTCTTTCTTGGGATCAGGAAGTTACGTCGAACCTGCTGGATGAGTGGATTTCGTTTCGCGACAACTTACCTGCTCTCAACCAAGTCACGGTGCCCAGGTGGGTCAATAAGAGTAAGGATACAAGTTACCTTGAGCTGCACGGGTTTTCCGACGCATCCAATGACGCATACTCAGCGGTAGTCTACCTTCGGGCGACTGATCATTATGGCAACGTTAGGGTAAGTCTAATTGCGGCTCGTACTAAGGTATCTCCTATCAAGCAAATATCCATTCCTCGCCTGGAGCTTTGCGGAGCAGTGTTGGTTGCAAGGCTCTTGTCTGAGGTCTCGGGCATTCTGCCTATTCCTGCATCGCAGATACACGCTTGGACTGACTCCACCATCGTTCTGGCTTGGCTGAAGGGACAGCCAAATCGATGGAAGACCTTCGTCGCAAATCGAGTGACTGAAATCCTGACAGTTTTAAACAACGACCAATGGTCGCATGTGGAGTCATGCCAGAATCCAGCCGACTGTGCATCCCGAGGGCTGGCTCCACAAGAATTTATCCACTGTGAACTCTGGTTCCATGGCCCTGCGTTTTTAAGAGAATCCACGTATGTATCGCCAACGGTAAACATATCGACTGATTTAGAAGCCAAGCCGTTGAAGTCTCATCACCTAACCATTTCCGAAGTAGCTGGGTCAGATCTTCAAACATGGACGAAGTATTCATCTTTATCAAAAACGGTTAGAGTGGTCGCGTTTTGCATTCGATTTATTAATAAATTAAGGTCAAAGCGATATCCTTCTTACTTGACGGCTTCCGAATTAGATCATGCATTAAAGATAGGAATTAAGGTTTGTCAGACTCAGGCCTTTTCTAAAGATATTGAGCAAATAAATAAAACTAATTCAGTCAAACGCAAGAGCAATTTATGCTCTTTAAGCCCATTCCTGGATAAAGATGGAATTTTAAGAGTTCGGGGTCGCATCCAACAAAGCCAAGCTAACTATAATGTTAAACATCCAATTATTTTACCGCGAGATCATCATTTATCCAAATTGGTAGTTCAGGATGCCCACGAAAAAACTTTACATGGTGGTCATCAGTTAGTTCTAACGTACCTAAAATCGAAGTATTTTATCATAAATGCTAAGAGCCTAGTAAGACAACATATTAATAAATGCGTTAGATGTTTGCGTTATAAGACCGAAAATTCACATCCCTTCATGGGAGAGCTGCCAAGCTCCAGAGTTACTATTGCTCGACCATTCTATCGAAGCGGTGTCGACTACGCCGGTCCTATTAACATCAGGTTGTCTAAGGGCAGAGGTTGTCGTTCCTACAAAGGTTATATCGCGTTATTTGTTTGTATGGTCACGCGTTGCATTCACCTCGAAGCTGTGAGCTCTCTTAGTACAGACGCATTTTTGGCAGCGTTTCGTCGGTTCACTTCACGTCGTGGCCACTGTAGTGAAGTGTGGAGCGACAACGGCACAAATTTTGTTGGGGCCTCTAAAGAGTTGCGCGTTCTATTCCAGGAACAGAAATCAGGAATCATGAGTGAAATAGCAGAAACACTTGCTCTCACTAACACCGAGTGGCACTTCATACCCCCCACGCCCCAAACTTCGGCGGGCTGTGGGAGGCGGGGGTAAAATCGACCAAATACCATCTAAAACGGGTTTTAGACGGCACAATGTTAACATTCGAGGAGCTAACAACGGTTTTAACACAGGTCGAAGCATGTTTAAATTCCAGGCCTTTATATAGGTTGCCATCATGCCATGAGGACGCGGCTCCTCTCACGCCTGGCCATTTCCTTATAGGTGAAGCGTTGGTGACAGCCCCTGATCGGCATTACGAAGATGCCAAGGTAAGTCCATTGCATCGGTGGCAGTTAATACAAAAAATGACTCAACAGTTCTGGCGTAAGTGGTCTGCCGAGTATCTCACGACTCTAAATCAGAGATATAAGTGGACTAAAACTACACCAGAACCCCAAATAGGTGACGTTGTTCTTGTTAAGGAAGATGGTCTCCCTCCTTCAAAATGGTTATTGGTTTGATAGAGGAGAAGCACACTGGTCCAGACAATGTCACAAGGGTGGTTACTATCAAATGTAAGAAATCTAAAATTGTAAGACCAGTCTCCAAACTTTGCATTTTGCCTATCGCTTCTTAACATTACTTACCTGAATAACTGTGGATATTTCATGCAATGTATGTAACTTAAATCCAATCCAAATCCAAAGATAGGATGCATCAGCTATTAAGTATTTTGTTATTGTTTAGTTGTAAGTACGAACTGTTTAAAAGCAACCCTTGACTGAACTTTGTCGTTATTATGGTTTCTTTAATGTGATAGTTTATATTTAGTTCATGTTGAGCAGTTCTTTATTGATTACTATTAGGTTAAGATGTTACGGTTTCATGGAAATGTTAATTGTACATGTAAAATTTGATGGCCTCATTGTTGGCTATGAACTTTTGTAGTTCATGGTGGGCGGAATGTTCACCCTGTTTTTTCCAACTCCTAAAACCGTCACTAGAGAGCGCTGTAATACGCAAATCCGTTGTCATGATACCCTTGTCATAAGTGACACGGTATCCGAAGATTATTGATTTTATTGAATATACGAGTTTTCTAATCCAAGTTTATTTTCATAATCATCCCTCGGAAAGCCGAACAAAATGTGAAAAAATGTAACAAATCCACTCGAAGTGGCTTCTCAGGTTCTTCTAATAAGTCCACTGAAAAATCGTCAGTAAATAACAAATATTTTACGAAGACCTCAGCGATAATTAATCCTATCTCATCTTGTTTCATTTACCATTTCGCATGTTTCAGCATTGAAGAACTTTTCAAACTTGACACTGGCAACAACAGCGTCGAAAGAAGCTAGATCATAATTATTAATTTATGTTTTATGAGCTAGATGTTATATTAAGTGTTTAATCTATGTAGGTACAAAAAGAAATAAAATATCGGACTTTTTGGCGGGAACGCGAGGAGTAAAGTTGTGTGATTTGTTTTATTTTGTCTATTTAATGTTTTTTCAGGTTTAAATGTGTAATAACGGTGGTTTATTAACTGTTTAATATCTGTGAAAGTGCACAAATGTGGGAAAATTAAACAAAGCCGCTGGACGTCACTTCTCGGGATCCTCCAAAAAGTCCAATGAAAAAGTCTCAGTTGATGACCACCTTTTTACTGAGATTATATTATTTCATCCCATATCATCTCATCTCGTTTCATTTGATTTCATCCCAGTTGATTAATGTCTCATATCAATCATCTTCATTTCATTTCATCATCTATACTAATATTATAAAGAGGAAAGATTTGTTTGTTTGTTTGTTTCGAATAGGCTCCGAAACTACTGGACCGATTTGAAAAAATATTTTTCCATTAGAAGCCGACATTGTCCCTGATGAACATAGGCTACTTTTTTTATTTTATTTTTTATTTTATTTTTTTGGTTTCATGTGTGTTTTAATGTTTCCGAAGCGAAGCGAGGGCGGGTCGCTAGTTTTTCATAAAAATAAGAAAATAAATTAAAATAAGATATGACTTAAAGGTCCTAGTTACCAGGTCATAAAATCCCTTAAAATAAATAAAATATCAACTTGACAGTGGTAAACGTCAGTCAACATCATAGATAATACATTTATGGTCAACATAAACATTAAACAAATATTTCAAGACGACCTAAGTGCACTTAATTTAAATACGCAGGACACAAAATAGAATGAAAATGTAAAGTAATTACAGAAGAGATGCGGTTATGATCTTAAAATTGTTGTATTGTTAATCAAGGACAGTTGTGAGGCCAATAATGGCTGAAGAGAGCTACGAGGAGAGACAAAATAATGAGCTAACCGCCTTACAGGTTATATTTTGTTGAGACAATGCTTTAATTTCGCCATTTAATTAGGCAATATGGCATATTGTAGTTGTATTATCTAAATTACGAGAAACTAAACTAGAGTCTAAAAGTTTTGTAGGATTTAAAACCATTGTTTAGTTGTTTTAATTCTACCTCCTTCAGAGTTTTCTTAGAGCCACATCAATTATTTAATGCTGTTTGTATAGTTATTATTTATATGATAATGATAATATTCTAACAATATTTCACATAAAATAAAAACAGAATTAATATGTAGTGTTGGTAATAAAATAAAAAAAGTATATTTCCTGCGGAGCAGTAAAAAGAAGCCTTTCTATTCTTTGTAACAGACCACAGCTGAAACTGTTTTTACTGCATGACTTTTTATTTATTAAGTAGTAAACTGAATTTTGGCTACACAAATCTTACAGATAAATTTGTATTCGCATGTTATATTTTATGGTGTTTATTATATTTGTCAATATAAATACTTCACAGGCTATATATGGTGATGCTGTTATTGATAATCGCGAAAACATTGCTTGGAAAGTATGGCGTCCGCTCGATATAATGTTGACGTTGAATCCACTTCACAACTCAGATATACAAGGTGTTCACTGCTCTGTAACATTGCATTTAAAATGTTGCAATAATTATCCTGACAAGTAAGTAACAATATATAAAAAGAAAATACTATAATAATACCAATCCTGATATCCATTTGGGGCAGGCCTATACCCAACAGTGGATGTCTGTAGATTGAAAGGTAGACAGAAAAGTTAGATGATATCCATTGATTATGTGCAAGCTCAGACTAGAGGAAGTTTCTAGTTAAATCTATTGCTAGAACTAGATTTTGCTAGCACCTTAGCAGATATAACATACTATTAAAATATATCTGGTGGTTTTTACAAGTCATAAACATAATTAAAACAACTTTTATAATTTTATCTCACATTTATTACTTTGATTAAATTATTTTTATTGTATTATATTAGTTTTGAATTATTTACAGTTTCTATGGACAACAGTAGTGGTAATATAGAAAATATTATACCATAAAATTAGTGCTAATTATAAAAAAAAACTGCTATTTTCTAACATTTAATGTTACTCTTACATACTACTATATTAAACATATATTTAATTATATTTAAATACTCAGTGTCAAGAATCAAAATAAAGAAATGGTACTTAAAAGGGGTATACTTCAAAAGGAAGAATCACCTTATTAAAGGATGCTCCCTAATCCACACAAGGATGCATTCAAACTATGGATATACTATTAAACAACTATTACATACATATTTTAGTAGAACACTCTGAAGTGCACCTCTTAGTATGAACTATTTCTGCCGTGAAGCAGTAATGCGTTTCCGTTTGAAGGGTGGGGCCATTGTGACTATACTGAGACCTTAGAACTTATATCTCAAGGTGGTTGGCGCATTTACGTTGTAGATGTCTATGGGCTCCAGTAACCAGTTAATACCAGGTGGGCTGTGAGCTCGTCCACTCATCTAAGCAATTAAAAAAAAAGCTCATAGCAATAGCCTAAAGGTTTTCTGTTGTATTTGAAAATTATATTTCAGGCCACCAAGTCTAGCCATACACAAGATGCATGGATTATCCACAGACAATGCCACCAAATTATTGGCTGAATTGGAGACATTGTCACATCAATTGTGTGGTGAAGTTATGATATTCCAACTAGCCCAGCATGCACAGGTAAAGTATATGTCATATGACCGACAATATTGTCAAACGCTTGTCTACATGTTGTGGGTTTGATGCAGGAATCAGAACAAGAAATTTCTTAATACATTTTTTTTTTCTCGAGAATTTATGAGCAGACCCACCCTCTGGTACCCGCTTAGCGTTGAATTTTTGCCACATATTGTATATATTCATTATATTATAGATACACGATCATTTTAAAAATATGATGTTAAAAGTTGAACTATAAGAAAAGATTGTAAAATTATTACTTCAAAATTTACAGCAATTTCTGCACGATCACAATAAGCCTATATTGTCGTTTTACGATGAAATGCTGAAGCAGAAGAATGAAATGGAGAAACTGAAACTTCATGATTTACAAACCAAAGAGGAGGAAGAAGTAATATATATTTACTTACTAATTTTATTTGTACAAACTTCTCAAAGTAAATAAATAGTTAACGAAGTTTGTAAACACCTGGCACACTACAAAAACGACTGTTATCATAACCAAGAGCTAGACCTAGAATTATAACTAAGGAAATGGTCTAGATAGTATTTATTGACATGTCAATTAATTTTAATTGAAAGCTGATATATAGCTTAATTAGATTGCGAAGCTGTAATAGACACTCGGTTAATAAGACGTCTATGTCTACATAATATAATTAAAGCTATAAACCGGTCTCTGAAAGCTGATGGCGAGATCCACATTTTGGTCTCTTTCGACTCTGGTAACTGACTACTAAAAGGGCTATCAGCTCGTTTGTTGGTTAAGAAAAATAACATTAAAAAATTGTAAAAGCTCTATGAACTAATAATTTTTTTTCCTAATCAGCGCCAAAAAATCAAAGATGAGATACAACGTCGTCAAGAGATACTCAAAGGTGCCGGAAGACAGCGCGTCCGCGTCTCCAGCCTCTGCCATGATAACAGCGCGGAACAGGACTGCACTGATGAAAAGGTGGATGCACCAGAGCTTGTATTGTGAGATTTTTTTGTTTATATATTTTTTTAACTGCATAGACGACGAAGAAGTTCACGACCCACCTTGTGTGCTTGGTGCGAATTTTTTAACTTAGCTTCCCTTCGTTTGCCGCTAGGGGCGCTGTTCCGACTCCATACTGAGGTGACTTTCACGCGATCTAGAAGTTAAAAAACTCGCACTAAGCACACAGGTGACATGTCATTTCGGATCTTCCCGATCCACTAACGTTGCTTTTAGGTACCTTAAGACTGATCACCGTGCTAACCCTCAGACACAGCCCACTAAGTTTCTCGCCGGATCTGAGTGGCTCGCGTTTCCGATCCGGTGGTAGATTTTGCGAAGCACTGCTCTTGCTATGGTTAGTGTTAGCAACGTCGTCACGTCTGAGCTCCGAGAGATCTCCTACTTGTTATGTTACGCTGACATAGCTTCTCAAGGCTATCAGCTTAGTTAAGAAAAAAAAAAACCGGGTGTAAAGTCACACGTCGTGAATGGCGTTATCTTGCTAGACTTTGGGTCTGTCTCAATTGTATAGTAATTAATCAAAATACATTTCATGATTTTTGGACATTCTTGGAAATTCATTCATTACGACTAAAATAATGAAATTATTTTAGTTTTATTTTATTAATTATAATTTAATTAATAAATATTAAAAATTATTTTTAATATTAATTATAATTTAATTATAATTTAATTATAATTAATTAAAATATTAATTATAATTTAATTAATAAATATTAAAAATTATTTTTTGTCAGCGACCTTGACACATCCCACCCTGTGCGTAATACGATTTAGGAAAACGTCATGGACGCACAGACTAAAAAAAAAAACTTGTGATGGCCCCACCAAGTTACACGTCATTTTATTTGTTGTTTCTCAGCTATGCGGACGATAAAATGTCGCCAGTAAAGAAATCAACACGTCTTCGAAACATGGAGGTTCCGTGCACGTGTAACACGCGAGGAGTGCAAGTACTCAGAGTGACGCAACGGAACAACAAGAAGGTTTACATAGGGAGCTGTCTAGGTAAAGAATTTTTGGAATCTGTAGTAGGTATAAATGTGCATAGACCTGCGCCATATTGTGACGAAAAAAATAGGTAAAGTCAGTAAAAAAGGTAGGATTTTTTTTAATATTAATTTATAAACCAAATCTTCGAGCTTGCCGATTCCACTCATCCCCAATGCTTGAGTAATCATCATCATCGTCGCCCATCCATAGATTATAGGGCTCGACAGTGTTGCAGCCGATTTTTAAATAAATAGGTTTTCTTTTTGATATCATCTAAATTCATGTTTAATTTACCTCGAACAGTAGTCAACATATCAAGGAAATTAAGGCTGTGTGTAAGACTCATTACAACAAACATATTAATGAGTCTTCATTATTAGATAAATAATTAATTAAAAAATAGAATAAAAAAATATTTTTCTGTTGCTGTCCATACTTTTTTATCGAAGTTTGACAGATCAAGGTCATTGACTATTGACGTGCACATTCTTATTTGAAACGGCCTACGGTTTTCTAAAATCGGTGGCGTAGATACAGCGCCCGATGCCCGTGGTATATTCACAAAACTTAAGAAATCACTGCAGTAGTCACCCAATAGCATTACCAATATCGTTTGCGTATTAATTAAAACATTAATTTATATTTTATTTTTTTTGTTGTTAATGCACTGTCGATTGCACCTATAATTGAGGTGACATCTGTCATGAACTTTTGTCAGTTGATCACTTTGTTGGTGCAACTTAATAAATAAATAAAGAATAAAATTAAACCATATATTTTTAATTATATCTAGGACCCATATAACCTATGAATACAAGTCTACATTTCTTGACAGGACATTCATCGACCGGCGCGACAACATATCTAGCGATAGACGACGACACAGGGGAAAGTCTTATCGCAAAGAAGTGGAGCATCCCACCGGCTTCAGACTTCCAAACGAGAAACAAACAGCTTACATCGATACAGCAAGACGTGAAGTCGCTTGCCCGACTCAGCAACGCATCCCTAATCCCATACGTTGCAATGGAGATGTGTAAAGAAGTTAACAAACGAACGTCAAAACAGTGCATTTACATATTCAGAAGCTTCATTCTGGGGACGTCTTTGAAGAATCTAGTGAAAAAGTTGAGTGGTTTCAGTGATTGTTTTGAGGTTTTGGGCCTCTTGAGACACGTGGCTGACGGTGTTTTGAGTGCGTTAAACGAATTGCATGCAGCGAATATAATACATAGGGATGTTAGAAGTGAAAATGTATTCGTTGATGACGTTGGGCAAGTGAAGTTGGTTGGTGCTAGCTTGGACACCAGGTTGGCTGAAATGTTGGACAATGATAACTATTGTGATAAGTAAGTTTTATTTCATCATCATCATTCTTTCCTATTACCCTCTGCTGGGGTGTAGGGCTCGAATTTTTTCCATTTATATCGGTCTTGTGCAGTCTGTTCTAGCTCCTCAAACTTTTATATTACTGAAACTTGAATCAAGTTTTATTTACTGTGTTATTATATAGTTTCTGGAATAGAATAAATGTTTATAATCCCACAAATTGAATTACAGTGCCCGGGTAAATACTGGCATTCTGCCTATTGTTACCACACAAGAGCTATACATTTCGGCTTGAATATTTAAAATGCAATTTTTATCATTATGTCCAGTTTGTCCTACGGTAATTAAATCAAGCATGAACAGCTCTAAAATTATTCTTAATACCTAATCTTTCATAGGCAAACCGCAGCCCAAGATATCTATGCGACCGGACAACTTCTGTTATCCATTGTTTGCAAAGAAAAATCGTATACAGAGATACCGCAGGAGCTCCCTTGCGTGGCAAAAGACTTCATTTCCAGGTAAGTGTGAATAAAAACAAATAAATATAAAAAAAAATTAACACGCATTTAAATGAAACTAAAGTGTAAAACTACTTTCTTCATTCGATTAGGAGTATTCTTTTAAAGATTTTAAATCTGAAGTTCATCTGTAATAAAGTTTAAATTCCATTGACAACTGAACCTTTGAGCATTTATAAGGGATTTCAATTCCTCAAAAATATTCACTATTATTAATGTTAAAATCTCTAAGTAAAGTCTAATAATTCAAATATTGTTAATGAAAATTAGCTATTAGTAAATTGTTTATGTTAACCTCAAATAATTTCACTTGTAACTGGTGTACTGATGATTTATATCTCTGGTTCCCACACTACAGGAAATTGCAGTCTGCGATTGGTCCCCAATTATCTATATATTTATAGATGAAATAGTGACGTAAAAGTTAAAATATGCAAATCATGTTTGTTTTTCATCTTAATTTAAACAAATTTTTCGTTTATCTTCAATAAAGAAATAACAAAAAGGTTTTTTTTATTGAAAATTATACAGTAGCTAGAACAATACTGCAACGCCACAAAAGCTACAAACTATTCTAAACGCCAGGTAAAATAATATGATAGTAAAAATAACTCGAGACAAAACCGTAAAAGTAATTGTAATTGTCTACGAACTTATAAAAGTTTTTTTTTCTTTATATTTAGAGTCGTGTGATCCGAAAAAAAAATACTGTAATTTTCATATTAATTTCAGATGTTTAACGGAAGACGAACATTCGCAATGGTCGGCGAAGCAGTTGATGAGTCATTACTTCTTAGTTGAAGCTCCGACAAAGAAACCTTACGTCAAACGTGCCGACGACGGTGGAAGCGGTTCAGAGGTAACTTTTTTAAATCTTCTTCTTATGACTACCTTATAGAATACTCCCAAAATTGATGGAATCATTTCAAATAGATGTTCCTGTGAAGATTCTTCTGTCTGCTTGATTCTTTACTGGGGGTTGAACCTCTTGTGAGTCCGCACGGGTAAGTGCCACCACCCTGCCTATTTCTGCCGTGAAGCAGTAATGCGTTTCGGTTTGAAGGGTTGACTTAACACCAGGTAGGCTGTGAGCTCGTCCACCCATCTAAGCAATAAAAAAAAATATTTGGGAACCTCTTTCATAAAATTAGCCGCCGTTACTAGGCAAAGGGTTGCGCTTTGCCAAGCCTTAGTTGATTCGTGTTTGCATCGCAGGACGACGACGCCGTCAAAAAGATTCGACACATGAGTTTTGCCAACAACGGGCTGTCGCGGCTGGACGCTGAGTTTGAGGTGCTAGCGTGGCTCGGGAAAGGCGCATTCGGTGATGTTTTGAAGGTATATATAAAACTTGTCCAAGTTCTAAACACTAAAAGCCGAAAATTAATAAAAAAATAAAAAAATAATGAAACTTAATGGCACTGATAGCGGAATTAAATGTTAATATTTCGATATGTTACTAATACGCTACGAACCAATTCCGATTGAAAAAAAAAAGAAACATGTGTCCAATTCAAACGTGGTAGAAGTGAAACCTTCAAAAATTTAAATACAACTATCCTAAATGTCTAAGTACATGTAAAATTTTGTCATTAGTAAATAATAATTGTAAAAAATATTTTATAGTATGAGGTAGCGCCCTCTGTGAATTGATATTTTAACTTCACGTATAATCCTAAATTAAAATTCACAAGAGGTTTCATACACACGTTAGTATTAAAAAAAGTTCATAGATGGCGCTTATTAAATAAAACACTACACTGAGAACGTCTTATGTGTTCTATCTCATTCTCTCGCCGGCTGAATCCTATACATTTATGTGTTTGTGTCTCTATGGACTTATTTTTTCGTTCCATCGAGATTGAAATCACAACGATTCTAAAGAAGTTTCACTTCAATAAGCTTTATTTAAATCAAATATATTTAATGTACTGAAAATACCGGGTCGATTAAAAAAACCACACCCTGTATAATCACTTTGAAAAACTGCTCACAAATCGTAGGTAAAGAACAAACTCGATGGAGGTTTCTACGCGATAAAAAGAGTTCAACTGAATCCCGAAAGCGTTCAGCTCAACAAGAAGATAACAAGAGAAGTGAAACTCCTCTCCAGGCTCAACCACGAGAACGTAGTCCGCTATTACAACGCGTGGATTGAGTCGACAACTGAGCCGATAGACTGTGAGGAATCTCCCACCAAAACTCCTACCCGGAAACCCAGCTTGGAAGGTATTGTCGCCAAACTGGGACAAGAGGTCAAAGTGGAGTGGTCAATGTCAGAGGGACCGGCGCAGATGACGAATTCCACATCGGACACCGAAGATAGCGATGACGATGAACCGGATCCGTGGTTTAATATCATCAGGTTAGTGGTTCCTTATATTTGTGCGTTTAAAAATAAATAAATCGAAATAAGCGCCATCTATTGACGCATCATCGAAACATTTCAGCCCCGGTGACGAATCGAGCGAACTTATCGAATTCGAAAAGACCTCTGACGACGAAGAATCTCAGACGTTACCATCGGAAGACGTTGTCGACGCGCCGAGACCTCAATCCGAGCGTCTCAAGCAAGTCCTATACATCCAAATGGAATTTTGCGAGAAGCATACGTTGAGACAAGCCATAGACAACGGCCTGTTCCAGGAACATTTCAGAGCGTGGAGGCTGTTCCGGGAGATCGTCGAGGGTCTAGCCCACGTGCATCAGAGAGGCATGATACACAGGGACCTCAAGCCTGTGAATATATTCTTGGACTCGAACGACCATGTCAAGATTGGGGACTTCGGACTAGCGACTAAAGCGTTCACGGGACTGCCGGTTGAAGGTCAAATATTATTTTTATAACTTTTAATTACATATTTATTTATCACGTGGCGACTCACTTATCCGCCACTACATTTTATTTTTTATTTTTATTGCATCCATGGATGGAGGAGCTCACAGCCCACCTGGTGATAAGTGGTTACCGGAGCCCACAGCATATACAACGTAAATGACGCCGCCCACCTTGAGATATGAGTTCTAAGGTCTCAGTATAGTTAAAAATTTTCTATATCAATTATATAAACTTTAATTGAAAATTTCTTATTAGCATGCGATGTACCACTCAGTGTGATATGGTATTGTTTATTTACAGATAAAACGAAACAAGAAGAAATAGGCGGTTCCCTAACTGGGCAAGTAAGTGAATCATATAAACCAATTAAGTTTTTCGGTTTCTGTGCGGAATCCGAAAATATTTTCAGATAAACAATGGCTCCCAAACTGTCTCGGTTTTGAATAGACTCTCTTTTAGTAAATCGTTTTTTATCTAACGCTTTCAGTAACACTGACCGACTAGGTATACCAGAAGGGGTTAAGTACCATTTTTAAGATTTTTCACGTGCTTACATTGAATGAAGGTGTTATGTGCCTATAAACCATATTAGACCTGAAAACTCCGGACGTAAAGGCTATTTTTAGAAATCGCATGTGATTAAGGAGTTATGTACGATGAAAAAATATTATCACGTCGAATGAAAGTGACATGGGCGCTTAACGTATTTCAAATGATATTCTTATTCTTTATTTTTCATTTCCTTTCTCCATATTGGTAAAGAAATGGAAGTACTATAATTTCACTTTTAAAATAATAAAAATAACAGTCACAAACGCATATAATATCTCAAAAATAAGTAACAGAAGTTTGTTGCCCATTTTCTCAAAATTAACAAATTTTATCATATCCCTTTCAACCACTCATATCTTCAATTACCGCTGCGTACCATCCAAGATCCAGTTAGCCACTTGCTTAATAGAGTTGACGGAGAACCAAAGTGGCGTTAGGTGTGGACATTGGTCTACAGAGCACTCGAAAATTTTCAAGGATGTACCATCAAGATCGAGAACGCCATCGCTGCTTTTTTATTTACCAAAATAAATATACTAAAACTCCAGCGTGCACGTAGACTCGTGCAGAGCTAAGACTAAGATGCTGCGGGCGTTGTACCGAGTGCGACCCCACCCCCCAACCCCCCTCACTGACTCACGCTTGGCGACCTTTCTTCGTACTCTTACTCGGTATTTGTCCGATTACTCATAAAATCACATACCTCTAGACCAGACCTAGATCTAGACTAGACCTAGTTGCCATTTTGAATGTGGCACATTAAACTTGAATATCCATCTCGCCCCGTCTTCTAGTCCTGGTTTTTTTCTACCTATTTTAGTAACCTCGAGGGGTTATTCTAGATTCACCGAACTAGTAGGTGAGCTCACGGGACTCAAACCTGCTGTATTTGCTAACACTAATCCTAGCAAGAGCAGTGCTTTGCAGAATCTACGGTCGGATCGGAAATGCGACCCACTGAGGAGATCCGGCGATAAACTCAGTGGGCTGTGTCTGTGGGTTAATTAACCCGTCGAGCCCTTCGTCGTAAGCGACGGGTTCGACGAGAAAGATGACCCTGGTGATTCGCTTAGCTACATCACAATGAATATGGTGTGTGGCGCATTTACATTGTAGATGTCTATGGGTTCCAGTAACCACTTAACACCAGGTGGGCTGTGAGCTCGTCCACACACCTAGGCAATAAAAATAAAAAATATACGCCCTTAAAAAAATTTTTTTTTTTTTTTTTTTCAGATAGGAACAGCCCTATACGTAGCTCCCGAACTACTCCAGTCTGCTACAAAGGTCATATACAATCAAAAAGTGGACATATATTCATTAGGCATAATATTGTTTGAAATGTTCCATCCGCCCCTCGAAACTGGAATGGAGAGAATGATGGTGCTCACCAATTTGAGGAGCAAGGATATCGTCATACCGAATAAGTTTGATGTCGACGAAAATGTGAAGCAGATTCATGTCATAAGGTCAGTGCTGTCGCTAGGGTGACTGAGATGTAATGGGAGAAAGGTACATAATTCATGGACCAATTATTATAATTTTGTTGGTAGGACTTCATGTGAGTCCGCACGGGTAGGTACCACCGCCCTGCCTATTTCTGCCGTAAAGCAGTAATGCTTTTGTGGGGCAGCCGGTGTAACTATACTTGAGACCTTAGAACTTATATCTCAAGGTGGGTGGCGCATTTACGTCGTAGATGTCTATGGGCTCCAGTAACCACTTAACACCGAGTGGGCTGTGTGCTCGTTCACCTTAAGCAATAAAAAATAAAATATCTTATGTCGACGCTGCTCGTGTTCCAGAAACATTGTAATAGGTAAAATAATAAACGAATAATTTGCGATAAATCATAAAAGGTCATTTGCGCTGTGGGAACCAGAGACTGGACGCACTTTTATACGTTCTCCTCCTATGAAGCTCCTCGGCTGCCCGTCCGCGGTGCCCCACCACCCAACTATACTTCATGAGGTTTCTGCGACGCTGGCTAACGCGAAACCTTGGTCGATGGTCAGATGGTTGCTGAACCACGAGGCGAGCCTGCGGCCCACGTGCGCGGAGCTGCTGGCCAGCGAGCACGTGCCCCGCGCCGTGCCCGAGGGCGCGCTGGCCGGGCTGCTGTCGCACGCGCTCAGCGACCGCACGGCGCGCGGCTACCAGCGCCTCGTGGCCGCCTGCCTCGACCAGAGGCCGTCCGCGGCCGAGGACTACACCTACCACAACGGGATGAAGACCAAGCCCGCCCGTCTCCTGGAGTTCGTCAAGGATGCTGTTGTCAAGGTGATGAGAAATGCAATTCTGAATGCAACTTTGAAATAGCACAGCTTTTTCGCGTATCTTGTATTACGGAATATATGACCCGACAGACTTCGTAGTGCCTCAATCGATAAATAAAAGACCTAAACTTTCGTATAAAATAAACTTAAGACAAACAAAAGGAATCCGTCCAATGGGGGACATATCAAAGGAAAAACAAAATTGTTAATGCATCCCTGACTCAATAAAATACATAAATACTCTCAAAACTTTAAGCTACCACACATTTTATTGAATTATTTAATAGGTATTCAAAAGTCACGGAGCTTTAGAGTTCGCTCCCCCTCTCCTGATACCGAGAGCGAGAGCCTGGGACCAGTATCCTAACGCTGTCAAAGTCATGACGTCATCGGGCTCGGTCTGTCATTTACCGCACGACTTGAGGCTGCCTTTCGCCAGGTAAGCCTTTTGAATCAACTCAAAAAGTATGGGCCTTTAATAAAAAAATCTATACTTAGTCTGGCCATAAATACTGTTACAATTAAAAATAAACCAATATTACATTTGAATTTGGAATCTGTCATTTTTATATGATTGCTCATTGAGTTCTCATTTTGGCGCCAATATATTGTACAGTATTTTGCGATATTAAAATGGAGTGGGGTGATAAAGAGAACCGAATCGCTGTGATTGCATTACACAAAGTAGGTATTTTTTATTTTATTTTATTTTGGAGCCAAATGCAATTTTTAAAACTCTCCATACGCTTGGTATTAGAAAAATGTTTGTGTACCGGGCTATTGATAGGTGCAATGAGACCTCCTCTGTTTGTGACAGAAAAATATCTGGCCGTCCACTTAGTGTTCGTACGAAAAAGGTGGTCAAAGCAGCAAGGGAAAGAATTCGAAGAAATCTTGTCCGAAAGCAAAAGATTTTATCTCGGGAGATGAAGATAGCACCTAGAACCATGTCGCGTATTTTAAAAGATGACTTAGGACTTGCAGCCTATAAGAAACGTACTGGTCATTTCTTAACTGATAATTTAAAAGAGAATAGGGTGGTAAAATCGAAACAGCTACTGAAGCGGTACGCAAAGGGAGGTCATAGAAAATTTTTGTTTACGGATGAGAAAATTTTTACAATTGAGCAACATTTTAACAAACAAAATGACCTTATTTATGCTCAAAGCTCTAAGGAAGCTTCCCAATTAGTCGACAGAGTGTAACGTGGGCACTATCCGACTTCAGTGATGGTTTGGTGGGGTATTAGCTATGAAGGAGTGACTGAGCCATACTTTTGTGAAAAAGGTATCAAAACATCGGCACAAGTGTATCAAGATACCATTCTTGAGAAAGTAGTGAAGCCCCTTAACAACACCATGTTCAATAATCAAGAACGGTCCTTCCAGCAAGACTCGGCGCCAGGTCATAAAGCTCGGTATAGCAGTCTTGGTTGGAAACGAACGTTTCGGACTTCATCAGAGCTGAAGTCTGGCTGTCGTCTAGTCCCGATCTTAATCCGCTGGATTATGATTTATGGTCAGTTTTAGAGAGTACGGCTTGCTCTAAACGCCATGATAATTTGGAGTCCCTAAAACAATCCGTACGATTGGCAGTGAAAAATTTTAGTGCGTGCTTCTATTGATAACTGGCCTCAACGTTTAAAGGACTGTATTGCAGCCAATGGAGACCATTTCGTATAAGCTTTTTATACTTTAAATTGTTTTATATTTATGTATTAAACTAACACACTATAAAAGTAATAAATGTTATTTGCAATATATATTTTTTTATTTTTAATTGTAACAGTATTTATGGCCAGACTAAGTCTATCAATACGTGAGGCAAAAACTTTGTACCCCTTTTTACGAAAATTGCGTGGACGGAGGAGTATGAAATTTTCCCACACTTATAGAAAAAACATTACACGCACTACCATGTATTAGACACACACACGCATGCATACTATTTGCTTATTGTCAATCTTTTCTTATTACTTTACTGTCTTTGACAATAGAATCATAATAATGTTCAATCTTATAATTTCAATTAATTATAGTCGAATTTCGACTACTGCGGGACCACTAGTAATAATTAACGTTTGATCTATCAATAATTTTCAGGCACATAGCATACTCCGGTATAAAAAATCTCCGTCGTTTTATAGTCGATAGGGTTTATAGAGAGAAGCACGTTCAAGGTTTTCACCCGAAGGAAATTCTTGAATGTGCCTACGATATCGTCACCCCTAAAACTGGTGAGTAATTGAATTTTTGTTTTTTTTTTTTAGCAAGTACGTAAAATCTTCACACCTTCAAATTTTATGTTGTTGCAGACAATAAATAATTGTTAAACTGTGCCTTAAACATTGTTTTGTATATAAATTTCTCTATTAGTAAATATTCGGTAAACATAAAGTCAGATTTATTAATGAATTCTAGGAAATTGTCTAAAATGAAAAAGATAATAAATAGCATTTGGTCCTTCGAGCATGATTGATATCTGGTTATTTATTTTGTTCGGTTACGGGAATTAACAGCATATTTTAAATGTCACTGCACTGAATTGGAGACAAAATGTAATGTAATCCAGTAAACAATATTATTTTAATTTTACAGACTCTCTATGGCCGGACGCAGAATTAATAGAGGTCGCAAGTAGAGCGGCATCGGAGTGTTCCCTCAAAGTGTCGATACAACTAAATCACACGGAACTGATTCGCGTCCTGCTACAGTCGTGCGGGGTACCGACAGACAAACAAGCTGATATATACCCTGTTTTGGTCGACGTCAGCTTCGGTGAGTACTAAATAAATCAATTATGATTTTAATGTGAGATAAACGTAGCAACGTCGTTGCCATATTGTTGCGTGAGGTCGATACGAGTGCATGAACCTATTTTACTGGTGGTAGGACCTCTTGTGAGTCCGCGCGGGTAGGTACCACCGCCCCGCCTATTTCAGCCGTGAAGCAATAATGCGTTTTGGTTTGAAGGGCGGGGCAGCCGTAGTAACTATACTTGATATTTTAGAACTTATATCTCAAGGTGGGTGGCGCATTTACGTTGTAGATGCATATGGGCTCCAGTAACCACTTAATACCAGGTGGACTGTGAACTCGTCCACCCTTATAAGCAATAAAAAAAAAATTAACCACTAACCCACAGATGTAAGACCTCTAAATGTATTTAAATAAAAAAAAACTCATAATCTTTACATAGACGACCTAAAAAAAAAAGTTATTTTTTTTATTGCTTAGATAGTTGGACGAGCTCACAGCCCACCTGTTGTTAAATGATTACTGAAGCCCATAGTCATTTACAACGTAAATGCGCCACTCACCTTGAGATATAAGTTTTAAGGTCTCAATATAGTTAAAACGGCTGCCCCACCCTTCAAACCAAAACGCATTACTGCTTCATGGCAGAAACAGGGAGCGTGGTGGTACCTACCCGTGCGGACTCACAAGAGGTCCTACCACCCGTAAAATGACTTTTACAATTTTTAGGTCGCATAACGAGTCTGCAACTTCAAACACACCTGACGTCGCTCTGTATAACGAACCGTGACGTCACGAACCTGGTCCGCCTGATGGAGGCGGACGCGCCGGTCCAAGAGCTCCGGGAGCTGGTCACGCCTCTCGTCAAACAAGCGAAGTGCAGCAGGATCGCGAGTCAGGCTGTGCACGACCTGGAAGCCGTGTACAGGAACGCCAAGGCGCTGGGCTGTGAGGTGAGAGGCGTGGTGGTACCACCGCCCCGCCTATTTCTGCCGCGAAGCAGTTATGCGTTCCGGTTTGAAGGGCGGGGCAGCCGTTGGAACTGTACTTGAGATCTTAGAACTTATATCTCAAGGTGGTTGGCGCACTTACGTTGTAGATATCTATGGGCTCCAGTAACCACTAAAGACCAGGTGGGCTGTGAGCTCGTCTACCCACATAAGCAATAAATAAAAAAAAATATCAATACGTGTGCCCAACGATAATAACATTGAAATTAATTATTGACATTGACATTAAATATTTGTATTTTCAGTGCCCGATGACGGTGGCTCCGCTCTCGGCGTACAACGTGACGCAGCACAGCGGCGTGTTCTGGCAGATGTCCGTCGTGCGAAGCGAACAGAAGTCGATCACCAAACGACGTTCCGGGGACCTTATTGCGGCTGGCGGAAGGTCCATTATGCAATGATTTTTTTTTTATTAGTTTTACACGACCTGACTTCACGGCCCGTCTGCTGTTGAACGGTTATATGGCTCCATAGACGTCTCGATGTGCATGCCGCCATCCACCTTGAGACATGAGGTCTATGACACCCAAAAGTCAGGTTTTTAAAGTGTGAACCATCAGCAAGACTGCTTGTTTGGGAATACCGTTTGGATGCACTGCCATTTATCAAAAGTCGGTTGTACAAAAAATAATAATTTGAAAATAGAATTCCATACATATTTTTGGAATAAAATTCATTTAAATTTAGAATTTATTGCCATACACAAATTACCGAGTCAAATGGCCAGTATTGTAAAACGGCAACTTCATAGTTAAATAATACCTATTATTTATCTCGTTATGCCAGGCTTAGTTATTTTTTGCTCTGTTTTTTTTATAAACAATGTATATTTATATAGATACGATGCTCTGGTCAAGGAGTTCTGGAATGTAGCGAGCGCGGAAAACGATCAAGACAGCGCCGATTTGAATGTGTGCTCGGTCGGGTTCTCGATGTCCCTCGAACGGATGGCGGCCTTCCTCAACAAACTGGAGACGCAAACGAACGTGCCGATCAAAAGTAACGAGGTCAGTTATATAATAGAACCCCCTCCCCCAACCCCGTATGTCCCCGCTGATGTCATCATAATTATTGGCGTTAGACTGGCGTGCTTCAATCACAATCAGCATTTACTGGTGGTAGGGCGTATTGGAACATCGTACAGGTAAATTAATGACTGTCTTGGTTGCCCTGAAGCAATAGGTGGTACCTATTCAAGCACCGGTCATCGTTCTTGTCGAACCCGTCTTGCGACGAAGGGCTCGACGATTTAATAACCCTCAGACACAGCCCACTGAGTTTCTCGCCGGATCTTCTCAGTGGGTCGGGTTTCCGATCTGGTAGTAGATTCTCCGAATTACTTCAGTGCTTTTTTTTCCTACCTATTCTAGTGACCTCGAGATGTCATACTAGATTCACCGTACGGGTAAGCTCACGGGGCTCTAAACAGAGGGCGTTGGTAACACTAGCCTTAGTAAGAGTGCTTCGCAGAATCTACCATCGGACCGGAAACATGACGTCATCAATGAAGTTGTTGTGATGTGTGTCGGCAGACGCCGCTGGTGCACGTGCGCGTGTGGGGCGCGGTGGGCAGCGGGCGGGAGGGCGCGGCGGCGGCGCGGCGGGCGCAGCTGGCGTGCGAGCTGTGGGCGGGCGGGCTGCGGGCCGGGCTGCACGCGGGGGACGCGCCAGACCTCGCGCCCGGCGCCGTGCTGGCCGAGCACGACCCGCCCCTCGTCCGGCTGTCCTGCTGGGACCAGGACAGGTACGCCTTTTTTTTAAGAGATTTTATGACCTGGTAACTAAGACCTTTAGGTCAAGTCTTATTTTAATTTATGTTCTTACTAGCTGACCCGGCAGACTTCGTAGTGCCTCAATCGATAAATAAAAGACCTAAACTTTTGTATAAAATAAACTTAAAAAAAACAAAAAGAATCCGTCCGACAGGGGGACACATCAAAGGAAAAACAAAATTGTTTGTTTTTATGTAATTCCGAGGATTTTCATATTTATTCACCTTTTAAAACTTCTCTGGACTTCCACGAATTATTCAAGACCAAAATTAGCCAAATCGGTCCAGTCGTTCCCGAGATTTAGCGAGACTAACAAACAGCAATTCATCTTTATTTAAATAGATTTTTAGGAAAAATGATAATATGAAGCGAAATGAAATGAAACGAAATGAGATGATGTGGTATGAAATATAATCTCAGTAAAATGGTGTTCGAATCCCGCAGGCGGGTACCAATTTTTCTAATGATATACGCACTTAAAAAATGTTCACGATTGACTTCCACGGTGAAGGAATAACATCGTGTAATAAAAATCAAACCAGCAAAACTATAATTTGCGTAATTATTGGTGGTAGGACCTCTTGTGAGTCCGCACGGGTAGTTACCACCACCCCGCCTATTTCTGCCGTGAAGCAGTAATGCGTTTCGGTTTGCCGTTGTAACTATACGGAGACGTTAGAACTCATATCTCAAGGTGGGTGGCGCATTTACGTTGTAGATGTCTATGGGCTCCAGTAACCACTTAACACCAGGTGGGCTATGGTGAGCTCGTCCACCCATCTAAGCAATAAAAACAGATACATTTGTAATATAATTAAAAACAATATAATTGGTATTTGAAGAAGTAAACGCATTTATTCATTTTCCTGGTCACTTCAAGATACCTCTAAGAAATATACGACACATAAATGACATCGAATCTGTTTTGAACCGTTTTTGCAGGATCCGGGAACACAGGGTGCCCTACGTGGATGTTGTCGATTTCATCAAACAAAAAATTATCGGCGACTCGTCTCGGAATCCTGAAGGTAAGCATTGTTAAACGAAGTGCGGACTTTTTGGCTGGAACGCGAGGAGTGAAGTTGTGTGATTTGTTTTATTTTGTTTATTTAGTGTTTCTTCAGATTCAAATGTGTAATAACGGTGATTCATTAACTGTTTAATATCTGTGAAAGTGCACAAATATGGGAAAATGAAACAAAGCTGCTGGACGTAACTTCTCGGGATTCTCCAAAAGTCCACTGAAAAAATCTCAGTAAATTATCCTTTTTTATTTAAAAAAATAATAATCTAAAATAAGATATGACTTAAAGGTCTTAGTTACCAGGTCATAAAATTTCTTGAAAAATAATAATTAAACGAAGTGCAAAGTAAGTTTGTGTTAGACAAAAAACAACTTAATTTGACTCTTAACGCGAATTATTAAGGCTTATTTTTAAATGACTAAAAATTGTAAATATGATATTAATAAAACATTATTTGTAACGACTTAACGTATATAGTCTTTTCTTTATTTATTCATTGATTAAATCGTTGTTGCTTGCTTAAAGAGAAAATAAAATACAAATCCATAAAATGACACGCACATATACATATAAACTAAGTAAAAGTAATAAGATTATTTTTGACAAAATATTAAAATAACAAAATCAAATTATAAAATAAATAGGTGGGTAACGTTTGGCAATAACATAAAAGAAATAAAATTGCGTAGTTAGGTGAACGAGTGCACGGTCCATCCGGTTTTAAGTGGCTATTGGAGTTCATAGATATCCCAAACATGTATCCACCCGCCTTGAGACATGAGGTCGAAAACTCTATTGTATTATGTCAAAGCTGTTCCATTTTCAAATCGGAACACATGACGGCTTCGCGACTAAAATATCAGGCATGGTGGTACCTACCCGTGCAGACTTCATTATACTACCGCATTGTGCTACCGTACTGCTTGCTACCTATTGATCAGTACGTACTGATTAATTGCGGTACTCTGGTATAATAATCAGAGCACTTAAATACACCAATTCATCAATTACCTCTTAGCCGTATTACTGATGGTAGAACGTCTTGTTTATTAATTATTTCTGATGCTGAAGTTGCAACTTTTCAACGATATACCAACAATAATCTTTAAAATTGTATAAAATATATTTTTTTTGCAAAATTCCCCTTTATACCTAACAATAGTATTTTAGTTGAACTATCAAAACAGTCCACGATAAATAATAAAATATAGATTTTATTGTTAACCGAAAGAGGTGTTTCGTTAAATAATGAGTTCTCTTATAAATTTCCAAACGGTCAAGTCGCATTAGGTCGTCATTTACTGGTGGTAGGACCTCTTGTGAGTCCGGTGGGTACCACCACCCTGCCTATTTCGGTTTGAAGGGTGGGACAGCCGTTGTACTGTAACAACTAAAACCTTAGAACTTATATCTCAAGGTGGGTGGCGCATTTACGTTGTGGATGTCTATGGGCTCCAGTAACCATCTGACACCAGGTAGGCTGTGAGCTCGTCCACCCATCTAAGCCCTTTTTACTGGTGGTAGGACCTCTTGTGAGTACGCACGGGTAGGTACCATCACCCTGCCTATTTCTGCCGTGAAGCAGTAATGCGTTTCGGTTTGAAGGGCGGGGCAGCTGTTGTAACTATACTTGAGACTTTAGAACTCATATCTCAAGGTGGGTGGCGGCATTTACATTATAGATGTCTATGGGCTCCGGTGACCACTCAACATCAGGTGGGCTGTGAGCTCGTCCACCCGTGAAAGCAATAAAATTAAAAAATCAAGACACTTGGTCAAATTCTGCGTCTATATGAAATTTAATTTCATATTACCCGATGATTTCCTAATTAATACTTATGACCTTTCGGTTTTGGTGCATTTCAACAGGTTCTAGCACAAACCGATCGATAAGCTGGTCCGAAAGCTCCGAAAAGTACAACAGTCCAAATATATCGGTCACTTTCATAACGGCCAGCGACAGAATGACGAAAAACTCGAAGAGGCACTGCGAGAATCAGGTGAGCTCTTAAAAACTACACTATGCATAATAATAATTTAATAAAAGCGAATGTATCTGAGTATATATGTTCGCCTAAAACTCAAGAACTTGAGCCAAATTGATATGAAAGGACATGGGCCATTTTCGGCAAAGCTACCCGTGCTCTCACGGACATTAATGAAATATCTATAGAAAAACAAGTTTCATTTTTACATATTTACTATAAAATTTAAGGGTATTTTAATGGTGGGATAATTAAAATCATAAATAAAAAGAAATTATAATAGTATGACCAAATTAGCGAAAACCACCGTTATTACACATTTAAACCCGAAGAAACAATAAATGGATAAAATAAAACAATTCACACAACTTCACTCCTTTTAAGGGATTTTATGACCTGGTAACTAAGACCTTTAAGTCATGTCTTATTTTAATTTATATTCATATTTTAATGAAAAATGATATTATGGAGTGAAATGAAATGAAGATGATTAATTTGAGACATTAATCAACTGGGATGAAATTAAATGAAATGAAATGAGATGGAATGAAATATAATCTCAGTAAAATGGTGGTCATTTACTAAGATTTTTTCAGTGGACTTTTCGGAGGATCCCGAGATGTTACGTCCAGCGGCTTTGTTTTATTTTCCCACATTTGTGCACTTTCACAGATATTAAACAGTTAATAAACCGCCATTATTACACATTTAAACACGAATAAACACTAAATCGATAAAATAAAACGAATCACACAACTTCACTCCTCGCGTTCCCGCCAAAAGTCTACGTATTCGCTTATATTACAGATAAACACTCAAGTGACGTCGATTCTGGTAAGTCTGGGCCTCCTGCCGGTCATGGCGAGGGTGCGCGTCAACGTACTAGCCGTGGCCTGCGACTCCGCCTGCGTCAGGTACATGGCCTCGCAGCTGACGGCGCCACTAGATGCCGATGATCTGTCGCAAGCCTTCAGAAATGTTACGGAAATGTGAGTAATTTATATATTATTAATACGTGAAGCAAAAACTTTGTACTCCTTTTTACGAAAAATGCGCGGATGGAGGAGTAAAAAAATTCTCACACTTATAGAGAATATTGAGAAGGAATGTTAAACGCAATTTTTTTTTTAATTGTCCATTTATAATACATTAAATCAATTTAAAAAAATATATACACACTAATATTTATTTGACACACACATACACACATATATGCATAGGTACTCTTTGTTTGTTGTCAAACTTTTGTTATTGCATAGCCTGTCGTCAAATTGAAAATAGGTTAATATTGTTTATCTTTAATATTATTTGTCTATAATGTAGTCTTGGCGAAGTATAATAGTTTTTGACAATAGAACCTAATAATGTTTAAAATGATAATTTCAATTAATTATAGTCGAATTTCGACTACATAGGGACCACTAGTAGAATTAAAGATATGAATGGATGTGATATGATACAAATTGTTAATTTTGAGAAAATGGGCAACATTACATATCCTTCTTCAAACGAGGCTTGTGGAGAGTACTTAACGGTAGGCAGCGGCTTGGCTCTGCCCCTGGATTTGCTGAAGTCCATGGGTGACGGTAACCACTCACCATCAGGTGGGCCGTATGCGCGTATGCCTACAAAGAAAATATATACGCCTAAATGGGTATATAAATATATAGATAATGAAGACTCAAACAAAGAACAAACAAAACAACCCTCTGCGCCACAATCAGAGCCGGTAGCTTAAGTAAATGCATTTATCAAAAAACCCAATATGAGCACTCATGATCTTTTTGTGTTATGTACATTGTTAAGATCTTTACATACACAAAGCTTCAAACCGTCGTTACATAGTAGGTTATAAACCTAATTTATATATAAGCCTTTGAAGATATAAAGAGACCTCAGCTTTACATTATCCCTCACAAATCAGCGAAATATAAATTAATTTTCGTTCCCAGGTTCCCCAAACGTCAGGGCCTAATAGACGAAGCTCGCTCCGAGCTTTCGAGCTTATTGAAACAAACCAGTCCGAGTCGGAACAACGAAGAGACTCAAATATACGCCCTATATTCAATACCGGATTCATTGTGTCGACTTATTACTTGATGCTTACTAATGTAATTTTAATTAATATCTCTAATAGTATTCTTAGTCATTCGAGTAATTATTTGGTACATTAGAAATAATGCACAGCATCGATAACTATGTAAACAATTAGTGAAATCAATGGCGCTTCACTGTGATTATTGCCATATACGAAATACAAGAAACTACTAAAACTAATTGCGTGCCATTTGCCGTACGTTGACTGAACTACGACTAAAACCTCCCAAGTGCCAACAGCAAATGTAGCAATTATCAAGTCAATTTGACAAACTGTCCGCGAACGAAAAGATAAAAAAAACGAGCAAACACAAATAATAAATTGAAGTGAAACTTCTAATGCGACTTCTAACAAGGTTGCGTTAAACGTTTAACGCTACCATGGAATAGAAAGAGACAGATTAAGAGCGAATGCGTGGCACTCCAACGTATGCGCGTAGTATACCTGTTACAGGTCAGCGCGAGCGTTAGCAACGAGTAGCGTCCAATATTTTAATGAAATATTTAAAAAAATATATGTATATTCATTTTTCTATCTATAATTTCAAATATGTCACTACATAGTATAAAACAAAGTCTCTTTCTCTGTCCCCATATCACTAGGTATGCTTAAATATTTAAAACTACGCAACGGATTTTGATGCTGTTTTTTTAATAGATAGAGTGATTAAAGAGGAAGGTTTATATGTATAATAACCTCCATTAAATAGTGGAGAAATCAATAATAAGTTACAGTTTTTGAAGCGAAGCGAGGGCGGGTCGCTAATATAATATAAATGTTGAAGATATCGCATCTCTTATACACAGCATTCCCTATTACAAGAGCAATCTGATTTTTAGGATGAAAAATGAACAAAACCACATACGACACATCGAAACAAGAAGTTTCACTTCATTCACGTGCATCAAGATGCACGCGCACGGTTTTTTTTTAAATGCTATGCTTTTTTTAATAATTAAGTAAATGAATACACAATGTCTACTCGGTATTATTTAAGATAAGATTTATGATAAGTTTCAAGGATGAGGTAGTCGTTGTCTAGGCATGAGGTTGTGTTGAGGCTTGAGGTCGATCCTCGTGCCTCAAGGCTGGTGGTGACGTTTTTTTTTATGTAATGTCTAATGCCTCCATATATTTATACAAGAAAGACTGAAGAGAAAAAATTGTTTATTAAACTTAAGAATGTATTTCAAAATCATTTGCGAGTTAATAGAAAAAAATATGGAATTGTGTTTTTATTTAAAATGTTCAGATTTCTTTTACCAAGGCGTACATATTTCTCTTTATAAATACTTAACAGATATCTGAATCATAGTTATTGACTATGATTTGTTAATTTACTTTTAATGATAGAGAGAATTATGTACGCATTAGTGAATTACGTCAAAATTCTTAAGTATACATAACTTTTTTTGCGCTCACTGAATAAGTGAATAAATATCTACCTCTGTTGAATTGCCTACCCCATCGGTTTCAAATGTGAGTATAATCGAACTTCCACACGTGGATCATATGAATACAAACCACAACTTTCATTATCGTTCTGATATTCCAAACAAGGCAATCTGTCTATATTTATCTAGCTATAAGGTAAGTAAGATCTAGATTATCCAACAGCTCGAAGAATAAATTTAACTAGGTGGTAATTTTGGCTTAAAAGGAACATATATGAATTTTGTTATTTCAAACAAAATAGCAATTTAGAGCGGATGTCGTTAGAGCATTTTTTTTATTTTTTATTGCCGTATAGGCAGACGAGCATACGGCCCACCTGATGGTGAGTGGTTACCGTCGCTCATGGACGTCAGCAATGTCAGGGGCAAAGCCAAGCCGCTGCCTACCGTTTAATACTCCCCACAAGCCTCGTTTGAAGAAGGACATGTCATAGCGCTCGGGAAACACCGTGGAGGGGAGCTCATTCCATAGCCGGATGGTACATGGCAAAAAAGATCTTTGGAAACGCACTGTAGATGAACGTAGTGGCTCCAGGTAGTATGGATGAACTCTACTCCGGTGGCGGACGGTGGCCTTTTTCGTGTAAGCTACGATTTTATTTTTATTTCCTTTTGTGTCCTGTCTTTGAAGAGTCGGTGTCCAAATTCTCACAAGGTAAAACTTAAAAACAGCTGTATAAATATAGTACAGGCTAGAGATTATGGGATTTCATTGTGCATTAGGATTATTTTGGCAGCTTGCATCAAATTTGTATTTTCTTCAACGTTTAAAAATACTTCTTATTAAGCAATGAGATGGTTTAGCTTTTGCCCTAACTCTGCCATTGCCTATGTCCATAGGTCATATTATTCAGAACAAAAAAAAATCGTTTTGGAGTAGTTACATCCCTCTGAGAAATTTCAATTTCAATTGTTTCTCTTGTAACTTAAATGTTATAAGTTTTTTTTTTTACTTTATATAGTTATTGAAGGCTATAAAATTACTTCTCTCATAGAAAATAAGGAAAGCATAGTACAATACTATTAATAAGTTTTGTGTAGTATGATACAAATTGCTCCTATCATAGAAAATAAGAAAAACACAGTACAATACTAAATAAATTTTAATAGTTATACAGTATGATGTTTTTTATATTTATTTTCTAGTTTTGTATCATTGATAATAATAATACATGGAATTCGTTTTTGTGCTATCGTGAGTTTTATTGAAGTATGAAATACGTGTCTACAGTAGTAAGGATGTTAAACTTAAGGTCACAGCTCATTAAGAGCCACCAGGCACTAATGTGGTGACATTGCGCAAATTTCGCCAAGGCTACACTACAAAAAATATTAATAAAGACGAACAATATTTAATCTATTTTCAATTTGGCCTCAGACGTCAAGAACAAAAGTTTGACAATAAATAGTATGCATGCGTGTTGCGTCAAATACAGGGTATGTAGTGTGTTATAATGTTTTCTTTATTGATTGAATGTATCTATTATGCATTATTTTAAAAAAAAATAGCATTGTGCACTTCTTCTCTATATTCTCTATAAGTGTGGAAAATGTCATATTCCTTCGTGCGCGCAATTTTCGTAAAAAGGGATACAAAGTTTTTGCTTCACGTTTTAATATTTGTGATTATAGAAGTATAATAGTCTTTGAAAATAGAATCATAATAGTGTACAACCTTAATTATAGTCGAATTGCGACTACCGGGCGGCCACTAGTACCTACCAATTAACAGACTACTCGAAAATTCGTTAAAAAAGCGACGTCCATTCGTTAACCACTCGGAGACCATCCGTGGACCGCCTGACGAGCACGAGTGGAAATCGCGCGACGAGCCGGTGCCGGGTTGCTCTAATGAGCTGTGACCTTATGACAACTAGACGATTCGATTTTGTTGATGAATAATCATGGAGACTAGTTTATTTTTAAATAAATGCTCTATTTAAATCGATATAAGTTTTCACATGCGACGAACGGACATCGGAAGAAATTTGAAATACGGGGTATTTAAATTTGCGATGGATGAGCGTGCTCGTGGTTCGTAGCTCATTCCCGATTCTGTGGAAAGAAGGGAAAGCAGTCGACGTCGCCCCAAACACGTCATTTCGGATCCTCCCGATCCACTAACGGTGCTTTTAGGTACCTCAAGCACCGGTCACCGTTCTCGTCGAATCCGTCGCTTGCGACGAAGGGCTCCATGAGTAAATTAACCCTCAGACACAGAGGTTCTCGCCGGATCTTCTCAGTGGGTCGCGTTTCCGATCCGGTGGTAGATTTTGCGAAGCACGGCTCTTACTCGGGTTCGTGTTAGCAACGTCCCCTCAGGTTTGAGCCTCGTGCGCTCACCTACTAGTTAAGGTTCCGCTGAAATAGCCTCTCAAGGCTATCAGCTTAGGTAGGAAACAATAAATAAAAAAAGGTTCGTAGCGATTATCGAAGCACGCAGCTGACGCAATGTGGTTGTGAAATAAAAACGATCCCTTCCTTTAAATGGGAATGCATAGATGTACCAATAAATTATTAAGAATGAAGGTAGGTAATTTTTACGGTAGAAATCTCAACTGTATTCCATATTGGTCGTTGGCAGATCAGAATGCATGAGTGTTTTGCGAATGAACTAGACCATATGAGCTTATTATACCTATATAGTATTTTGCTTGTTATACCGCCACTTGTTCGATATTACACGACAAATAGCAAAAAATCTCCTCACACGTCTCTACTTAAGATGTACAGAAATCAAAGTCAGTATTATTGTATGAAACTGATTCATTTCTATTTTTATTCTATCTAAACAGATAAATTACGTACATAAATAGGGCGTCCGAAATCTTGCTTAACTTAATTTAGGAGTTTTCTTGCGACAATTTTTTTTTTTTAACACTATATTTGCAGTTTCATACGTACGTATAAGTTTAATTAAATTTAAAACAAGTTTCAACGGTCGATCTTCGGCCATTATTCGAAGGTACACAATATAAAAACCGGTAATTATTTCCTTGAAATAATTCTAATTTTAGTTAAAGTTAATATTTTAACAAGCATCTACTAATATGAATAAAATATAGATTAGATTAAAATAACCGCTCGTATGACTCAGATTAAGAACAGTATTCTCGCATAACTAAAGCGCAAATTATTACTTTTGGCCTTAAATTTAGACAACGACAGTATTTCTGCCTTCGGTTCCTAGTGTCCTCAGAGCATTTAATTATTTCCAAACTCACTTATAAAGCGTAAACTTTCGATATTAATGGGGTTAATGAGAGATGCACGGGCGGAACGCTGGGCATCTCATTCGTGACAACTTCGGTGCACTGCGACTGCATCAGAATGCAGGTGATGATGGCTAGGAACATAGCGATGATCGCCCAGAACATAATGACTAGGCAAAACTGGACTCGCCGCCAGACAACTTCTTGACGAGCTTGTAATACTTCCTCTTGGGTTAGCGGCCTGTAGAAACAAAATTTAAAATAATATAATAACAAGAAAAACAGGTTTCCTGCTTGAGTAAACCGGTTTACAGCTCAGCTGAGACGTACGCATTAGGTCTATTTTAAGAAGAATATTAAAATGAAGGCAAAATTGTCTTTGATAATTTACATTATAATATCGTGCACGTCGTCTTTTCGCATTAAAAGTGAACGATTTCCAAAAATATTCGAAATTGAGTTAATATGCGGAATCATTTAGTATCACCAGTTTTTTTCTCATAAATAATTTTTGGTAGGCAGCGGCTTGGCTCTGCCCCTGGCATTGCTGAAGTCCATGGGCGACGGTAACCACTCACCATCAGGTGGGCCGTATGCTCGTCTGCCTACAAGGGCAATAAAAAAATACTGTCAAAAGAGCGTAGTTTAGTTTTAATTATTTTTTTAGGTTTACCTAAATTTGGCTACTATTAACAAAATTAATACATAATTTTATCTTACTTTAAAAGACAGATAATGTAACTGGTAAAAAATAAATAATAGATGCTGGAAAGATGATTAATATTAAAAATATCACATGCTAAACTTTTTAAAACACTCTCCTATAAAATTAGTAAGACTTGAGATTATATAGTTTTAATGCGAGAAGACTATAGTCGGATTTTTAATTAGACGAAGCCAGCTGACAGTAGCTAATGTCACTTTGTGAAATAATGTTGCTATATTTAAAGTAATAGTGATGCGTTCAGTTCTCGTTCAATCACATAAATGAACAATGAGTGTGAAGAGTTACTCATTAATTTCAAACTATAAAAGAATATTATTTATATTTTACAATAAAATTGTATTAAAGTGATCCAATATAATAATAATATATGTTACTAGTAGTATGTAACTACAATCAGTTTTTTTTATTTTCATTACCTATGTACCTATAATTGTTATATTTTATACATCTATAGTTTCAACTATATGATGCATTGGAAATAGGACAGTCTTACAAGCTTCCTCGCAATGTTTTTCTTAATGTTTAAAACACTCGGTATTCAGTACAGGTAGATACCATAGGAACATAATGTTTCGTCGAAAACTCGTTGGTATGTACAAAGCACGGCTAAAATTCGAACCCCGTGCCCGATATCGGCAGTTCGGCACACTAACTATTCACTAGACAATCGAGGCAATTTCATTAATTCAGGAGTTTTTTCAATCGTTCACTTTGTCACAACACTATTTTTATTTCATCAAAAACTGACAACACAGTAAACGTCAGTTTACTTCGTCTAATAAAAAATCCGACTATATGTATATTCACGAACTTCGGCGGACGGTAGCACTTTGACCTTTTAGCACTGAGTGGGTCACAAGACTATACAAAATACCTTCGGATTTAGGACAGAAAAAACAGGTTATCCGTAATACAAAAAAACACGTTAATTAAAATGTTTAAATATATCACTAAATCAACAATAAATCACGTGTATCGTTTATTAAAATTGTCGTACGGTCGCTTAACAAAAACCAGTTATATGAGTTCACATTTCAAAGATCAGAAATACCATAGAGCTTCAATTAGAACTATAACTACAACAATAAACCGTGTTTATGACTCGCGAAGAAACCAAAGCAATTTAAACACAAAGCAATAAATACGATTTAATAATCTAACACAAAACAAAGAGGTCTCCCATCTTAAATAGGTCAGCTTATGGAAACCTTTTTTTCAAAGGACAAGAACCATAACTCTCGTGATGGTAGGGCGTCTTGGGAACTGGTAGGTACCACCATCCTGCCTATTTCTGCCGCGAAGAAGTCATGCGTTTCATTTTGAAATATGGGATTTTTTTTTTTTTTTGGTTTCATGTGTGTTTTAATGTTTCCGAAGCGAAGCGAGGGCGGGTCACTAGTAATGTATAAACTGCGACATAGAAGTTCTGTCTCAAGTTGGGTGGCATCATTTACGTTGCTGATGTCGATGTGCTGCAGTGACCACTTAACACCTGGTGGGCCGTGAGCTCTTCCACTCATCTGTACAATAACACGTCATCGAGTACTGTGAATAAATTAGCGCGACCTACAAATATAAATCCGAGTAGCAAAGTTGATTTAAACATCCCGGGCTTATATTCAAAACGTTTGTATTTGTTTCTGCAGCTTCTTATTGCTTAGATGGGTAGACGAGCTCACAGCCCACCTGGTGTTAAGTGGTTACTGGAGCCCATAGACATCTACAACGTAAATGCGCCACCCACCTCGAGATATCAGTTCTAAGGTCTCAGTATAGTTACAACGGCTACCCCACCCTTCAAGCCGAAACGCATTACTCCTTCACGGCAGAAATAGGCGGGGTGGTGGTACCTACCCGCGCGGACTCACAAGAGGTCCTACCACCAGTAAACCAGATGTTGCATTGCCCTTGCAACTTAAAATACTGTGTTATGTGAGGTATTGGTCTTAAATATACCTTCCAAGTCTTTGTTTTATGTCAATAAAGAACTAATTGCGCATATTTAAGTAATTGACTACTGATAAGGCGTACTCTGAATCTTGCTCGCTAGGTTACCCTAATTATTTCTACGAAGCATTCACGCGTCGGTTTGAGGGCTTGGGACCGGTATTCTATACTAATGAAACTCAGCCTTCGTGTTAGTGCCGAGATCACGTTCTATGGGGTAACAAATTAACATCAGTTGAACCGTGGGCGCGCTCACAAGTCTAAGCAGTAAATAATGTTTGTTATTTACATTGGTACCTAATGAACTTGGGTCCCGTATTAAGGTCAGCTAACACAGACCCTCGGGCGCACTAGAATACGCATCGGAGCAATAACACAAACACCGGGTTGACATATCTACAATCACCGATAACTGAATTACGGAGGTCGCAGCCTTAAGGTCTTAAAAAAAAACCGAAAATGAATTTAAAGTTTATTAAAAATTAAAAATTAAAATGTTGGGCGTATCATGGACGGAGCGCCGAACAAATGTGTCAATTCTCGAGGAGCTAAACGTCAAGACCCGTCTATCTACAATCTGTATGCAGCGTCTCCTCAAGTACTTCGGACATGTGGCCCGACAAAATCCTGAGAACTTGGAAAAATTAATAGTTGTAGGTCACGTGGAAGGAAAGAGAGGTCGAGGAAGATTGCCAACCAGGTGGACGGACATTATCAAGGAGGCCACAAACACCAGCGTCCCGGGCGCCATTAAGCAGGCCGAATGCAGGCAACATTGGAGGAAGCTGGTGCAAAAACTGGACCAAGGTGGTCACGACCCTCAGTAATGAGGAAACGACAAAGAAGAAGAAGAAGGAGAAAAATTAAAGTGGTTACAATTAAACTTAAACTTAATTAATGCTACCGGTCTGTCTTCCGACGATGTAAGTTTAGAAGTGCGGGCCCCGTGGCTGACTTCGAAGCTCCATGAGGTAAAGGTGCTGAAACGGCGTCCCCGCAGTCATGTGCGTCAATGTGCCATTTACATCATTGCATAGTTTCTAGGGTGTTGCAATGCTGTCTCAGCGCTCACGACAGTCACGTACGCCCATGTATATGTGTGGTAAATTCCTGTTGCATATCGGCATATTACATGGAGCTAGTGTATATAACAACTGTAGGCGGTATAATACTTGCCAGAGCAAGTTTGAATCGCAGTCAACAAAAACACAATTCAGAAGGGACTTAAAAGGATTTTTAGATTCGATTGACGAAAAACGAACATTTGTGAAGGCGATTTGACAAATTCGTTAAAGTTTAGACAGTAACACCCTATCAGATTATTACTTAAAGCGCTTGTGGTACTGAGCTATAGCTTCGTTTTCAATTAGAAAGACATTAAAAAAGTAATTTGATATTATCTTTGTTTACTAAGAGGGAATGCGTTAACTAAGAAATGCATTGTATGTCTCTAAATATTTGTGATCTTAATATGTGGTCCGGTTGTTTTAAATAGACTTATAAAATTATAGTAGAAATATTGTGTTACACTCAATCGTTTAGTCAGTGCCAAGATAAAAAAATTTTTTACCAAGATTTTTTTTTATTTCATCATACCTCGGCAAACAGTTACCAACATAACAAACATACCTGAATCTTCTACATCTGACATCGGGGCCCGATCTCCGCAACAGCGGTTGCATTTCTGAATCCATTTCCAAATAAAACACAAGCGTATTCCAATATTAAAACAACGGCATTACTGATTATTTGTACAATTAAATACAAAGTTTAAAATTCGTGTCGACTGGACGAAGAACCGTCTTCGAATAAAAATTGATTTATTTATTTCTCTATAGTACATTTAGGGTTCAGCGTGTCATTTAATATGTTTCAAAAACCTCTGACTGCAATAGGAAGTTGATTTTTTTATTTCATTTTTTCTTTTGTTTAAGTGAAGAGAGATGTAGTCCAAACTTTTATCAAATGATCGATGACTCTTTGAATTGGAACCCTTATTGATTATAATAGGCAAAATGACAAGATGTGTGAACCTCTTAGTAAACATGTGCCAGAACGATACTTAAAATAAAGATGATAGCTAGCAAGAACAGTAAGTCGGAGATCCTAGCTGTTAATAAGAACCGCTGATAAGAAGCTATCAGTAGCGCGTCGTCAGAGGTCTGTGACCAGAGGGAGCAGTTGTTGGTCTTGATGACAATGGAGTATTAATAGGAAAATTTTTAGCTTAGGTTTTTAATGCGTGACGTTTAAAAAAATAAATTACTTGACAAAACCTGAGTTAGTGTTTGCCATATTTACTTTATGTAATATATTATTAAGCAATCAATGATCTCCTGTAATAGAAGCCAATAAAGTTGACGCTCGCGTCCCGAACTGAATCTTCCCGTCTTCACCTTGTTCAAGTAGTCAACGTTTGTTCATCAGAAAACAATCCATCCGAATAAGTATTTTGATACTTGGGGTCGACATTTCGAGCGATGTCCAGTTTCGGGGTCATTTGGAAGGCAAAGCCAAGTTGGCGTCCAAAATGCTGGGAGTCCTCAACAGAGCGAAGCGGTACTTCACGCCGGGACAAAGGCTTTTGCTTTATAAAGCACAAGTCCAGCCTTGCGTGGAATACTGCTCCCATCTCTGGGCCGGGGCTCCCAAATACCAGCTTCTCCCATTTGACTCCATACAGAGGAGGGCCGTTCGGATTGTCGATAATCCCATTCTCACGGATCGTTTGGAACCTCTGGGTCTGCGGAGGGACTTCGATTCCCTCTGTATTTTGTACCGTATGTTCCATGGGGAGTGCTCTGAGGAATTGTTCGAGATGATACCGACATCTCGTTTTTACCATCGCACCGCCCGCCACCGGAGTAGAGTTCATCCATACTACCTGGAGCCACTGCGGTCATCCACAGTGCGTTTCCAGAGATCTTTTTTGCCACGTACCATCCGGCTATGGAATGAGCTTCCCTCCACGGTGTTTCCCGAGCGCTATGACATGTCCTTCTTCAAACGAGGCTTGTGGAGAGTGTTAAGCGGTAGGCAGCGGCTTGGCTCTGCCCCTGGCATTGCTGAAGTCCATGGGCGACGGTAACCACTCACCATCAGGTGGGCCGTATGCTCGTCTGCCTACAAGGGCAATAAAAAAAATGCTTTTTTCTTTAAACTCATATACGGAACCAATTTTAAATATTCTAATAAACAGCAACCCTTATCAACTGTTTGTTTTCTTCGACACATTTTATCTCAATGAGTTATGTGTGCTGCATCGTTAATGTTCAGCAAGTTATATTCATAGATAATAAATAAACAATCTCTATTAATAATCATTAAGTTCATTGTGTACTAATAATACACATTAAGCAATAATCATTAAGTCCAACATCATTATGATGTATTTTTAATTTATCTGGTTAATATACGGAAAAAATAAAAAATAGCAATCAAAGAACAAACAATCTTTAACATCCCCGTTAATATTTGTCGTTTTTGAATGTTGTTAAAAGTTTTCCAGAATTAGTGATATCGGTTAAAAGGTTGAGATCTTTATTACTCGAGAAAGATTTCCATGAAAAGATTGTATAGATTTCCTAAATTAATACAAAAACTTCGACGAATATCACCATTGTGAAAAATGATTAATGAATTTTTAACATCTTCAAGAATGTCCTCTCTGTATTCAAATCGAAATTTAGAATTAAATGCTTGCAAAAGAGCACACCTAATTAACTTGAATATTCTATATACTATTCCGTTTTAATAGAATAAAAATCTGTCTGTTTACGAAATCGTAAACCGAGTTCTGTATTTGGCATTGGATTATCGCAACACGTTTCGCTCGTGCAAGATTATAAACTGGTTAATTGATTTAACTTACAATTAAAATTGAACTCTTAAAAATGTGTGCAAAATTTTATGGTTCCGTATTCATATTATATGAAATCGAATGCTTAGAATTTCGTCCTGATGCTCGTATTTCACAGGTCTCTGATCCTAAGTAAATACTCATCTTACACTACACCAGAATTCCTTGTACTACGGGAAATAGAGACAGATAGCATAGGTACTTTTTTACTGGTGGTAGGACCTCTTGTGAGTCCGCGCGGGTAGTTACCTACCACCGTCCTGCTTATTTCTGCTGTGAAGCAGTAATGCGTTTCGGTTTGAAGGGTGGAGCAGCCGTTGTAACTATACTGAAACCTTAGAACTGATATCTCAAGGTGGGTGGCGCGTTTACGTCGTAGATACCTATCTATGGGCTCCGGTAACCACTTAACACCAGGAGGGGCCGTAAGCTCGTCCACACATCTAAGCTATAAAAAAAAATAAAAAAAAAATGTCTTCAAACTGGAATGCACAAGTGATTCTCAATAGAAATAGATAAAAAAAATACTGATCAAAAATAAATTTTGCGAATTATGTGACTTGAAATTCATCGCGGAAGTCGTTCGTGATAACGATCTAGATACGTATTTTCTTATCAAAATGATTATCTGGTTCCGGGATGAAATCCACATATAGTCCCAATACGTACACACCGGGCGTACTGACCACGGGCTTTTCAGACTTCGCTTTACCAATTATGACGCGAAAGCTCCACAGAAGTCATTGACCCCGCCTACTGACATTTACCTAAATAATAATCCGTGCAATGAAAAAAATGCCAACTTCTCAAATGATTTTATTTTTATTTTTTACGTACGTTTGGAATGTTCCAATCACAAGATCATCAAAAACCAGTCAGAGTTTATTAGTACGTTCCCTTATAGCCGAGTTTTACACCGAATCTCCTCAGTGCGTCGCAAATCCCACCCACTGGTAGATTCAGCGAAGCGCTGCTCTCGCTAGGGCTAGTGCTCACCTACCTGTCCGCGCGTAAAAAATAATGTTACATTAAAAAATAATACATTATTTTTTTTTATTGCTCTTGTAGGCAGACTAGCATACGGCCCACCTGATGGTGAGTGGTTACCGTCGCCCATGGACTTCAGCAATGCCAGGGGCAGAGCCAAGCCGCTGCCTACCGCTAATCAAAAAAGTCCATTTAAAGAATTTAAGTTCCTTGACTTAGCTGTCATGGATCTAACTATTTTTATTGCTTTCGTAGGCAGACGAGAAGCCCACGCGATTATCATAGTTCCTAAAACAAACAGTACCTACGTAGTGTTAGGGACATATCTAACTTGGCCAAGCTACTGCTGAGCTATGTATGGGAACACCTTGGAAGATATCAAATACAGACAGAAGGCACGAGGCCAAAATACTCTCCTTAAATACAGGGTATACGGAAGCAATGAGATCAGAAAGCAATACTTAATTTTGCTCAGGTAGCGGGTGATTTAAGTGTAAAATGAGGTGATACAATGTCTCAAAGAAATTCTCAAAACTCTTACTGTAATGTTTGTGTTCTTGGAACAAATGACAAACGTTATGATCGGTCATACATTTTTATTGCTATATAAGCACGTGTTGATTTTTACATCTTTCTAACAACTACAACGTAATAAAAATGGCGGATCAGTCAAAGACTATATTCTGTAGAGTGGTTATCAAAGACTAATGAGATCAGAAAGACATTAGGTCGCATACGTGTTACACTTACTGAACAACATACGGATGTAAAGTAAAGAAAGAACCAAAACTCAGGTCTATGAACAGTTGAGATACGATCCATAAATTTTTCTACTCAATTATTTAACTAACACCTTTAATTACTGGCCCTCGACTTAGAACCCACAACCGTATCGGATTACAAAACCGATTATATGGGGTTCCGTTTCAGAAACTTTCGGATCTCTCAACGAAACTTAGCCAGCGAAACTTAAAATCTGTAGGAATTATAATCGATAGAGATTCAGAGATTCAAGATATTCAAAATAGAAATTGTCTTACATTATGACGTTTGTTGTTAAGTGAGTTTTGGATTTTATAATCAGAATCCATCACGCATTTTGATCGAAATAAGGGTTTGTGTTTATTTATTGCTTTTATTTATTGCTCCGTCCTGTGGTTTCACGTGTACTAGTACATTTTGTACTGTAAGTTGTTTTAATCTTACGGTATTCTTTATACCCAACCTTATAAAAAAAATTGTCGGCATTAATTTACATTGATATACCCATACAGATATGAATTCATAGAACGATCTCACAGCCCACCTAGTGAAAAGCGGTTACTAGTGTTGGTAATATTCGTTTCTTCTATGTTCTATTAAAATAGTTATATATGTGTATATAAGTCTATAAATGTACGCCTCGTGCAAGAACTAACTTGAATTAAGACGAACGGGCAAGTGTCTTGTTTTCCAATAGCAGGACGCAACATCCAGTATCGATTTGTAAATTTTTTTTCCTACCTATGCTGATAGCCTTGAGGGGCTATTTCAGCTACGCCCTAACATGTAGGTGAGCTCACGGGGCTCAAACCGGAGTGTTGCTAACACTGGCCCTAGCAAGAGCAGTGCTTCGCAGAATCTACCACCGGATCGGAAACGCGACCCACTGACAAGATCCGACGAAAAATTCAATGGGCTGTGTCTATGGGTTTTGTGAAGAAGTTATGTCTTTATCTTTATCTTTATAATATTATAAAGAGGAAAAATTTGTTTGTTTGTTTGTTTCGAATAGGCTCCGAAACTACTGGACCGATTTGAAAAATTCTTTTGCCATTAGAAGCCGACATTGTCCCTGATGAACATAGGCTACTTTTTTTTTTTTTTTTTTTTATTTTTTTTTTTTTGGTTTCATGTGTGTTTTAATGTTTCCGAAGCGAAGCGAGGGCGGGTCGCTAGTCTTTAATAAAAGAAAAGAAAAAACATTCAAATGGTTTAATAAAAACATCTTACCTAAAAGAATCGTTGGAATGACAGCTAAGATTATTTACTACGGGTAATAAACGAAAGCTTTGTAGGAGCTTTGTGCGTAACCGACAATATTGCCAATCTATCGGACGATTAATAAGAAATGAGATCGTTTATGTGCCTTTCATAACCATGTTTGTTCATCTATATATTAATACGTGAAGCAAAAACTTTGTATCCCTTTTTACGAAAATTGCGCGGACGGAGGAGTATGAAATTTTTCACACTTATAAAGAATATAGAGAAGCAGTGCACAATGCTAATATTTTTTTTAAATATTGCATAAAAGATACATTAAATCAATAAAGAAAACGTTACACACACTACTACTACCATGTATTTAACACACACACATGCATACTATTTATTTATTGTCAAACTTTTGTTCTTGACGTCTGTGGTCAAATTGAGAATAGATTAAATATTGTTTGTCTTTAAGAATATTTTTCTATAGTGTAGTCATGGCGAAATTTGTGATTATAGAAATATAATAGTCTTTGAAATTAGAATCATAATAGTGAACAAACTTACAATTTCAATTAATTATAGTCGAATTTCGACTACTGCGGGACCACTAGATTAATGAATTGCGTTTGAGTTAGGCCATAATCTTGTATGTCAATACAAGCTTTGAACATTTCCTCTGCTTTTTAAAGTCCAACAATCTTTTTTATTCTAATTTTCATCTATCAATTTGGTTTTGATCGTGTTCTCATAGCCGGCGAAAACTGTCCACGATATAATATCATTCATTGGTCGCGATAACTATCTTTTTATTTTTATTGCTTAGACGGGTGGATGAGCTCACAGCCCACCTGGTGTTAAGTGGTTACTGGAGCCCATAGACATATACAACGTAAATGCGCCACCCATCTTGCGATATGAGTTCTAAGGTCTCAAGTATATTTACAACGGCTGCTCACAAGAGGCAACCCGGTAAACCAAAAAATCATCCGACGAGCTACCGCCCGATTAGCCTCCTCATGTCTCTAGGCAAACTGTATGAGCGTCTGCTCTACAAACGCCTCAGAGACTTCGTCTCATCCAAGGGCATTCTCATCGATGAACAATTCGGATTCCGTACAAATCACTCATGCGTTCAACAGGTGCACCGCCTCACGGAGCACATTCTTGTGGGGCTTAATCGACCAAAGCCGTTATACATGGGAGCTCTCTTCTTCGACGTCGCAAAAGCGTTCGACAAAGTCTGGCACAACGGTTTTATTTTCAAACTATTCAACATGGGCGTGCCGGATAGTCTCATGCTCATCATACGGGACTTCTTGTCGAACCGCTCTTTTCGATATCGAGTCGAGGGAACTCGCTCCTCCCCACGACCTCTCACAGCTGGAGTCCCGCAAGGCTCTGTCCTCTCACCCCTCCTATTTAGCTTATTCGTTAACGATATTCCCCGGTCGCCGCCGACCCATTTAGCTTTATTCGCCGACGACACGACTGTTTACTATTCCAGTAGAAACAAGTCCCTAATCGCGAAGAAGCTTCAGAGCGCAGCGTTAGCCCTAGGACAGTGGTTCCGAAAATGGCGCATAGACATCAACCCAGCGAAAAGTACTGCGGTGCTATTTCAGAGGGGAAGCTCCACACGGATTTCCTCCCGGATTAGGAGGAGGAATCTCACACCCCCGATTACTCTCTTTAGACAACCCATACCCTGGGCCAGGAAGGTCAAGTACCTGGGCGTTACCCTGGATGCATCGATGACATTCCGCCCGCATATAAAATCAGTCCGTGACCGTGCCGCGTTTATTCTCGGTAGACTCTACCCCATGATCTTAAGCGGAGTAAAATGTCCCTTCCGAACAAGGTGACACTTTACAAAACTTGCATAAGGCCCGTCATGACTTACGCGAGTGTGGTGTTCGCTCACGCGGCCAGCACACACATAGACACCCTCCAATCTCTACAATCCCGCTTTTGCAGGTTAGCCGTCGGAACTCCGTGGTTCGTGAGGAACGTTGACCTACACGACGACCTGGGCCTCGAATCTATCCAGAAATACATGAAGTCAGCGTCGGAACGGTACTTCGATAAGGCTATGCGCCATGATAATCGCCTTATCGTTGCCGCCGCTGACTACTCCCCGAATCCTGATCACGCAGGAGCCAGTCACCGTCGACGCCCTAGACACGTCCTTACGGATCCATCAGATCCAATAACCTTTGCATTAGACGCCTTCAGCTCTAACACTAGGAGCAGGCTTAGGGACCTCGGTAACCGTACTCGTCGAATTCGACAAAGAGTTCGCCGTGCAACCTAACCCATGAATCAGCTCGCTGAGTTTCTCGCCGGATCTTTTTTTTTTTTATTGCCTTTGTAGGCAGACGAGCATACGGCCCACCTGATGGTAAGTGGTCACCGTCGCTCATGGACGTCAGCAATGCCAGGGGCAGAGCCAAGCCGCTGCCTACCATAAAGTACTCTCCGCAAGCCTCGTTTGAAGAAGGACATGTCATAGCGCTCGGAAAACACCGTGGAGGGGAGTTCATTCCAAAGCCGGATGGTACGCGGCAAAAAAGATCTTTGGAAACGCACTGTCGATGAACGCAGCGGTTCCAGATAATATGGATGAACTCTGCTCCGATGGCGGGAGGTGCGATGATAAAAAGGAGATGAGGGAATCATCTTGAATAATTCCTCAGAGCATTCCCCATGGACCATGCGGTATAAAACACAGAGAGAACCGAAGTCCCTCCGTAGACCCAGAGGTTCCAAGCGATCCGCGAGAGCAGGACTATCGACCATCCGAACAGCCCGTTTCTGTATGGAGTCAAATGGAAGTAGCTGGTATTTGGGAGCCCCGGCCCAGAGGTGAGAGCAGTACTCCACGCGAGGTCGGACCTGCGCTTTATAAAGCGCAGGTCTCTGTCCAGGCGTGAAATACCGCTTCGCTCTGTTGAGAGCTCCCAACATTTTAGAGGCCAATTTGGCTTTACCTTCCAAATGACTCCGAAACTGGACATCGCTTGAAATATCAACCCCCAGAATCCTGATACTCGCGGAAAGCTGCAGGGATCTTCTCAGCGGGTCGCGATTCCGATCCGGTAGTACATTCATTCGCGAAGCAGCTATTCTTGAGCTATTAGGTCTCCTTCGGAGGCGCTCGGGTAGCTGTTAGCAAATACCACCCCTCCTGGCTGAGCCTTTGCTCGCCCACCTGTCCTGGTGAAACTGGAAAGGCCTCCGGGCCACGAGTAATCCTTCAATCATAAAAAACAAAAAAAAAAGACTTCAGAGGTGGCAAGGGACACCCGGATGGAACGAAGTTCCTTTCGATTAATTAGTGAAGGAATTGTAATTTTTTTTTACGTTATAATAATAAATTACGGCATTATGAAGAAGAAAAAAACAATACTATGAACTAAATTACTATTGTTGAAACGCTATCTCGAGAAACTGTACTCATTGCGCGGACCAATCGGATACGAGCAATGTCACGCGATAAGCGCCTACACGTTGATTGGTCAGAATGACGGATCTAAAAAGTGTCGTGACAACTTTTCGTAAGAATTTTTTCCGCCTAGCCCCCTTTCACAACGCGCGATAAGGAACTTCGGTCCAAAAGAGGCACTTACGCAAATTATAATTTTTCAGGTTTGATTTTTATTACACGATACTATTCCTTCATCGTGGAAGTCAATCGTGAACATTGATTGAGTACGTATTTCATTAGAAAAATTGGTACCCGCCTGGGATTCGGTGCATCGCTCAAAACGAATGCACCGGACGTCTTATCCTTTAGGCCACGACGACTTCAACCTTCGACCTTCCTGGATTTACATATTTTTTTGATTTAATCTACCAAATTAACCTCAATTATAACAGAAATTAATGCCCTGTATAAATCATTCATATAAAACAAGTCTACCCAACCACAGCTCAATAACTTTACCAACAGCTGTTGCGTAAGGTGCTCATTATCGAACCATCCGCATGAATACTCAAATGAGCTATGTCGCATGATTCAGATCCATTTAACTATTTTATTATATATCCTTCAGCTCATAACCATTCTAACCATTCCTTGTATATTAGGGACGCAGAATAGGTCCGGTAAAAGATTTAAAAAAAAAACACGTGTGGCACTCTGAGACTGCCGCGGTAAAGTTGTTGCATAGCATTTTTTATCAACTTATGCAATTATAATTAGACAGTAATAATTTAATATTAAAACAATAATAAAATAAGGCCACGCTATGTTTATAAACATTAACAAAAGCAAAACATTGACTGTCCCCTTCACACTCTTAAGCTAGACCGCGCGAGAGAGAGAGATGGGCAGACTTTTCATGATGCGCATGCAGTGCGATGTCGTGAAGCGCAACGTGTGAATGTGTTGAACGCGAGCTACATGGTAGGCGGAGTAGGGGGTGTTAGGTTTTATTTTCGTTACGGAATTTCTCGATTCGGTCTCCGCGCTCAAAAGCTATGCAAAAGCTTAAAAACTACTAACAATTCTTTACCCTAGTAATAAACATAGTATATTAATTACCCGAATATCTCATTTCAGATTTTAAATGAAACGTCAATTTACAATTGTTTCTAACATATCATTGTAATAATAGACCGATTTTAAAATACGGACTAATCCTGAAGAATAGCAAACAAATAAATAACTGTATTATTGGAACCAGAGACTGATATATGACTTAAATACGTTTAAATATATTAACAAATTAAATGCTCAGGATATGAAGAAATGCTTGCTGATGATCTTTTCATCTCCTTTTCACCATCGCACCACCTGCTGCTAGAGTTCATGCACAGTGCGTTTCCAGAGATATATTTTACCACTTACCATCCGACTCTAATTAATTTTCCTCTACACTGTTTACCGATCGCTATGACATGTCCTTCTTCAGAATAGAGTTTCGGAGAATGCTCAGCAGTAGGCAACGGCTTGCCTGTGCCCTTGGCATTGTTGTCCATGAGCGTTTAACTACTTAACATGAGGTGCGTCGTATACTGGTCTTTTTAAAAAGCAATTAATAAGAATAACAAACCTGTTTATCTCACGTATTCTTGGCTGACGTGGCTATCGAACACACGACCTTCAGCAATCAGTGTCTCTAACTATTACGCAACCATGTTAATCATATCGACGCTGGAAAGGCAAACGTGACTAAGCGACAATGCGTGAAATTTACAGTAGACTAATTTAAAGTTGAAATACCTGAAAAAAAATCTATTTTAACGAATCTAGCTGTAGGATTTTAATAGACCTAGAAATATATTTTTTTTGCGCATCGAATATGGTTATTGCCTATCATTTATGTATAAAGCAGTTATTGTCTTTCAAGCGTCGATATAGCGGTATATACAAAATAACTGTACGTAAAAGCGATTTCGTCATGAGTAAATCCAAACTTATGTTCTTAAGACGCTATTACGCCAACAATATCGGCATACCACTCATTGCTCGCTACTCCAGCGACTCCGAATCAATTAACCGATATCTTGGATTCAATCTACCAAATTATACCCAATTAAGGGCATTATCCATGGCAGAGCGACGAACAAAGAAAACTCGAACCGTTAATCATTGTTTACCGATGTCGAAAGTTCCCTGGCGACAATTTATCGTGCGACCGCAGAATAGACGGCCATTCTCGACACGACAATAACGACACGCAATTAGAGGGCTTATTGATGAAACGAATCGATTCTGTATTGTCATTTAGTTGATTGAATGTTTTACTGTCGACGAGGAAAAGTTAATGGTAATTTGATTAATTGCTAGTGATTTAGACTGTGGTATAGTGTTAACTTAATTTAGTCGGTTTTTTTGTTTACCTACCTCTTTGCTGGTAGTCTAAGGGGCCATTAAAGCTTCGCATGGATGGTTAGGTGAAGCTCACGGGCTCAACCTGAGAGAATTTGCTAACATTAACCCTAACAAAAGTAGTACTTCGCAGAATCTACCACCGAATTGAAATCGTGACCCACTGAGAAGATCCTGTAAGAAACTCAGTAGGCATTTAGTCGGTTTAAGCAATTCACAATGGCATTCCACGGCGTTACAAAAGCAGACTGTTGACACCCTGAAAAGGTGACATCTACAGATCTGGGACTGTAACATAAATAGACAGTACCGAATCGAGGAGAATTTCAATCTTAGGACGAGCCCTGGGTTCGTACTAAACAAAACTGTATTTATATCATTCTGTATAAATATTATTCTTTTCGTCTATACTAATAATAATAATAATTTTCTAAAACCCTATTTAGAATCAAGTACGGATCTAATTGATACGCACTCACTTCTGTACTGCGGTGCGGTCGCGGTTTGTCGTGTAGCTGAGGTTAAGTCTCCAAATTTAACCAAGACAGCCTATCGATCGACCCCCTACTAAACCACAATGGCAGTGCAGAATTGAGAAGCGAATTGATAGGGCCAGGATTCTTATAGCAAAGCTTATGTGCTTCCAGAAAGAAAATACTCGTCCACGGGCTATGTGTTTCGTCGATCAGGCCTTTGCCGGAACTGGAATAAGCTCAAACGAATACATGACCTATATTATTGAGCGCATAGACTTCTGGAAGCAAAAAGTTTATGCTTGGGCAAGCCGTATTCGTCGGTATCGTCTAAGATCTGAGCGATACCATTTGAATAGAGTTTTCCAAAGAGATCAAAGAAGTGTATACAGAAACTGGGTGTCGTCTCAATCCCAAGTGACTGATGAGCCATACAGTGTCAACGAAGAGGACATGTCAACATTTTGGAACAATATTTGGTCGATACCCATTGGTCACTCTGAAGGGGAATGGATACAAAATGTCGGGCGGGAATGTGAATCGTATAAAGAGATGGATCCAATAACAATTTCCGCTGTTGATGTTTCTCGTGCAGTACGTTCGATGCCAAATTGGAAAAGTCCGGGACCGGACGGACTGCACAGTTACTGGATCAAGTGGATCCGAAGTTCACATGAACGCCTGGCAGCTCAATTCCAACAGGCCCTTGAGCTGGGATCACTCCCAGATTTCATGACATCTGGTATCACTTATTTGATTTATAAATCTGGCAATACCTCGGATCCCAAGAATTACAGACCAATTACATGCTTACCTACCATCTATAAGCTACTTACATCCATTTTGAGAATCAAAATTCAAAATCACATTTTTAATAATAACATTTTATCACCTAATCAGAATGGATGTAAGGCAGGGTCTCGAGGTACAAAAGATTTGCTACTCATTGACATGACCATTACTCAACAAGTTCTCCGGCGTAAGAGAAACGTTCATATTGCTTGGATTGATTATAAGAAAGCGTATGATTATGTGCCTCATACATGGCTAATGAGAGTTTTAGAGCTATATAAAATAAACCCCATACTATGCTCCTTTCTTAGCTCATGCATGGGTCAATGGTCTACGTTTCTTAGTTAACCAGGTCAGATGACTTCTTCTGCTGCCTCGAATTTAATAAGGATTAAGCGGGGTATCTTTCAGGGCGACAGTCTGAGTCCTTTGTGATTTTGTTTGGCGCTTAATCCTTTAAGTACATTACTTAAAGATTCAACGCTAGGCTACCGACTTCGCAGAGGAGCTGAGGCTATTAGGAGTGGGTGATATAAATCGTATATAGATTAAATATCTATATATCGCAGCAATATCGTTGAATCCGATATCGCCCCGCACGAAATCTATATATCGATATCAGCCGATACACGATATTGCTCGATGTGATGCGCATCGCCATATCGTACCGATTCGTGAATCGAAATCTATATTTCGATATCAGCCGATACACGATATTGCTCGATGTGATGCGCATCGGCATATCGTACCGATTCGTTAATATCAGCAATATTCGTTTGGTTCGTATCGAATCGGCCAGAGTGAGTGAGCGCACGATAGGGATATCATGTGATGAATGAAACAGAAACAGGCATTATCCATACAATTGTAAACCTTATATTTAAGACCATATGTCTGTAGATTATTCTTAGCGTATCAGCAGGATACAATTTAGGAAAGAAGTTTCAACTTTCGACCGTAACTTGAATGCAGTATAGCCTATTTGCATCGTTGAATTTAATTTCACGCGCTTTGACCTTGAACTAGAATTTTTGGACAAGTGTTTATAAATACTTAAAAGGTTTTTGTGTTTGATTTTTAAAGTACACATTTTTCTATTTTTAGTTGAATCCAAATAATTGAGTTTATTTCTTGTGTTTGTATTAAACTTTTGAAATCTACACTCTTTTGGTATATTTTGTAATTTTAAATTAAGACACAAAATACTAAAAACTGAAAATAATGTAGCCAGTCCTAAGCCTGGTAAAAGCATGAAGGAAAGTTTTTTTTTATATTTTTATTTTCATGTTCTTTTTATTACTTTAAGATCATATTATAAATTGATATCAGAAAACCAACCGTATAACGTTGACTTAAATCTATATCTACTACGATATTATATCAGCGTATCGTTTCAAATCTCAAATATAGTAACCGGCAAACATCGTGAGCAAATGACCTTGGCTGCGCAGAACCGAATTTTAGATCACTTTGGTGGTGAGGGTGAGGCGCGACGGCAGGGGAAATCGTATCGAGCGCGTTATTGGTAGATCAGTCGAACCTTGCGTAAAGTACGCTTGCGTACAGTGAAAAATCTATCGTTATTAATCGTTAAGTTATATTTTATTATAATTGCTTGTTGACTTTGTTGCCATTGCTATTTGTTGAGTGTTTGTTGATTTTTTATAAAAAATACACTATGCCGCGACAAACTGGTGGAGTATTCAAAAGAAAGGGTAGAAAATTTGTGTACGACGTATATTGCTTCATTATAAAACAGGGGAAGAATGATATTATGGAAAAAGTAAAACAGACTTCGGAAGCAACAAAAACATCAGTGAGTACTGTTAGGTGCATTATTAACGAAGCTAAAGGCTCTGGCTTGCTCATCGTGCTTGGGACTCCGGGTAAGAAAAGATCAGGGAAGAAGAAAGTTACCGGAATGGATAGTTTCGTTCAATCTGTAATAAAAAGGCTTCGAAAATTTTAAAGAAGATATACATTTTAATGGCTCGGAATGAAGTTTACGACGAATTATGAAAGAGCTAGGCTTCAGATGGAAAAAAAAAACAGAAAATAATCGGAAGCTGGTAATTGAAAAAAGTAACATTCGATTACTACGAATCGAATATCTTCAAAAAATAATTAATTATAGACAAAAAAGAAGATCGAACCGACCGAGTCGTAAACTACACCGATGAGCCCTATGTCGACTTAACACGATGATGGCGACTCGGGTGATGAAAACAGTGATGATGATAATGGTCAAGATTATGATAACGAAAAAAAAATTACAAATACCAGCTTCGCTTCAACTGAACGAAGACCTGGCAACAGCTCTAGTTTTGACTTAATAGAAGGAATATCTATTTTACCCCAAGATTAAATTATTACAATTATTAACCTATATTTTTTGTTGATGTTCTAATAAATATATAAATAAATACATATGTTGATTTTAATAATTTAATTGCATTATGACGCAGAGTAAATAATATTTTTGCACGTGAGTGTACCATGCGCAAACTTACCCCCACTACGTCAACAAATGCTCAAGAAGTTTGCCGGCTATTATATCATGAATCGAGAAAATCTACTAGCATCCATTAATATACCTATAGATTCAGAAAATATATAGATTCAATATCCGATATTGATCCTCGATATATAGATACGATTCGATACGCGGCAAAACCGATATTACCCACTCCTAGGCTATATCACATCTCTTGTTCATGGATGATCTCAAATTATTTGCTTCCAAAAAACCAGACTTAATGAGTTTACTTAAAATAACCGACAGTTTTAGTAAAGCCATTGGGATGGAATTTGGTGTTGATAAATGTGCGTTCATAGATGTACAGAGAGGTAAAGTTGTAAGCTCAGATTGCTTACTACTTAACCATAATGTGGTCCTCAAGTTTCTTTGTGAATTGGAAACTTACAAGTACCTTGGTATGTTTGAAGTGCTGAACATTGTTGACGCAGATATGAAACAATCGTTTAGAGATCGGTTTTTTTGTCGTCTTATAAAGGTCTTAAAAAGCCATTTATCAGGCGGAAACAAAATCCGAGCGTTTAATGGTTGGGTCATACCTATGTTAACATATTCCTTTGGCATATTAAGGTGGACGCAATCAGAGCTGGACGTACTGGACAGAAAAGTCAGGCGATTGTTAACGGCATACAGAATGCATCATCCACGTTCATCTGTAATGAGGTTGTATATTCCTCGGAAATGTGGGGGTCGTGGTATTTGGAATGCCAAGGATCTACATAACCGAGAGATATACAACCTTAGGGAATATTTCCTTAAAATGAACGTGAATATGTATCGGGATGTCGTTGCAGTCGATAAGGGGCTAACTCCGCTATCCTTAGCTAACGGGAATTGGAAGAGGCTGAAGATAGAGAGTATTTCAGATCGCATAACCGTATGGAGGAGCAAGGAGTTACATGGTAGGTTCTACCGGGCTCTCACAGGGCCTGATGTAGACCAATTAGCTTCCGTGGCCTGGTTACGATTCAGTAACCTCTTTGGGGCAACTGAAGGTTTTATCTTTGCAATTATGGACGAAGTTATCATGACGAACAACTACCGGAAATATATACTAAAGGATGGGACGGTCGACATTTGTCGGGCATGCCACCGTCCGGGAGAGTCTATTAGACATATTGTTTCTGGTTGTTCTCGGTTTGCTAACGGCGAGTACTTGCATAGACATAACCAAGGGGCTAGGATTATCCATCAACAACTTGCTCTGAAATATGGTTTTCTTGATTCTGCTGTACCTTATTACCAATACCAACCTCAACTAGTTCTTGATAATGGTCATGTTACGCTCTACTGGGACCGATCTATTATCACGGATAGGTATATTGTTGCCAATAAACCTGATATTGTGATAATAGATCGATCTGCGCGTCGAGCTGTGTTGGTTGATGTCACCATTCCTCATGACGAGAACCTCGTGAAGGCAGAAAAGGACAAATTAATAAAATATTTAGACCTGGCCTACGAGATTACCGCCATGTGGCATGTTGATTCAACCATCATTGTTCCAATACTTGTGTCGGTACACGGCTTGATAGCGAAAAGTTTCGATCAACATCTTAAGAAACTTTCGTTATCCAGCCGGGTTAAGGGCCTAATACAGAAAGCAGTTATCCTCGATACTGCACGCATTGTGAGGAGGTTTCTCACTCTGGAGTCCTAACTACTGGTGGCTTGTGTCGTAGACACCGCCATCAGCGGCAATCTATCTTTATATAGTGTTTTTTAAAAATTGTATTCTTAATACCTTTTTTAAAAAATATTATGTAATTAATAAGATTTTAAATAAATAATAAATAATCTATATCTATACTCTATACTAATATTATAAAGAGGAAAGATTTGTTTGTTTATTTCGAATAGGCTCCGAAACTACTGGACCGATTTGAAAAATTCTTTTTCCATTAGAAGCAGACATTGTCCCTGATGAACATAGGCTACTTTTTTTATTTATTTTTTTTTTTGGTTTCTTGTGTGTTTTAATGTTTCCGAAGCGAAGCGAGGGCGGGTCGCTAGTAATATTATAAAGAGGAAAGATTTGTTTGTTTGTTTGTATTGAATAGGCTCCGAAACTACTGAACCGATTTAAAAACTTCTTTCAATGTTTGGAAGCTACACTATCTCCGAGTGACATAGGCTATATTTTTTTTAACAAAAATTAGGGATCCTTACTAAAACTTTTGTTAAAGACCCGAGCGAAGCCGGGCCGTAGCGGGCTGCTAGTATTAAATGAAACTGTGTTGTAAGAAGTAGCTTTGTTTGTTGCGCTTTAACACCGATCAAACAAAATTGATTTTGACGAAGTTTTTGATACGAAAGAATAAAGGCTTCCATTCATTCAACTACTGAGCGCGGTCTTAAAGTGTATTCCACGGTGACGAATCCGCCTGTAAAAATATCGTGACTAAAATATACCGATTTAGTAAATTTAAACGTTGGCCAAGCCACTAGTGCAGTGATTCTCAACCACTGTTCCGCGGCACTTTTGTGTGCCGCCAAATTTCAAAAGTGTGCCGCCAAATTTTGCGAATATATAATAATGTTAATGTTATTAAATTATATCATTTTAAAAGAAAAATATTTGTAACATGAATATGTATTTAAATTCACAAAAACAAATAATATTATAGTATATTTTAGTTTATTTCGTATATAAAAATTTTTTGATAAACTATTTATGCAGTGTGTTTGTAGTAAGCAAATAATTTTTATCTTTTTTTTGTGTGCCGCCAAATTTTGAAATCGTTAAATATGTGCCGCAACAAAAAAAAGGTTGAGAATCACTGCACTAGTGTATTTTAATTCGTATCTCTTTGTCTAACGCCAATCAGGAAAGCGATACCATTAATCTCTCGAGAGGTATTGTGTTGTGTCCCTGACGGGCCTGTTCTCTCTGTGAATAATGGCTCGCTTTGCTGAAATATGAATAAACCTCTCATTTTCGCTGCTTCAAATATGTAACATTAAGAGACATTGAAGATCTCGTTCCTTTTTAAAATAGCATTGTTACTGGTTTTTTGACGCTGTAAGGATCGTCCGTTTTATTTTTGCTTACCAATTCTAGTAACCTCAAGGGGTTATTCTAGATTTTGAAGTCGTCGTGGCCTAAAGGATAAGACGTCCGGTGCATTCGTGTTGAAGCGACGCACCGGTGTTCGAATCCCACAGGCGGCTACCAATTTTTCTAATGAAATACGTACTGGTGGTAGGACCTCTTGTGAGTCCGCACAGGTAGGTACCACCACCCCGCCTCTTTCTGCCGTGAAGCAGTATTGCGTTTCGGTTTGAAGGGTGGGGTAGCCGTTGTAACTATACTGAGACCTTAGAACTTATATCTCAAGGTGGGTGGCGCATTTACATTGTAGATGTCTATGGGCTCCAGTAACCACCTAACACCAGGTGGGCTGTGAGCTCGTCCACCAATCTATGCAATAAAAAAATAAAACTATTATCATCCTTTAGCATCGAGAGTGGATGAGGTATGTCCTTCAGGACGTGTGGAAGGTGACGTTCACGGCTGACTGTTACGTAATCCGGATCAGGGTGATGACTCCGCTATAAGGAGATCATCGCGTCGTATTGTTACTATGAGAAAGTGTTTGGACGCTGTCTTCATAGACTTATGATATCTTAAATATTCTTAAAGACTTACATAGGTACATCACGTACCAAGATGCTCAAAAGTCTTGCTATATAGGGCTGCTTGCTTGCTTGCTATATAGGGTTCTGGTTCGAATTCAGTCTTAAAATCACAGTTTTGATACACAAAGACAGTTGTAACACACACACACACAAACAACCGTATCTTGATACCGCCAACATTGATAAATTATATAAGGCAGTGTACTGTTGGCAATATTTCATCAGTAATTACGACTGTCTGAAATCGGCGTGCCAGTGAGGCCGGTTGTGACGTAATTGTTATATTTTGACAGACAGCAAGTTGAGCGACGAAGGGTCTCTAGTTGTCATCGATGACATTAATAACAGATTTATTCGTTAAATGCTTGTCCTTAAGTGCTGTTTTATTGGTACAAGGGGCACAGTGAATCTGAAGCCTTGGTCATCAGAGACAATGTGGCTATACTTGAGACCTTGGAACTTGTATCTCAAGGTAGGGTGGCGCATTTACGTTGTGAATGTCTATGGGCTCCAGTAACCACTTGACACCGGGTGGGCTGTGAGCTCGTCCAGCCATCAAAGCAATAAATAAATAAAAAAGACATTACCACTTCGGCAAAAATTTGCAGGACTATCTATAGTCCTACTACAGACTCAGACGCAAGATTTCCTACCAGTTAAGACTGTGTAATGGATATTGGATTCTTCAGACTGGAACGGATGAAATGCATCAGAAATAGGCTACACAATGGCACAAAGTCATACGGACTTTCAACACTACCCACAGACCTAAAGATAGGAAATCAAAGTAAAAGACCTGTTGAAGAGTTTTCATCAACCATGGCCTCCATGATAAGCCCGATTAAGAAGATGGCTTATTTGGTCTGGATATACCTTTACGAAGTCTTACATAGAAACTTTTATTATCTGATGGATACTAAAGGCAGCTAGATACTGATGTATCTGGTGGGATGGCTTCTCTACTTCTTTAATGAACCTTAGCTGACTCGTGACCACATTATATATCGTTGACATACTCTTCAGCCGGTATGTACAGCATCACCTTGAATGCAACGAAATACAGGGTGTTAAATTTTAAGAACCCACGCAAACAATCATTCAGAAACACTCAATAGTTCAGGTATAAATAAATAATAAATAATAAATAACTGGGAACAATTCTGCAGAAGCTGACACACACATAGAGAGAGAGAGAGAGAGAAAGAGAAAGAGAAAGAGAGAACATACTTTGTTGCACACCAAAACACATAACATCAGAAAACAATCAACAAGCAGATACGTTTGTACAATAGGCGTACTATAATACAATACACATACTTATATGCTTTTTAAATATATTAATATATAGATAATAAACACCCAGACAAAGAACAAATAAAGTTGTTCAGCACACTAATGTTTTCCTGATGTAACAATCGAACTTCCGACCCTCAGTGCAAGAATCAGGGGCACTAATTACTGCACCACCGTATCAGTCAAACAAGGTTTGATATATACATATTACATATATATAAGCTCCAGTAGCCCTTTAAATCAGGACCTCTCTGGCTTAATAAAATCAGTTTATTTTTTTAACGAATAATAAATTGGCAACCCTACATGAATTTCTTTTGAAAGTAGCTTTCATGAAACTCTTACCTTGAAGTTTAATAAGGTTCTATCTAAACTACGAGTATGAGCTTGTGTGTTGAAAAGATGTTCTTTAGTTCAGTTCAAGCTTATTAACTGAAGCTGCAGTATTATGAACTTTTAGATATGGATCGATTTAAAAAACCTCTCGTAGCCATGTATTCATGTGTACTGAGTTAAAATAGCCAGGCTAAGATAGGTGAGAGACCTGTGTAGACTCTGCGAAGCACTACTCTTGCTGGGGCCGGCGTTAGCAAACTCTCTCAGGATGAGCCCGCGAGCTCTCTTACCCGTCTGCGTGAAACTACAATAGACCCTTAGGCTACTAGCGAATAGGTGGGGAGAAAAAAAATACCAATGTAATCCTTTCGAATAAACGCAGGTTCATCGACCCTATTCTATGGTAGATTGGTATTTGCCACAGAATAGGTGCGTATTTATATAAAACTAGAGGTCCCGTAGTAGTCGAAATTCGACTATAATTAATTGGAATTGTAAGTTTGTACACTATTAAGATTGTATTTTATACTTCTATAATCACAAATTTTGCCAAGACTAGACAAGATTTTGCGTATAAAAAATATTAACAAAGACAAACAATATTTAATCTATTCTCAATTTGACAACAGACGTCAAGAACAAAAGTTTGACAATAAATAAATAGTATGCATGCGTGTGTGCGTCAAATACATGGTATGTAGTGTGTGTAATGTTTTCTTTATTGATTTAATGTATCTCTTATGCGTAATTTAAAAAAAATATTAGCATTGTGCACTTCTTCTCTATATTCTCTATAAGTGTGGAAAATTTCATACTCCTCCGTCCGCGCAATTTTCGTAAAAAGAGATACATAGTTTTTGCTTCACGTATTAATATATAGATACCAATTCTGCTAAACAAATACGGACAGCGCTCCCAACTGACGATTAAAAATGTCATCTTTTTTTTTATTGCTTAGATGGATGGACAAGCTCACAGCCCACCTGGTGTTAAGTGGTTACTGGAGCCCATAGACATCTACGACGTAAATGCGCCACCCACCTTGAGATATAAGTTCTAAGGTCTCAAGTGTAGTAACAACGGCTGCCCCACACTTCAAACCGAAACGCATTACTACTTCACGGCAGAAATTGGCAGGGTGGTGGTACCTACCCGCGCAGACTCAGAAGAGGTCCTACCACCAGTACTTTCATCTCATCTCTTAATAAAATATATTTATGAACATTATTCATTCATTTACGTAATTATTGTTACGCGCTGGGGTTCGGGATAAATTAATGTCCCACCAAAGTACAACTTAAAACTGTATTTATCACCTAGAACACACACAGAACACTTTAAAATTCTCAATTCGCTTCTTCCGCTTCGCTTCAAGTGATTGGTTCGCTGTTTCGCTTCGAGTAGTTCCGATTACTAGCTTACTGCGTGCCATCTCTGCAACGCTTTTATAGTCGGTATGACATCCATAGAATCGTCGAGAACATTCTTCATAAGTCGCACACATCGAAAGTACTTTTCGATGTGTGTTTCCGCTATCTGACAATAGATGGCGTTGTACTTCTCGAGCGTTCTATGTGCTACTAGATCCTTCGATATTCGTTTGACTATTCGGCGATAGTATCAAAAAAATATATACATACTTATAAAAATCACCGCTAAAATGACGCATCGAAATTAATTTTGTTCCAATAAACGGAACCGTGCTCGTATTCTCATCGGTAATTATAACATTAACGTTACACTTAATTCTTCGAGGCAAAATCTCGTTGATTACCGATAGAGAACAATCATACGGCTATTGTCCTGGCAATCGTGATGGATGACGTCATTATCCTGTATTTATTACATTACCGTTTATCGAAAATAAATATTTCAAGGTTTCACATGTATTCTGGGCTTGTTTCTATCTAAAGAGATGGAGAGCAATAAGATTAAAACTTCGACCTAAATTCGCAAGAGAACGAGTCGCAATCATTCATTCTGGGTTTTTTTTTTTGAACACATACTTTTGGTAGGACCTCTTGAGAGTCCGCGCGGGTAGGTACCACCACCCTGCCTATTTCTGGAGTGAAGCAGTAATGCGTTTCGGTTTGAAGGGTGGGGCAGCCGTTGTAACTATACTTGAGACCTTAAAACTTACGTCTCAAGGTGGGTGGCGCATTTACGTCGTAGATATCTATGGGCTCCAGTAACCACCTAACACCAGGTGGGCTGTGAGCTCGTCCACATACCTAGGCAATAAAAAAAATTAAAAAAAATATTATGTATCGAAGGCAATAAATTTTAAATTAAAATGAATTTTATTACAAAAATATGGAAATTTATCTTTTGATCACCGTTTTGTTTTCGCTGTATTTGTATCTTACTCAATAATATCTACACGATAAAAATACCAGTAATTATGGAATACGAGTTCCGTCGGGGCAAAAATGACACACAAACGGATCACAATATTAATGACGTGTACGGAGCGAATACTACAAACGAAGTTACAAGAGCTAGGTTTGTATATTTTGTACTAGCGACCCGCCCTCGCTTCGCTTCGGAAACTGTAATTTATTATTGATTTCTCCACTATTTAATGGATGTTATTATACACATAAACCTTCCTTTTCAATCACTCTATCTATTAAAAAAAAAACGCATCAAAATCCGTTGCGTAGTTTTAAAGATTTAGGTAAGCATACATAGGGACAGAGAAAGCGACTTTGTTTTATACTATGTAGTGATTATCCACCATCTTATTTTTTTTTTTTTTTTTTTTTTTTTATTGCCCTTGTAGGCAGACGAGCATACGGCCCACCTGATGGTGAGTGGTTACCGTCGCTCATGGACTTCAGCAATGCCAGGGGCAGAGCCAAGCCGCTGCCTACCGCTTAATACTCTCCACAAGCCTCGTTTGAAGAAGGACATGTCATAGCGCTCAGGAAATACCGTGGAGGGGAGCTCATTCCATAGCCGGATGGTACGTGGCAAAAAAGACCTCTGGAAACGCACTGTGGATGACCGCAGTGGCTCCAGGTAGTATGGATGAACTCTACTCCGGTGGCGGGCGGTGCGATGGTAAAAACGAGATGCCGGTATCATCTCGAACAATTCCTCAGAGCACTCCCCATGGAACAAACGGTACAAAATACAGAGGGAACCGAAGTCCCTCCGCAGACCCAGAGGTTCCAAACGATCCGTGAGACCGGGATTATCGACAATCCGAACGGCCCTCCTCTGTATGGAGTCAAATGGAAGAAGCTGGTATTTGGGAGCCCCGGCTCAGAGATGGGAGCAGTACTCCACGCGAGGCCGGACTTGTGCTTTATAAAGCAAAAGCCTTTGTCCAGGCGTGAAGTACCGCTTCGCTCTGTTGAGGACTCCCAGCATTTTGGACGCCAACTTGGCTTTGCCTTCCAAATGACTCCGAAACTGGACATCGCTCGAAATGTCGACCCCAAGTATCCCAATACTCTCGGAAGGTTGCAGGGATACTCCTTGGAATTGCGGCGCCATGACAAAGGGGTCCTTCTTCGCAGTGAACGCGCAAACTTGTGTCTTTAACGGGTTGAATTGAACCAAGTTCAATTCACCCCATTTGGAGACTCGCCCCAGAGAGTTCTCCACTTCAGACACAAGTTTTTCACAAAACCTTACGCCTACATGAGACTTTTCCATAGTTGAAACAACTTCTTGGCAGGGAAAGAATTCAATACCCGAGAACCAGTACAATATGCCTTTGAAGAATTTATTGGTTCGCGCATATGTGACTTATTCAAAAAGGGCATTGAAAAATTACCAATATACTACAAGAGTTTCACCAATACCGATAGAAATAAAAATAAAAAAATACATGTGTGCAATTCACACGTGGTAGAAGTGAAACCTTCCAAAATTAAAATACAATTATCCCAAACGTCTTAAGTATATGTAAAATTTTGTCATTAGTAAATAATTGTAAGGTAGCGCCCTCTGTGAATTGATATTTTAATTTCACGTATAATCCTAAATTAAAATTCACTACAAGAGCTTTCATACACACGTTAGTATTAAAAAATCTCACAGATGGCGCTGTATTAAATAGTATGTATATTTCTGTCTCATTCTTTGCTGGCTTCATCCTACACATTTTTGTATTTTACCTGTCGTTTTTTCCGTTGCATCCAGTTTGAAATCACAACGATTCTGAAGAAGTTTTCACTTAAAAAAATTTTTAACTAACTAATTTTCTTTATTCTAAACGGCAACTTCCTAGGTAAAGACCTTGTACACTATTAGTCATGATCACGATTGAAAATTTCCTTACTACGCACAAAATGAACCCATAAAATTGAATAGATATTAAGACGATGACGTATTATGGCGATACACTCCACGAACCCTTTCAAACTAGACCGTTGCTCATTGGCCTGAGTCTACTTGCTCTCATATAAACGGGGAGCCAGAGACGCATTTAGGTTCATTTATAAATTTATATTTACAAAAACGACGTTCACATTCCACCACCCGGTTTATGTTATATTCTTTTTTACTTACATTTAAAACTGAAATTAAAAACTAGGTCGAAATAATCTTAATTACGAACATAGACTAGCCGAATTCAAAACTGAATCTTTATCTATTCGTCGTAAATACTTCGATTTAGTCTATTTGTACAAAGTTATACATTATATAATAAATTCAAGTAACTTAATTTCGCAAATATCTTTTAATACCAGATATATTGTGCGTAGATCACATTGCACTAATATTTTTGTACTTGAAGCAAAAATAACATCTCATACTTTAATCCCATTGTTACAATGGCACGACACCGCCCGATTAGCCTCCTCATGTCTCTAGGCAAACTGTATGAGCGTCTGCTCTACAAACGCCTCAGAGACTTCGTCTCATCCAAGGGCATTCTCATCGATGAACAATTCGGATTCCGTACAAATCACTCATGCGTTCAACAGGTGCACCGCCTCACGGAGCACATTCTTGTGGGGCTTAATCGACCAAAACCGTTATACACGGGAGCTCTCTTCTTCGACGTCGCAAAAGCGTTCGACAAAGTCTGGCACAACGGTTTGATTTTCAAACTATTCAACATGGGTGTGCCGGGTAGTCTCGTGCTCATCATACGGGACTTCTTGTCGAACCGCTCTTTTCGATATCGAGTCGAGGGAACCCGCTCCTCCCCACGACCTCTCACAGCTGGAGTCCCGCAAGGCTCTGTCCTTTCACCCCTCCTATTTAGCTTATTCGTTAACGATATTCCCCGGTCGCCGCCGACCCATTTAGCTTTATTCGCCGACGACACGACTGTTTACTATTCCAGTAGAAACAAGTCCCTAATCGCGAAGAAGCTTCAGAGCGCAGCCCTAGCCCTAGGACAGTGGTTCCGAAAATGGCGCATAGACATCAACCCAGCGAAAAGTACTGCGGTGCTATTTCAGAGGGGAAGCTCCACACGGATTTCCTCCCGTATTAGGAGGAGGAATCTCACACCCCCGATTACTCTCTTTAGTCAATCCATACCCTGGGCCAGGAAGGTCAAGTACCTGGGCGTTACCCTGGATGCATCGATGACATTCCGCCCGCATATAAAATCAGTCCGTGACCGTGCCGCGTTTATTCTCGGTAGACTCTACCCCATGATCTGTAAGCGGAGTAAAATGTCCCTTCGGAACAAGGTGACACTTTACAAAACTTGCATAAGGCCCGTCATGACTTACGCGAGTGTGGTGTTTGCTCACGCGGCCCGCACACACATAGACACCCTTCAATCTCTACAATCCCGCTTTTGCAGGTTAGCCGTCGGAGCTCCGTGGTTCGTGAGGAACGTTGACCTACACGACGACCTGGGCCTCGAATCTATACAGAAATACATGAAGTCAGCCTCGGAACGGTACTTCGATAAGGCTATGCGTCATGATAATCGCCTTATCGTAGCCGCCGCTGACTACTCCCCGAATCCTGATCATGCAGGAGCCAGTCACCGTCGACGCCCTAGACACGTCCTTACGGATCCATCAGATCCAATAACCTTTGCACTAGACGCCTTCAGCTCTAGGAGCAGGCTTAGGGACCTCGGTAACCGTACTCGTCGAACTCGACAAAGAGTTCGCCGTGCAACCTAACCCATGAATCAGCTCGCTGAGTTTCTCGCCGGATCTTCTCAGCGGGTCGCGATTCCGATCCGGTAGTGGATTCATTCGCGAAGCAGCTACTCTTGAGTTGTTAGGTCTCCTTCGGAGGCGCTCGGGCAGCTGTTAGCAAATCCCACCCCTCCTGGCTGAGCCTTTGCTCGCCCACCTGTCCTGGTGAAACTGGAAAGGCCTCCGGGCCACCAGTAATCCTTCAATCATAAAAAAAAAAAAAAAAAAAACAATGGCACGACATTATAATGAGTTGGCAAGTGGCAACACTGATCTTGATATATTTGAAAATATTTTTTATAAATATTGTGAATTAGTTAAACATATTCTCAAATAATTAATATTGTCCAGTTACCTAATGATACATTAGATTAAATTTAATTATATAGTAACTTACATATGTGTGTGAGTGTGTGTGCGTGCGGTTGTGAATGTGTGTTTGCATATACATGTATATATACTCACATGGTATTTAGGCATCTGTTTAGTTGTTAATTTTTTTCTGTATGCATCTGTTTTGAATTGCAATCCCGATTTTTATGTTCAATATTTAAACTTAAAATTTCATATGGTGGTAATTTGATATGTGGATCAACTAAAAAAAAAAAGTGCGGCTGTCTATTCGGTGATGTAACATTGAAATCCCAATTATATTGAAGTCGGAATAAAGAGCTGCTACTAATTCTCCAGTGAATCTCTCTCCCTATATGCCTATATAGCACTATGTCACATCCATCCAAAAAAGGTTTGAAAAGAGGCCTAATTGAGAAGCTGCGTTAGCTTTCGTGGTATTTATGAGCAACAATGAACACTCACTGTCTAGCAGTCCATACTGTCTGAATTCCAAAACAATAATAAATAATACAACATACAATCCTAGTACGCCCAGGTTGGACGTATAAAAGTTTTTCGCTCCGATTTCGGTGACCCAAAAGCTGTTTCGGCATCAGATCCGTCTATTTTATGACAGTTTGCCCGGCGGTCTGTTCATTACGGCCGTCGATGAAGGCTTCTTGAGTTGGCCAATGCTTAATAAATAGTTTTAGATACGGTATACATTTTCTATGTGGTCGTTGTATAAATTTGATGAGTTCTGGAGTAAGGCGTTTAGTTTTTAAAATTATTTTTAAAGTTATTAATTAATAATTCTGGCCTAAAGTCTAAACGGGTTTAAGCGAAGTGAGCGGTCTTTGGTTACAAATCCCGGGAGGATGTATTACTTCATTTTTATTTTATTTTATCTATATATTAATACGTGAAGCAAAAACTTTGTATCCCTTTTTACGAAAATTGCGCGGACGGAGGAGTATGAAATTTTCCACACTTATAGAGAATATAGAGAAGAAGTGCACAATGCTAATATTTTTTTAAATAATGCATATTAGATACACTAAATCAATAAATAAAACATTACACACACTACATACCATGTACTTGACGCACACACGCATGCATACTATTTATTGTCAAACTTTTGTTCTTGACGTCTGTTGTCAAATTGAGAATAAATTAAATATTGTTTGTCTTTGTTAATATTTTTATAGTGTAGTCGTGGCGAAATTTGTGATTTTAGAAGTATAAAATACAATCATAATAATGTACAAACTTACAATTCCAATTAATTATAGTCGAATTTCGACTACTGCGGGACCTCTAGTAATAGTTTATTTAACGTGTCGTATTCACAAACATATTGGACGATTAAGGATTCTAAGAAAAATGACATCGTGCAATAAATATATTCGTAAATATACACGAAAAATTCATAAGTTTGCGTAAATACATATAACATCGCCCGGGTCGCATCGTCCATCCACCGACCTCCTATTTTTGACGATAATGAATTTCCAACTGGTCGAATAATGTTGCAGTCAACTTGATGACAGCTATAAAAAGTATTTTTAAAAGGCCTAATTAATAATAAATTTTATAGCAACGTCAAAGTATTCTTTTGTGAATATGGATTTAGTATTTAGGAAAAAAGAGCGCGCAATTTGAATATATTTTTTTTATGCTTGAAGTATTACTTGTGTCCCTGAGGCCTTTTCAGTTCCACCAGGACAGGTGGGCGAGCAATGGCTCAACCAGGAGGGGTGGGATTTGCTAACAGCTGCCCGAGTGCCTCCAAAGAAGACCTAACAACTCAAGAGCAGTTGCTTCGCGAATGCATCAATCGGATCTGAATCGCGTCCTAGTATTAGAGCTGAAGGCTTTGTCTATGGTCTCCAGTAACCACTTAGCACCAGGTGGGCTGTGAACTCGCCCACTCATCTAAGCAATAAAAAAAAAATGCAAAGCTTATTGGATCTAGCATATAGTTAAATAATACTACTGGAAGTCTACTAGAAGTCTTACCACTAAGCAACTGACCTCGTTCTATTAAGCACTTAATTTCCGATTGAACGCATTACCCTGATTCTGTCAGAATAATGATCGATAACGCATAAAACCACAGTGTAATATTAAAAAGTAGGTACACTTTATGAATGGAGTATTTATACTCTCGATATCCATGCGGTCTGGCGTAGGTTAAAAATTATTAATTGTGGATGTATTGAAAGCCTGCAAGGCTACCAAAACTAGGTATATTTCTGCCGCATAACAATAATCTGTTCTGCTTTATCACTCAATACCGGGTCTGCGCAAAAAGAGGTCGTCATTAGGCTATAGTCATTAGGCTATAGTCATTAGGCTATAGTCATTAGGCTATAGTCATTAGGCTATAGTCATTAGGCTATAGTCATTAGGCTATAGTCATTAGGCTATAGTCATTAGGCTATAGTCATTAGGCTATAGTCATTAGGCTATAGTCATTAGGCTATAGTCATTAGGCTATAGTCATTAGGCTATAGTCATTAGGCTATAGTCATTAGGCTATAGTCATTAGGCTATAGTCATTAGGCTATAGTCATTAGGCTATAGTCATTAGGCTATAGTCATTAGGCTATAGTCATTAGGCTATAGTCATTAGGCTATAGTCATTAGGCTATAGTCATTAGGCTATAGTCATTAGGCTATAGTCATTAGGCTATAGTCATTAGGCTATAGTCATTAGGCTATAGTCATTAGACTATAGACACATTGTATGGGAACAGCTTACGGGGGGGAAAAACAGGATTAAGCTGGCTAATCCCAAATTGTAGTCATATTAGAAAAACATTTAGCTACTACTAGCAAATAATGTTCAGATTTCAGTTTATGGAAAGCTGAAGTTTTTAATGAAACATAATTGCTTTCGCGTCTTACTCATGCACTAGGGCAGGCATGAGACAAATTGACTGAAAAATATGTAAACGTCAATCTGGGTGTCGCCCTTGAACAAACAAATCAGACTTAATTGAATTTTTTAAATCAATGCCAGGCAACACAAGTCCATGAGCCTGTTAATGAAATTTTTTTATAAATTAACACGCCTTGTTATGTATCAAATGTGTATCAAATGATGATTCAAAGAAATACGGATACACCTGACCATCAAATGATTTCAGATAAATGTTTAAATGAGGAAGCTTTGTGAAATATTGTTAAGGATTTTAGAGATTATAAGAAAAGTGATAAGAAAATCAAAAGGGAAATCTTTGAAGGTGAAATAAACAAGAAAAGATAATCTATTTATGATTGAACAGATGACGCAAAACACCAGACTCATAATGGCTTCCTAATATTTTGTAGATAGAATATTTTGTAGATAGCATCTTTAGCTAGCACTGATATTGCGTACTGGAATAAAAATATATTAAATGGAAATATATTAGATTTTTTTTTATTGCATAGATAGGTGGACGAGCTCATAGCCCACCGGGTGTTAAGTGGTTACTGGAGCCCATAGACATCTACAACATAAATGCGCCACCCACCTTGAGATATCAGTTCTAAGATCTCAGTATAGTTACAACGGCTGCCCCACCCTTCAAACCGAAACGCATTACTGCTTCACGGCAGAAATAGGCAGGGTGGTGGTACCTACCCGCGCGGACTCACAAGAGGTCCTACCACCAGTAAATATGGATGATAAATATGGATGAATATCCATTTAATATTTTAATACAACACTGTAATCGGTACAGCTGATTCAGCTAAATTCTTGGGTGTTATTATAGATAAGCAGTTGAAATGGAAATCGCATATAGCTGAGCCAAGTAAAAAATTGGGCAGTGCAGCTTACGCTCTTTATAAAATATCACCAACACTGGATCTGGATGGTGTTATAACCGCTTATTACGGATTAGTAGAACCCATTTTACGCTATGGTGTTATATTTTGGGGAAACTCTACGGACGTTGATATCGCGTTTAAGGGTCAAAAACGCTGTATTAGATCTATGTTCAAATTGCAAAGTATAGACAGTTGTAAAGAGTACTTTATTAAACACAATATACTAACACTTCCGTGTCTCTATATTTTTGAAATTATTTTGTTTGTAAAAAATAACTGTAAATTGTTTAAAACCACAGGTGAAGTTTCGCAACGTAACCGGCGCGACCAAAATAAATTGTGTTTGCACTGTGCTAAGACAACTCTTATGCAAAAAAGTATACTGTGTATGGCACCGAAAATATATAATAAGCTACCTGATGCTATGAAAAAAGACAAATTATTTTTGTTTAAAAAGAATTTGAAAAAATTATTAACCATAAGATGCTATTATACAGTTAACGATTTCTTAAATGATAAATCATTATGTTAATCTTATGTTCGCTTCTTACTGTTCTTTGTTTTCGTTTTATCACTGAAATAACTAATTCTTATTCAATTAATTTATTTGTTGTTTGTTATTTTAATTAATTAATAATGTAAATAATTTTGAATAATATTTGCACGCCGACCTGGTAGAAACACGCTGTTCTATAAAATAACTAACAAGTATCAACAACTTTGTAAACCGTGTTTTAGCTAATAAAATTTGATTTGATTTGATTTGATTTGAATAATTGTAAAGAATATAGAGTTCCTTTAACTTTAACTATGCTGCGCTTGTGCTATTTGGAAGGCAGTTGGAATTAACTCCGGTAACTACTTAACACCAGGTGAGCTGTGCTTGTCCACCCAACAATGCAATAAAAAAATAAAAAAAAGCTTATAAAAAAACCGACACTAAAACCGTATAAACAATTTTACTTATTCCTACGACTCACAAAAGCCGAAAAGAATACTATATTTAAACATTATTTATTTCACTAAATCATATTCCGTATAAACTATACTGCCTAAAATGCATTTGCATTAACTGCTGGTGCGAAGTCGCGTGTAAAAGTTATTGGACATCAAATGGAGTAAGAATAATTGAGGCTTTCTTCGAGGACTGAAGGATAAAAAAGTCGTATATGTACTGTTGCTTCCTCAGTATTCTCAATTGTGCCTCTATGTAGCCAAGGGAGACTGTGAAATTCACTCTGTTATTTATTTGTTTATTGGTAACATAGAAGTAGAAACACAATCATAATTTGCATCTGCGCTTGAACTGGGTGATAAAACCTGTATCTCAATCCGCAACGCTCCTCGTACAAAAAATACAACACCTTTACTTCAGATGCACAAAAATAGAAAATTACTGAACAAAAATTAAACTAAAACTGATGGATTGCTTAAAAGCGACAATATGTGAGCTTAAAAATATATGATACGAATGACGACGTATGATGTCAATGTGCTTCAATAAAAAACTAGGTCGATATATTTTTATCACACCATCTCTACGTCACTAGTCATATTCAAAGACGTCTTCCCAACCGACATTAACGCTGATATATACAGATCTTAATAAAATTCATTTAAAGTACTTTAACATCACTAATCTTCAACATCTATCTCTGTCCGTCTTAATCTTAAATCTATATTGACGAAAAAGGAAAACCTCAAAACATTCCGAAGTAAAATCTTATCAGACCATTTAGTATATTATTTGGTAAAACCGGTATTTGAATGGATTTATTTAAGACCTTACACAGCGGTAAATCTTATTGATCATGCAGAACTTTCGTATAATTAATTCAGGAATTTAATGCTGTTTTATTTTATTAGCAAACCGTTAAAATAAAATCTCACAATGCGAACTGAGTTTATTGCCGGATCTTGTCAGTAGGGCGCAATTCTATCCGGTGGTAGATTCAGCGAAGTTCTCTATTCTTTTTTTTTTTATTGCTTAGATGGGTGGACGATCTCACAGCACACCTGGTGTTAAGTGGTTACTGGAGCCCATGGACATCTACAATGTAAATGCGCCACCCACCTTGAGATATAAGTTCTAAGATCTCAGTTTAGTTACAACGGCTGCCCCACCCTTCAAACCGAAACGCATTACTGCTTCACGGCAGAAATAGGCAGGGTGGTGGTACCTACCCGCGCGGACTCACAAGAGGTCCTACCATTACCAACCACCTTACTAGGGCTAGTATTAGCAAATTCTCTCAGGTTGTGCCCGTTAGCTCACTTACCTACTCGGGCGTAGCTGGAATAGCCTCTTAGGCTACAAGAGAATCTTTCTTTTATATCGTTCCCTCACTACTGAGGATCGCGACCACATGTGACGTTCTTCCACTGTGCTCGATCATGAGTGGCATGGACTGCATGGTACAGACTACCACCAAGTGCTTCTCTTACTAGATCTGACCATCTGGCTGGTGTTCTGCCCACGGCTTATAATCTTTTCTAATTCATGTCTGGGAGGCCGCATGAGGTGTCCGAAGAAGCTCATAAGACGTTCCCGGCAGATGGAAAAGAACCTTTTTCGGATGTCTAGCTGCCTTAGAATGGACTCGTTAGTTCTCATGGCAGTCCACGGTATTCGTAGCATCCTCCGCCAAACCCACATTTCAAAAGCATCGATCTTTTTGATATCTCGGCTTTTTATGCACAGGAGAATAGATAGATACAAAAAAAAGAAAAATATTTTTTTATTTTTTATTGCTTATTTGGGTTGATCGAGCTCACAGCCCACCTGATGTTAACTGGTTACCAGAGTCCATAGACATCTATAACGTAAATGCCACCTACTTTGACACATGAGCTGTTTCTCACTTTTAACAGTACAAAGACTGCTCCGCCCTTCAAACCGAAACGCATTACTGCTTCACGGCAGAAACAGGCAGGGCGGTGGTACCTGCCCGTGCGGACTGACAAAACGTCCTAAACGTATCATCTGTCGTTGACAGCAACGCAATGCAAAATATGATCTCTTCCAAATACATACATCCCAAAATAGGTTGGGCTATTCGAGCTATGTACACGTACTGCCACAAATAGAGAGAGATGGAGAAGTCTCTCAAAAGCCACAACCAAGCATTAAGACATACGTAACCACGACCACTCCGCCAGGAGTGTACGACTGAGAAGAAGAATTGGAGTTATTGTGTAACCTGCTAACAACTCTGGTTTTAAACTGAACTAGAGGTCCCGCAGTAGTCGAAACTCGACTATAATTAATTAAAATTGTTAGTTTGTACACTATTATGATTGTATTTTATACTTCTATAATCACAAATTTCGCCAAGACTACACTATAAAAAATATTAACAAAGACAAACAATATTTAATCTATTCTCAATTTGACAACAGACGTCAAGAACAAAAGTTTGACAATAAATAGTATGCATGCGTGTGTGCGTCAAATACATGGTATGTAGTGTGTGTAATGTTTTCTTTATTAATTTAATGTATCTTTTATGCGTTATTAAAAAAAAATATTAGCATTGTGCACTTCTTCTCTATATTCTCTATAAGTGTAGAAAATTTCATACTCCTCCGTTCGCGCAATTTTCGTAAAAAGGGATACAAAGTTTTTGCTTCACGTATTAATATATAGATAAATTCGTTTAAGATTTTAATATTCTCGATTAAATAAGTAAATCTGTAAATTAGAAATTCTGACTTCGCTAAGAATCACCAACAAGAAAGTCGGTAGGTGAAATTGTACGCAATCAGCTGTAATGAGAAGTGCTCATCTTCAGAGAACGTCGAGACGAAATTCATTTCATGTTTTGGGCCAATTAGACTTCGTTTCTCGTGAGCTCGACGAAAGATAATATTCATTTTGAAACGCACACCAATTCGAGAAAGTCGTATCTTACACGAGACTATTCTTTTAATTGCACGAAACTCGACTCTAACGACTCAAGATTTATAAATCAATTGATGTATCACAGATTGTTTTTAGTTTTTGCCATTCAAAAACAAAATCATGGAAGCGTGGAATAAAAATACCATTACGAATTTTTGTAATACGCTTTTCATTAGGCTAACCTTTATATAAAGTAATAAAATATTTTTCCAGTAGTTCCAATATAGACTCGAATGTTCCCTACAATAAAGTGTTGGAAAAAAAAACAATTCCAGTCGGATTCGGAGTAAATATTTATTTATTATTCGAGTTCTGAGCGTCATAATTCTGATTTTATACGCTAGAGGGCGTTAATTTAAAAAAAAAATTTTAATTTTTCTAGCGTTACAGTATATGTGTTTCTCATACACAACGCATACACGGAACACACACACACATGGAAATCCTAGCCACAAAGGTCGTTACAAGATTTTATTTTTTTATTTCGAACTACGTGCTTCTCTTGTTAAAGTCGTGTTCAATTACAACATTATTTGCGATTTTTTACGGAACAAATTATGACTGGGCAATGTTATATTTTTTTTAAAACGGATTCAGAAATATGTCGTCAAAAAATTTTATATGACGGATAAGGGACCGCCGTGATGTTTTTTTAAAAAGTGTGACATCACCATTGCTGACGTCACGGTTATTAATTGGTTGACGAATGACTCATGTTTGGGTTTCCGAAACAAAACTTCACGAGAACTTCACGAGAACTTCGTATATTGCACGAGAAGCATAACAACGTTACAGAGATATCCGTACAGTACAACGGCTCGGACACGAATCAATCAGTGCTAGACAGCACGGCCGTATTTATGGGGCTTCGTACCCGTGAGCGTGTTGACACGTTTTAAACACGTGAGCGTGTTTACACGTTTTTCAAACACGTGAGCGGGTTTACACGTTTTTCAAACACGTTTTAAAGTATTGAAATTACAATAAAAGGAACTGTTTAACATCAATTTCTTATCACAGAGTAATTAGTTGATGATCAGTAGGTAAATAGTCACATTTGCGCCGACATATATTATTATTATAATTTTGCTAATCTTAATGGGACTTGTGTCTTAGACAATGCCACCTCGTCATGATAATCGTCTTATCGTTGCCGCCGCTGACTACTCTCCGAATCCTGATCACGCAGAAGCCCTAGACCCGTCCTAGACCCTGGTAACCGAACTCGGCAAAGAGTTCGACGCGCAACTCCACCTATCCATCAGCCCGCTGAGTTTCTCGCCGGATCTTCTCAGCGAGTCGCGATTCTGATCCAGTAGTAAATTCATTCGCGAAGTAGCTGCTCTTGAGCTGTTAGGTCTCTTTCGGAGGTGCACGAACTGAGCCTTTGCTCGCCCTCCTGTCCTGGTGAAACTGGAAAGGCCTCCGGGCCACTAGTGAACCTACAACCATTAAAAACATTAAATAAATTCACCGCCACCAACGGTAATCTATTTTATTTAATACGGCTTTAATTGTTTGTGTAAGGGACGCATCATACAGAGATTATATTAATTCTCAGACTCAATATTAATACTATCTCAGGCGCGCCATCAAATTGATACTGGAATTTCAACGTTAAGTCGAGCCCGGCGAGCGGTTGCAAAACTCATTTCAAATCGTGATTACACTGCGGCTTAACTCTATTAATTCCTATCCCTGCCAATCCCGAGCCCATCATTCCTTAGAAGGGTTGCGGTTGGGAACGACGGCAGCTTGTGATACTGAAACACAAATTCAATTGCAGCATGGATACATTTTTTTTCTTTTTTGAAGTGAAACTTCTTTATCGACGTAGGGAGGAAAAAACGTATGTAACGTTTTTCGGTTACGCGCCATCTTAATTTCCTCCGTTACGCGCCATGTTTATTTTATTTATATTTAGTTTGTTATCAACAGGTGTCGCTGCACGTAAATTCAACAATTCCTAAATCGCGGTGACGAGATGTTACACTTCACTGTGTGTGTGATGTTTCACTTCTACCGTGTGTGACTTGCACACACACATTTTTTTTCGTACCTAGGTAGTAAGAGTATCACGGGGCTCAAACCTGACGTTGTTGATTATACGAACCCTAGCAAAGAGCTGTGCTTCGCAGAATCTACCACCAGATAAGGTAGGCAGCGGCTTGGCTCGGTAGGCATTGCTGAAGTCCATGGGCTACGGTAACCACTCACCATCAGGTGGGCCGTATACTCGTCTGCCTACAAGGGTAATAAATTTTTTTACCTAAAACCACTGTTAGTGGATCAGGAGGATCCGAAATGACGTGGTGGATACAAGCAGTATCAACTTCAACCGCACCTAATCGTGGCAATTTTTAAAGACCAGGTTAGGCCGGTATCTATTTGTTTTCTCCATATGGACACAGACTAAATATACCGGCTGACGACTTCACGGCTGAAATAGCTAGCATGTTGGTACGGCGCATAGTATTAACCCTTTTAGTGTTGAGCTTATTTTCACATATTGCAGAAATTGCTAAAGGATTTTTGAAAAAAAGTACCTATTAAAGAAGTTTAATTTAAAAAAAAAACAATGCTATTAAGAAAATAAAAAAAATTTAGTCACAGCAAAATAATTTTAAATGGTTATTTATAAACATTTCAAACACTATACATGCGCGCGCTAAGATACGTCCATACAGATCGATACCTAATACTTAAAACTAGAGAACCCGCAGTAGTCGAAATTCGACTATAATTAATTATAATTGTAAGTTTGTACACTATTATGATTGTATTTTATACTTCTACTAGCTATCCCGGCAAACATTGTTTTGCCATATATAAGATTTCTAGGGAATTTCTACTGTAGAAAAAAAACTAACTTATTGTAAGTGTGTAAGGATGTGGTAAATGAGTGAAAGAGACACGTAGCGCTGTGAACGTTGAGGGAATATATAATAAAAATAACAAAACCTCATTCAACCACATAATACCTCATTATAACAAAAAAAAAAGTCCAAATAAAAAAAAATGTTAGGGGTGGACAACCCTAATCACTTAGGGGTATGAAAAATAGATAGTAGCCGATTCTCAGGCTTACTGAATATGCATAAAAAATTTCATGAGAATCGGTCAAGCGGTTTCGGAGGAGTATGGGAACGAACATTGTGACACGAGAATTTTATATATTAGATAATCACCAATTTCGCCAAGACTACACTATAAAAAATATTAACAAAGACAAACAATATTTAATTTCAATTTGACAACAAACGTCAAGAACAAAAGTTTGACAATAAATAGTATGCATGCGTGTGTGCGTCAATTTATTGATTTAATGTATCTGTTATGCATTATTTTCAAAAAATATTAGCATTGTGCACTTCTCTATATTCTCTATAGGTGTGGAAAATTTCATACTCCTCCGTCCGCGCAATTTTCGTAAAGAGGGATACAAAGTTTTTGCTTCACGTATTAATCTATACTAATATTATAAAGAGGAAAGATTTGTTTGTTTGTTTGTTTCGAATAGGCTCCGAAACTACTGGACCGATTTGAAAAATTCTTTTTCCATTAGAAGCCGACATTGTCCCTGATGAACATAGGATACTTTTTTTTCCTTTTTTTTTATTTATTTTTTTGGTTTCATGTGTGTTTTAATGTTTCCGAAGCGAAGCGAGGGCGGGTCGCTAGTATATAGATAAAACTGCACAAATAGTCGGTATTCTGACGCACCGCACTTTATACGCATTAACAGAGAATCGATCTATCGATAGTTCGCGCTCAAAGGACTAAACTTACCGCTAGTGTATTAACTTTCATACATTAAAATTTTACGGGTTCCATTAATTAATAAATAATATTACGGGCGGAACAACAGCCGTTTCGAGGAAACAGCGGAGAATTTATAAATATCTAAAGTTATAGTAAAAAAGAGGGTTCCTTATATCGTGCGGCCATTTTAACCCTTATTTATATAGACATAAGAAAGATCAATGTAAGCTAGTGAAACGTTGCGAAAATACGAACGAAATATTTCACGTGCAAAGTTTGTCGCGTGCCCAATTTAGTTAGGGTTGGTGCTTGGTGAATAGATGTATATATTATTAGATTGAATATTAAAAGCTCAGAACGTAAATAAATATTGTTGTTTGACTCCAGCTTAATTCCACTAGCTGGCTATTTTTGTCGCGAAGCATTAAAACGTAGCGTTTTGAAGGAAGCTGTTTTACCATAAAACTGGGACTTAGAATTCATATCTCAAGTTTTTTTTATTGCTTAACTGGGTGGACAAGCTCACAGCCCACCTGGTGTTAAGTAAATACTGGAGCCCATAGACATTTACAACGTAAATGCGCCACCCAGCTTGAGATATAAGTTCTAAGGTCTCAGTATAGTTACAACGGCCGCCCCACCCTTCAAAACGAAACGCATTACTGCTTCATGGCAGAAATAGGCAGGGCGGTGGTACCTACCCGCGCGGACTCACGGCACGGACTCACGGCATTACGTTGTTCATGTCTATGAGCTTAGGTAACTACATAACGCTAGGTTCACCGTCAGTTTGTCCTACCTAAGCCATAAAAAAACGACTCTATTTCATTCTCACAAATTAAATGATTTTAATACCACCTCATATTTTGAACTCGGTATATTCATATTTTGAATCAGGTTGAAAGGCGTACAAAAAATTAGATTCACATATTATTATGTAAATTTTCTGGAAAAACGTTACCCTTTTCATCTGTTGGGTGAAAATAGAGTACGTTCATTTTAATTCTACACTAATAAAGTCAACTAAATATGTATATGTCGCACGCTTAGAATTGAAATGGCTTAACATTTTTTTTGAAGTAAATGAGTTTTATACTTAGGTATAATCAGTTTATAAAATTAAGCAGTCTCTTTTAGTCTAGAAAAGAATAAAGTACCCATTCCATGTCTCTTGAAGTATAAATATCGAATAAGTAAAAAATGTATAAAATATAAAGTAATAAAAGTACATAAATATAAAAATAGATAAATCGAAAAAGTTAAAAAATTACAATTCTTCATTTACATTTTTGGCGTTTACAAAATATTTTTTTTATTTTTATTAAGCCACTTTAATCCTATAGGTGCGATAAACGAGTATTCTTGGTAACACCAAAAAAAGGGTACACAAACAAGCCATCTATCAATGATTTTACTATTAAAGACAATCTATACTAATATTATAAAGAGGAAAGATTTGTTTGTTTGTTTGTTTGTTTCGAATAGGCTCCGAAAGTACTGGACCGATTTGAAAAATTATTTTTCCATTAGAAGCCTACATTGTTCCTGATGAACATAGGCAACTTTTTTAAATTTTTTTTTTTTTTGTTTCATGTGTGTTTTAATGTTTCCGAAGCGAAGCGAGGGCGGGTCGCTAGTACATAAATAAGTAGGAAATTTATTCACGAATCATTCCTAATTTTCCCCACCTATTCGCTGGTAGCCTAGCATCTATTCAAGCTACTCACGGTGGCACCATAGCCAGTCACTCCTTCAATTGTTCTATTTATTTTAATCTTTTTCGATTGCTTGTAATCTGTCAAGTGACAGCCCTACTGGATGCTGTGGAATGCGAGATCAAGTCTCCACCAGTCACGTGCTGCACATATGTCGGCAACGTAATTGGCGAATTCTTCTCTTTCCCCTGTTTGTTAGTCGCAGATCACATTGCATTTAGACATATCACTGTGGTATTTTTACAAGTTTGATTGCGTAAACTAGTTTAAAATGCTACGCCGGTAAGAGCAACGCCATCTATCGTCGAATAGCAGAAACGAATATCAAAAGAACTAGTAAAATCGAGAACGCTCGAGAAGTACAACGCCATCTATTATCAAATACCAGAAACACATATCGAAACGACTAGCCTTCCCGAGAACGTTCTCGATAATTCTAGGGATGTCGTATCGACTATAAAAGCGCTGCAGAGATGACGCGAAGGCAGTTAGTAATCGGATCTATTCGAAGCGAAACAGCGAACGGATCACCTGAAGCGAAGCGGAAGAAGTGAATTGAGAATTTTAAGGTTTTCGTTAGGTCTTTTAAGTTTTAAGGCACTTTTAATATTTTGTACTTCGGTAGAATTTTCATTTATCCCGAACCCCAGCGCGTAATATCGTTACATCTCAGCTTGAATACCACAATCAAAGTTTGTCATATTGGTAGAGCTATTAAACCCTGCTTCCCACGGAAAAGGTAAGATGGCAGATCCTGCCCGTGCGGACCTACTAAGCGTCCCACGTAGAAACCCTTGATACCCGCAGCTGGGCATAGGCCTTCTCTTTTATTATTACATAATGTTCAGTCAAAAGGGTTACAATCTCGAAAGACAACTCATCACTGGCAAAGTGGAAGGAAAGAGCCCTAGGGGGCGTAGTCCCATGCGCTGGCCCAATCAGATTAAGACGACTGGACTCCAGCATCAATGTCGCTATCCACTGCGCGGAGGACAGGAAACAATGGAGGAACATAGTCCTAACAAAAGTGCTCCGTAAGGGTCGCGACTCTCAGCACTGAGAAACACGACGCACGGAAGGGGGAGGAGGAGAAATGTTCACTCGTCCGCCATTCTCATCCACGTATGCCCGCCAACCCGACTTTGTCATCGGTCCTCGGCGCCATATGTCTTCCGGCATCTCTACGACCTAATCTCAGTCACCATTCCGTCACTGTCTTAATCCATCTACTGTCGTTTCGTCTTGCTAAGACCATTTACTTAGAAAAAATAAGTCCAAAACGGCATTTACTTCGAAAAGTAATCTTAATTAGTTGTATGTAAAGTCTGGATGCGAGCAGCGCAGGACTGGTCTTTGTCCAGCAGTGGACGTCTGTGGGCTGATAAGAAGAAGAAGAAAGGTTTACGGAAGATAGCTTAACATGATAACATCAGTAGCAGAACTATTCGAACTGCTAGCTAATCCGACGTCACGCTAGAAGAGCGATAAATGTGTAACAAACCAACGCTTGGGCCGGTCGTGCCTCTTTATGGCTTGTTTCGTGCTCTCGCTTGCACGCTCAGGCTCAGACGGAACGTGACACTTTTTCGTGCATGCAGTGCGGTGTCCATCGATTTATAAGACGTTATCACGTCAAAAATTGTACTTGTCTGTTGTATTTAACCCCAGTATGGACATATCCTTCAGTACGAATACACCAAGCATCTTATCCTTTGGTCGACGAGCACTCAATTTATTATTACCATGTTATTTATTCTTAATTTACTGTATTCTAATTTAATGAAGACACGTATGGCTACGTCTGCTGAAATCGTACAATTTTGGAAAACCATACCATAGACCAGAGCCGTTACCAGATTTTAATAAGTAAGTAATAAATTAGAAGAAGCTGGGTCAATAAACGTAACGTGTGCTGACCTTACCGTGTTAAACATTAAAACAAACAAATAATGTTGATAAGCAAGTTCTGCTTCTCGTCATGGGAACGCGAGGAGTTTAGCCTAGTGATTTGTTTTATTAATTCAATATAATAATAAGCATTTCTTCGGACTTAAAATGTCTAAAAACTTTGATTTATCTTCAATTCTGTAATAATCACAAGTGTAGAAAAATGAAACAAAATCGCCATAATTTTTTTTCGGTTCTTCCGAATGTTACAGTGATGTCTCAGTAAATTTTCACCATTTTACTGTGAGATTAAATCAATTGCATATCATCTTATTTAATTCTATTCGATGTAGTTCCTAAATAGTTTTAATTTTCGTAAAACAAATCCAGAGTCTACGACTAGTGTGTAATTTTAAATCGTCATTTCCATTAACGGACTAAAATCGGAGGCTAGTGAATTATAATAATAGAAACACAGGTCAGAACCGGACGAGAGCGATGTATGTAATTAAGAGAGTGACTGTTCGCATTTCTGTCGTCACTGCACCCTTGTCACGAGCACGCATACATCACGGAGACAATATACGGATTCCTGTCCCTTTTTATATTTATATGTAACGTTTAGGGTGAGGCTATGGTAAGAGATGGCAGGTGCGGTATTGGACATCGCTATTAGTTCGAATTTTATTACCGGCCTACCTCGATAGAGCTCAGGGTTCGCTATGACGTATTGGATAAAAGTCTTTTGTGCTTTAGAAAGAAGAAAAAAATATATCCAGTTTTTTTTCTTTTTGTTTTGGAGTTTACTCCTTTAGAATCGATTTACATATATAGGCCCGGGGTATGAAAATTATGGGGACCAAAATCGTACTAGCATGTCACACGAAATGCGTTATGCGCATTTCGTGTGACATGCTAGTACATGCGCCGGCAGTCCGCCACAAAGCCTCGTACTGATCGCGCGTTTCTCTCATTATTGTATTTTCATATATTTGTTAGTCGTTTGTTTTGTGTCTCGTTAATTTGTTAATAATCTGTAGTGTATCGTGTTGTCGTAATATAGAACTATTTCTCGTATTGTTTCGTTTAATTTTTTATATCCAGTAAACTCCAGTCGTGCGTCGGAGCGGACACACACACTTTTTTTTTTTTCCTTTTTTTATTGCTTAGATGGGCGAACGAGCTCAAGGCTCACCTGGTGTTACGTGGTAACCGGAGCCCATAGACATTTATAACGTAAATGCCGCCACCTACCTCGAGACATGTAAGGTCTCAGTTTTACCCGTACAGCGGCTGGAGAGAGTGACAATTGTGTTTTAAGACATCCTTAGACTCCTGTGTTGTTCTAAAATCTGGTTGTTAGATTTCATGTAATTAAAACTGGCCCAATTTTCACTGCAAAAGCAATGAACTGCGGTAAGCGAATCGGAAGTGAAGTTATCGGACAATGAAACGACAGACAATAGCGACCAATCCGGCAGCATTTATTAACTGAACTGGATCGATTCGCGACGGATTATCCACCGGGAAATTGGGTTTATCGTGCTCCGAAACGAGTAGCTAGAGTAATTTACGGTGCATCCGATTTTCTGTACGTAAAAAAAAATCGGATGTCTGTAAAGTCGGTTTACTGACGATAGTTGAACGTGACAACATCATAAGAAAATACTGATGAAATGGTTTCATTTTTCAAAAGAAAATTTAAATTTTTTATGTTTGATAGATATTTTGTATGGACAATTGACACCACATTCACTTTTCACTGAACTTCATACTTGACGAAAACATGTAAATGTATTATTGTATAGCAGCTGTCCATGCGGATGCATCGCTTACTCAAGTAGGAGAGAGACAGGTGTCGAACGCTGCCGAACGCGGAGGCCGATTGTGCCTCTTTGTCGCTCGTTGCGCGCTCTTACTTACACTTCAAGCCTTAAATGGAACGCCTCAGAGCGAGTTAACGCCGCATGAATCATGTTTTTTCGTGTATGCAGCCGGCTCCATCGAATTATAAGACGTTGTCACGTCAAAAATTACCAATCCTTAACTATGTACAACAGAATGTACTTACAATATGAGCAAATTAATTTTAGAACATGTAGTGTGTAGCTATCACAGAACATGAGATATTTGACAGATGCCTGAATTGCGCTAACAACGTTATTAACTAAAAGAAGTTTTTAGTGCGAAGGCTGTAGTAGGTCCATAGATAAATAAATAAATATTTACTTACAATAACGCCACGTTAACTGGTCCCGTGCTAAGTTCGTAAAGAACTTGTGTTACAGGTACCAGATAACGGAAATAAATGTAAGATTTTTATTATACACATACATTTATTAAATATACATCCATAACCCTGGAAAGGACATTTTATATTTATCATACATCTTCCCTTGGCGGGATTCGAACCCACGACCCCCTTGTGTAGTGACCATGTCACTTACCACTACACCAGAGGGCCGTTAAATAGATGAATGCTTAATAAGTAAATTCGGCGCCCCAACTGGATAAGAGATGTCCGGATTGGGACCGGCCGACCATGTGTGTTACAAATCTCTTTTGCAAACGCAAATACAATTAGTAATATATGACCTGTTATGACAATGTTTTTATTTATTTATTGCATAGGTGGATAAACGAGTTCACAGCTCACCCAGTGTTAAGTGACTACCGGGGCCCATAGACATCTGTGACGTAAATGCCGCTATCCACCTTGAGATATGAGTTCTAAGGTCTCAGTATCAGTCTCAGTTACAACGGCTGCCCCACCCTTCAAACCGAAACGCATTACTGCCTCACGGCAGAAATAGGCAGGGTGGCGGTACCTACCCACCGGACTCACAAGAGATCCTACCACCAGTAATTACGCAAATTATAATTTTTCGGGTTTGATTTTTATTACACGATGCTATTCCTCCACCGTAGAAGTCAATCGTAAACATTTGTTAAGTACGTATTTCATTAGAAAAATTGGTACCCAACTGCGGGACTCGAACACCGTTGCATCGCTAGATACGAATGCACCGGACGTCTTATCCTTTAGGCCGTGGGATGAGCTAACATCGTCCACCCACAAATGCAATAAAAAATAAAAAATATGGCAGTAAAAACTTTAAATGAAACGGTAAGCGGTGGCTTGACTGTGCCCCTGGCATTGCTGATGTCAATAGGAGACGGTAACCGCTCACCATCGGGTGGGTCGTACGCTCGTCTGCCTACAAGAGCAATAAAATAAAATAAACTAAAACTGCTGGCCATTTCAATTCGGATCTTATGTTTGAACACGAGTGGAATATTTAAAGCAACTTGGTCACGAGTGTTGCTAGATTAATAATATTATGTTATTACGAATTATAGTTTTTCCTTCTTCAATCTATGTGGCCTACGACCTACTGGCAACACTCTGGTGTTTAAATGTATTCTGGACTTTTTTGGCGGGAACGCGAGGAGTGATGTTGTGTGATTTGTTTTATTTTGTCTATTTAGTGTTTCTTCAGGATTAAATGTGTAATAACTGTGGTTTATTAACTGTTTGATATCTGTAAAAGTGCACAAATGTGGAAAAATGAAACAAAGTCGCTGAACGTACCTTCTCGGGATCCTCCAAAAAGTCCACTGAAAAAATCTCAGTAAATGACCACCATTTTACTGAGAATATTTCATTCCATATCATCTCATCTCATCTCATTTCATTTCATTTCACTCTATATTATTATTTTTCATAAAAATAAGAATATTAATTAAAATAAGACATGAGGTCTTAATTACCAGGTCATAAAATCTAGAAGTCGTCGTGGCCTAAAGGATAAGACGTCCGGTGCATTCGTATCGAGCGATGCACCGGTGTTCGAATCCCGCAGGCGGGTACCAATTTTTCTAATGAAATACGTACTCAACAAATGTTCACGATTGACTTCCACGGTGAAGGAATAACATCGTGCAATAAAAATCAAACCCGCAACATTATAATTTGCGTAATTACTGGTGGTAGGACCTCTTGTGAGTCCGCACGGGTAGGTACCACCACCCCGCTTATTCCTGCCGTGAAGCAGTAATGCGTTTCGGTTTGAAGGGCGAGGCAGCCGTTGTAACTATACTGAGACCTTAGAACTTATGTCTCAAGGTGTGTGGCGCATTTACGTTGTAGATGTCTATGGGCTCCAGTAACCACTTAACACCAGGTGGGCTGTGAGCTCGTCCACATACCTAAGCAATAAAAAAAAAAAAAAAACCTTAAAAAAAATGTATTCTGGTGGTTAACGCCACGGGAATTTCTTCAACCAAGCAGGTGGTATTGCTCGGTAGACCGACGGTCAAAATGTTGTTGTTTGGAACTTGCGTTTAAACAAACTTAGGCATATGTTAAATATCTTGTGTTCTATTATGGATATCGGTACACATTTGTTTATGTCACTTTTTGGCGGGAACGCGAGGAGTGAAGTTGTGTGTGATTTGTTTTATTTTGTCTATTTAGTGTATCTTCAGGTTTAAATGTGTAATGAAGTTGGTTTATGAACTGCTCAATATCTGTGAAAGTGCACAAATGTAGGAAAATGAAACAAATCTCAGTAAATAACCACAATTTTACTGAGATTATATTTCATCCCATATCATCTCATCTCATTTCATTTCGTTTCATTTCATTTCACTCTATATATCATTTTTCATGAAAATATGAATACAAATTAAAATAAGAAATGACTTAGTTACAGGTCATAAAATCCCTTAAAAAAAACATTTCTTAATGCAAAGCCAAAACAAAACTAGAATGCTTACAATTAAATTTAAAGTCTAGATTTTTCACGAATGTGTCATCCCTGAATCGGGGGCGAGTCCGGTCCGGGGAAGGTCGTAAATCTTAAGATCGACGTTCGATTTTGTGGCGCGTCACGGTAAGGGTAAGTACGGTTATTTAAATTGAAGATTGGAGTAGCCGTTTTACAGAACACTAGACTTTTGACCTCTACTTTTAAGCATAACCTTTCTTATTGCTTAGATGGGTGGACGAGCTCACAGCCCACCTGGTGTTCAGTGGTTACTGGAGCCCATAGACATCTACAACGTAAATGCACCACCCACCTTGAGATATAAGTTCTAAGGTCTCAAGTAAAGTTACAACGGCTGCCCCACCCTTCAAACCGAAACGCATTACTGCTTCACGGCAGAAATAGGCAGGGGAGTGGTACCTACCCATACAGACTCCCAAGAGGTTCTACCACCAGTAATAAACCTTTTGATGCCTATGGACTTTAGTTAGTCTGAAGGCTCTACTGCATTCAACGAAATAAAAAACCTAAACCGTAGACATCAAAATATGAATATTTTTGGTCCCAATCCGAATTCGTTTGTCTAACGTTTTTCTTGCCATAAAATCGGAACGGATCACTGCTTCGCTATAGAAATAACTAGAACTTATTTTTCTCCACTTTATCCCACTAGGTGGGGTCGACACAGCTAATTTTTCTCTTCCATTCTCTTCTATCAGCCGTCATCTCAACACTCACTCCTCTCTCTCTCATATCGTCATTCGCACACTCCATCCATGTCTTCTTCGGTCGACCTCTTCCCCCTCTACCTTGCACTACCATTTCCATACATCTCCTAGTAACATAATAAATAATAATAATAATAAATATTTACTAACAAACACGCCACGTTAACTGGTCCCGTGATAAGTTCGTAAAGAACTTGTGTTACAGGTACCAGGTAACGGAAATAAATGTAAGATTTTTTATTATACACATACATATATTTAATATACATCCATAACCCTGGAAAAGACATTTATATTTACCAAACAAATATCTTCCCTTGGCGGGATTCGAACCCGCGACCCCCTTGTGTAGTGAATATGTCACTTACCACTACACCAGAAGGCCGTTATACATCTTCGTTATACATCGTATAACATACATCGAACATGCATCTTCTTTCTACGCATCACATGTCCATACCACGCTAACCGTCCGCTCCTCAATTTATTGCTTACCGGGGCCAATAAGGAATAATTAGGACCTTCTAATAAATCATAATAACGTAATAGAAATTCGTATATTTCAAAACTCTCCACTTTGGAGGCGTCAATGACGTCACTTATTTATGAACTCGCTATTCAAAGAACAAAAGAAACTTCATTCAATTGAGCCGTCCTTTAAGCGAGAAAATTTCCATTGTTGTCTAAATGACAGTGCTGTTTGGTTTATCGAATAATTTTGTGCGTTTTTTTGTTTTTAAATGTTTTATTAACAAAAAAAAAAGACGTGTGGCACTCGGGAACTGCCGCGGTAAAGCTATTGCAAAGCATTTATTATCAACTTATGCAATTACAATTAGACAATAACAATTTAATATTAAAACAATAATAAAAATAAGACCACGCTATATTTATAAACATTAACAAAAGCAAAACATTAACTGTCCCCTTCAAACTCATAAGCTAGACCGCGCGAGAGAGAGATGGGCAGACTTTTCATGATGCTCATGCAGTGCGACGTCACGCCACGCGCTTATTCACAAACACTACACCAGCGCAACGTGTGAATGTGTTGAACGCGAGCTACATAGTAGGCGTAGTGGGGGTGTCAGGTTATTTTCGTTACGGAATATCTTGATTCAGTCGCCGCACTCAAGGCCCGCGATAGAAGCTATGCAATAGCTTAAAAATATTCGTATTTAAGATATAGCAACAAAGCTTAAAGATAATAATATATTTACACTAATGAACGACTGAAATTTTTTGGCGGATTTATTAAAAAAACATAAAGATAATAATTTCAGATTTACCATTCGCCGCATTACCATTCGCATATAAAACTAGCTGGTAATGAAATAATTTCTTCTGTAATAAAATTAAGAATTAAAACCTTGTTATTGTTACCGTAAATTCTATTATAATGGCACAAACAAATTTACGAGTACATGGTAATGACTGGCATTATGCTTAATGACAGTAATGTAAGCACCGTCGATTTTACTCCCCTATTTATGTTAATACAAATCTTAGAATCGTAGCCGGGGCGAATGAAAGTGTGTCATGCGATTTTGTTTTTCATTATAATGGTTTTTTTTATGGTGAGAAATAAGGACCGATTCGGTGGTGCAGTAGTAAGCGGGCCTAATTATTGCGCCTAGGGTCGTGGGTTCGATTCTCACATCGGGTAAACATTCGTGTGATGAAAAGGCATCTTTTTAAAAAAAAATGAATAGGTTGGTGGAAGAGCTCACAGCCCACCTGGTGCTAGGTGGTTAGTGGAGCCCATAGACATCTACAACGTAAATACTGCCATGCAACTTGAGGTATGAATTCTAAGGTTTCAGTATAGTTAGAACGACTGCCCCACCCATCATGATACCTACCAGTGCGGATTCACAAGATATCCTACCACCGATAAAGTAGCTCTTTGTTTGAGCGTTTATTATCTATATATTTTATTATTATGTACATATTAAGCTTATCTAAGTATGTATGTACTATGTCAATCTCTGGTAACCGTAACACAGGGAATCCTAATTTGGGGCTAGATGACCGTGCGTCATTTGTTGCCCGTTGCTGCTAATAGCAGGTTGTATGATCAGTAACCAGAAACCACCAAAAACTAAATAAAAACAATTGCGACATTTAATTTGGTAACAATGCTTTATCATTTTGTTTCACTCATAAACAAACTCCTCCATATAATATTCGATATATAATATTTTTCCGGTAAAAATATAATGATATAATATGTTTATAAATTTAAAATAATATTTCTGTAGCAGCCTCGTGAAGTAATAAGCTAAAACTGCTCGTCTGAAAGAGCATCTGGGTCTACGGCGTAGCGCTACGAGAGTGCTACACCGCTACGAGCTTTGGAGTGCGTTTTATTAAAAACCGTGAAGGAATCCGAGTGGCGAATTATGATTTTACTTTGGCTCTTTTTTTTATTATTCTTGCAATATTTTCATTCAGAAAATATGGTAGCTTCCTTGAAGTAAATAGATTAAAAATAAGGTAATGCGAATGAAATATTATTAAGATCGTTCCTTATATTAGTATATAAATGGTATAGTAATAAATGGACACATGTCGGTCATCCGGACCCAAAACAAGGCATATCTAGGTACCACCACCCTGCCTATTTCTGCTGTGAAAAAGTAATGCGTTTCGGTTTGAGAGGCGGGGTAGCCGTTGTAACTATACTAAGACCTTAGAACTGATATCTCAAGGTGGATGACGCATTTACGTCGTAGATATCTATGGGCTCCAGTAACCACTTAACACCAGGTGGGCTGTGAGCTCATCCACCTATCTAAGAAATAAAAAAAATAAAAAAAATATGTTTCTACTACGGAAACGAGAGACCCATATACAAACTTATATAAGATTAAATAAATACACGTTTAGAAATTAAACACTCAAACGAAAAATAAAGAAACCAATTCAGCACGCGAAGGTTTGCTCGATATGGTAACCGAACCCACGACCCTAGTGGCCCATCAGCCAGAGGCGATACTACATCACCGAGTCAGTACTTTCATAATAACATATCTAATGCATATAATTTCATATACTAACTAAGTGAAGTAAGCTTAAATCGATCTTTATACATACATATATCGTGTTATAAGCTAATAAGGTGTGTATACATTCTTTCTTCCTTTTTCTTTACCTTATCCCCTTATCCCACTAGGTGGGGTCGGCACAGCTAATTTTCCTCTTCCGTTCTCTTCTATCAGCCGTCATCTCAACACTCACTCCTCTCTGTCTCATATCGTCATTCACACACTCCATCCATGTCTTCTTCGATCGACCTCTTTCTTGCTCTACCTTGCACTGCCTTTTCCATACACCTCCTAGTCACATACATAATGAATACATTATGAATCCCATGTTTTATATCCATGTATATGTATTCCATACATTAAAGTTAATAAAATGAATTTTATCTTTGAGACATACGAGTATGAGAAGACTATTCATTTTAAGATGGGTGGTGGTGTTTTTAAAATATAATGAAAAATTCCACTGCTTATCTTGATGTCTAAGTCTGAATTGTATGGAACAACAGACTTTCTTCTTCAACGTTGAAAAAAGAGAGAACTGATTGATATATCGGTGCATAATGCAGAAGATATAGGAAGGACATTGATTCCCCCACAAGGTACGTTAGTATTCGCGATCTAATTATCTTCTACGTACTTAACCAGGAAGCATAGCATGGTAGGTTTTTGATGCTACTTATATATAAGAAGTCTTTCAAGGGAGAATAGGTGAAGCCACACAAAATATTATCTCCCATATTCTAGAAATTTCTCATGTAGAACTGCCTCTAAGCAGTCTGTTAATTCACAAGTTCGGATTAACTGAAAGTTCGACGTGACATTGATGCATGGTCGTCGACAACGATATATTGACTTAGTTCAGCGTCGAGCTTTAATAAGCTTTTAGAAATAAAACTTTCAATACATCATTGTTGTGGACAAGTTGTTTGAATCAGCTTAAAGTGATATTGCTTTTGACAAAGCGTGCCAAGATAAGCCATATTTTTTCTCTGTGCATGTTTTATTTCTCTGGATTTTCAAACTAGCGAGCCAACGACCCAACTTATGCACACAGTATAAGGTGTTTGCTACAGATTTTGTATCTGTACCGTACTGGTGTTTGTACCGTAATATGCTACCAAACATACGCCAATAGAAGGAAACAATAATTTGACTGACTGGTTGATGCAAAAGCCCTTGACTGTGAGCCGAGGGTCGTAGGTTCGATTCCCACATGGGGCAAACATTTGTCTACTCTTTGTTTAGACGTTTATTATCTATGTAATATATGTATATATTTAAACATATATAAGTATATCAGTCTCCTGTTCCCATAGTATAGGAAACTCTAGTTTGAGAACAAATGATCATATGTGGCACGCCACCGGTTCCTATTAGGTCAATACTATTATTTGCAAATCGTAAATATTATTCATTAAAAAAAAGTTAGTTTCTGAGCCATCAATGGAAGACGAATACGGCAGAAGAACGTTGGCCCCGAATTTCGGCTCACTTTAACAAAACCGCGGCACCTGATTAGATTACTCTCGTAGATAAACATTGGCGATGCAGTCATAGCCTACCAAAATTGCAATAATCTATTATGTTCTGTTGCCTGTGTGTGAAATAAAATCCAAATACCCTATTTATTCAGATTATAAGTTTCATTATCGTAAAAAGCCCACATTTCATTACCAAATCAGCATAAAGCTATCTTGAAAGGAGAATAATACGAAGAGGAAAATTTGGTATGTAAGTCGATGTTAAATGTGAAACGATAAAAGATTGTCGCATATTTTATTTGACTATTTTATCAAAGCGAGGGTAGATCAAAATTGTCATTACAACGTCAATATTATTAGTCTCTTTTAAGAATCTGGTCTCAGATAAATCGGAAAATACGGTTGTGAGGTTTTATGGTGTTGAGGGTTTATTATGCGTTCTCCTCAGGAAACCTCATCAGAGTGGTCAATAAAACACTGAGTATAAATTATATGTTTATTCGCGCAGCGACCGCGGTGGATCGCTGCACTTTAACCACTGACTGACTCGTATGCTGCTCATTACTATATGCACAATGACTGCATAGTAAACTAAGCGGGGCGGGGTATCGTTCCCCTATACGGTACATTTCAAAACAGAACACGTCATTACTTCGGACCAGAAATAGGGAGAGATATCAACCAATGCCGACTGCTGACAACGTGAAATCTGGGTGCTTTTAGGTACCTCAAGCACCGGTTATCGTTCTCGTCGAACCCGTCGCTGGCGACGAAAGGCTCGGCGAGTAAATTAACGCACAGACACAGCCTACTGAGTTTCTCGCCGGATTTTCTCAGTGGGTCGCGTTTCCGATCCGGTGGTAGATTCTGCGAAGCACGGCTCTTTCTAGGGTTCGTGTTAGCAACGTCGTCAGGTTTGAACCCCATGAGCTCACCTACTAGCTCGGCGAATCTAGAATAACCTCTCGAGATTACTAGAATAGGTAGGGAAAAAAAGTTAAATTGGAAAGCTGTTTTGAGACATTAGAATGGTGTGCTCTATAGCTAGCAGCGATTTATGTAACATGGCCCTTATTAGTAAATTGAGTAGGCGAAAACTGCTCCGTGTAAAGACCCACGGTCAACGACGCAGAAAGATAAGATGCAGAACCGATTCGTCGCGAGCTAGCGCATTACTGGGGATGTGAAAGAGCCGTAACGTATCGTACAAATGAGACCCAAATCCTGTCTTTAAGCCTACGTTTTATTTTTCTGCGGGAATTCGAACCTACATTTCTTAAAACGCAATATATTTTTTCTTTCAAGCTCTGATTATAGTTTTTTTTTTATTATTATTTATTGCTTACATCAGTTGTTTTAGCGTTACATTACTGCTTCCCAAGATTTCAAATAACTACAACAGCAGTAACTTATGTTCATTACTAACTTTGAATAATATTTTCTATTATTTTTTTTTATTACTTAGATGGGTGGACGAGCTCACAGCCCACCTGGTGTTAATTGGTTACTGCAGCCCATAGACATCTACAACATAAATGCCGCCACCCATCTTGAGATATGAATTCTAAGGTCTCAGTATAGTTACAACGGCTGCCCCACCCTTCAAACCGGAACGCAATACTGCTTTACGGCAGAAATTAGGGATTACGGGAATACAGGATTCGAGCACCGATGCATCACTACATACGAATGCAACGTACATCTTATCCCTTAGGCCAGTGATTCTCAACCACTGTGCCGCGGTATTTTTGTATGCCGCCAAATTTCAAAAGTGTGCCGCCAAATTTTGTAAATATATAATAATGTTAATATTGTTAAATTATATCATTTAAAAAGAAAAATATTTTTAACATGAATATATATTTAAATCCACAAAAAAATAAATTATTTTATTATTTGCTTTGCAACGCGGTTTTTCTTAGTGCCAAATTATGATGAAGCGGCGTGCATAGCAATTGGAATATGTCTCAAGTCGGCGCACACTTGCCACTTCTGCGTACAAAACGTGTTGTTTTAGTGATAGTTGGGATTCACAAGGTGTTGCATAGTAGTTACTGCACCTTTTCTTTCGTTAAAATTGGCAAATGTATGTGATTCGGTAGTAAGTAAATAATTTTTATCTTTTTCTTTGTGTGCCGCCAAATTTTGAAATCGTTAAATATGTGCCGCAACAAAAAAAAGGTTGAGAATCACTGCCTTAGGCCATGACGACCTCAATAGTTGTTTGGTAAGCTTATATAATCTGATCAGTATATGTAGTTGCAAAATTGATTACTGGTTGGGTTCCGTTGCGTTTGCCTAACTACGGAAAAAATCTTCATCTATACCAACACTGTGAGATATCAAACCAATTCCTAAACGCATTCGATACCTGTAATTCTAAAATGTAGCTATCTCGCTCTTAACCCAACTTCCGTCTTGTCTTTTCCTAACAGTGTTCTGTTAAGTGTGCGCTGCTATATTAAATAATACTTATTAATTAATTAAGTGTTTTAATCCATATGTGAAAAACACCTTAGAAAGCTCCATCTTAAACTACTTTTATGGCTTAATATCGCGTATATAAAAAACATCATTATATTATTTCTAATGTCTCATATATGACGGAGTAGAGACCGCCGTGATGTTTGTAAAAAGTGTGACGTCAGCACCGCTGACGTCGCGGTCACCACTTTCTTGACGAATGACTCATGTTTGGGTTTCCGAAACAAAACTTCACGAGAACTTCACGAGAACTTCGTATATTGCACGAGAAGCATAACAACGTTACAGAGATAACCGTACAGTACAACGGCTCGGACACGAATCAATCAGTGCTAGACAGCACGGCCGTATTTATGGGGCTTCGTACCCGTGAGCGTGTTGACACGTTTTAAACACGTGAGCGTGTTTACACGTTTTTCAAACACGTGAGCGGGTTTACACGTTTTTCAAACACGTTTTAAAGTATTGAAATTACAATAAAAGGAACTGTTTAACATCAATTTCTTATCACAGAGTAATTAGTTGATGATCAGTAGGTAAATAGTCATATTTGCGCCGACACGGCCATACTGACATGCGGTGCGCGCTCTGCACCAGCCGCCCATGTATGGTGTATCACCAGAGAGTTCTTGGAGTCCATCTGAAACAATGGAATGTTTTTGTGTAGTTTTATATTGTGACGTACACTGTGGTACTTATGTAGTGAACGTACACTGTGGTACTATGTAGTGGACGTACACTGTGGTACTTATGTAGTGCACGCACACTGTGGTACTTTTATGTAGTGGACGTACACTGTGGTACTTATGTAGTGGACGTACACTGTGGTACTTATGTAGTGGACGTACACTGTGGTACTTATGTAGTGGACGTACACTGTGGTACTTATGTAGTGGACGTACACTGTGGTACTTATGCAGTGGGCGTACACTGTGGTACCTTATGTAGTGGGCGTACACTGTGGTACCTTATGTAGTGGGCGTACACTGTGGTACTTATGTAGTGGGCGTACACTGTGGTACTTATGTAGTGGGCGTACACTGTGGTACTCATGTGGTGGCGTACACTGTGGTACTCATGTGGTGGCGTACACTGTGGTACTCATGTGGTGGCGTACACTGTGGTACTCATGTGGTGGCGTACACTGTGGTACTCATGTGGTGGCGTAATTTTATTAATCAAAAATAAAAACTTATCCTTATGCCGATTGTTGATTTTGTTGTTCGACCATCTTGGTTTGTGAAGTAGATGGTAGAGGTTCATCGGCTGATGCTGGTGGGTAGTCTTCTTCCGCCGATACGGTTATCTGGTCTCCAGGTTGTTGCTCAGCGGAGGCGGCATGTGATCCCACTTGGGCGGTGCGCGCTCTGCACCAGCCTCGTTGATTCTCGTAGGTTTTCTTTGATTCCCATTGATCTGCAGGAATAAAAAGTTTCTCTGAGTAGCGCATCTGTTATACTTGCGTTACTTGTAACTATGTAAGTTTGAGACTATTAATGCGATTTTATTGTAGGGTTCTCGGAGGTTTTCGTAGATTTCTCGGAGGTTCTCGTAGATTTCTCGGAGGTTCTCGTAGATTTATTGAAGGTGGGATAAGAATGTGTAAGGTGTTGTTCGTTGTGTAAGGATATCATGGTCTTCAGATGAATTTTGTGGTGAAATTTTAGTAATCAAAAATAAAAACTTATCTTTTGTATTCATTGATCAGTTGATTGTTGATTCCGTCGCTCGACCATGCTGGTTTGTGAAGCAGACGGTACAGGCTTATCGGCTGATGCTGGAGGGTAGTCATTATCCGCCGATACGGTTATCTGGTCACCAGGTTGTTGCTGAGCGGAGGCGGCGTGTGATCCCGCTTCTGATGACGGAGTAGAGACCGCCGTGATGTTTGTAAAAAGTGTGACGTCAGCACCGCTGACGTCGCGGTCACCACTTTCTTGACGAATGACTCATGTTTGGGTTTCCGAAACAAAACTTCACGAGAACTTCACGAGAACTTCGTATATTGCACGAGAAGCATAACAACGTTACAGAGATAACCGTACAGTACAACGGCTCGGACACGAATCAATCAGTGCTAGACAGCACGGCCGTATTTATGGGGCTTCGTACCCGTGAGCGTGTTGACACGTTTTAAACACGTGAGCGTGTTTACACGTTTTTCAAACACGTGAGCGGGTTTACACGTTTTTCAAACACGTTTTAAAGTATTGAAATTACAATAAAAGGAACTGTTTAACATCAATTTCTTATCACAGAGTAATTAGTTGATGATCAGTAGGTAAATAGTCATATTTGCGCCGACATATACTTTATAGTTTTCGTGGCCATGAAAGACAGACGTAAATGTAGTTTTTATTATGTGATTTATTTTTATTATACGACTCGTAAATTCAGCCGGATTATAATACGGAAATTAGAAGGAAAACGTCCTAGAGGCCGGAGCCCTAAACGTTGGTCCGACCAGATCTCCGAGCAAACCAGCGGACCACTTAGCGCTGCACTACACCAGGCAACTGACCGGAACCGATGGAGGCTGACAGTCGACAAGCTAAAGCGAAGTCACTATCCTCAGCAATGAGGGAGCGATGGAGAAGAAGAAGAAACCTAATATTAAGCTTAGAACAGAAAGCGGCTATTTTTAATACAGCATGTTTCGTGAAAAGGTTTGTCATACTCCCAAACCAAAGTGCGTCTATCTAATTTACTGGTGGTAGGACCTCTTGTGAATCCGCACGGGTAGGTACCACCACCCCGCCTATTTCTGCCGTGAAGCAATAAAGCGTTTCGGTTTGAAGGGCGGGGCAGCCGTTGTAACTATACTGAGTCCTTAGAACTTATGTCTCAAAGTGGGACGCATGTACGTTGTAGATGTCTATGAGCTCCAGTAACCACTTAACACCAGGTGGGCTGTGAGCTCGTCCACCTATCTAAGCAATTAAAAATAAAATAAAAAAATCTAATATCCAATTTCATATTGTATTAATTTTAAGAGTTTTAAAACGGTTTAGCAATTTGCAACATTTTAATATAAGTAGAGGTCCCGTAGTAGTCGAAATTCGACTATAATTAATTGGAATTGTAAGTTTGTACACTATTATGATTGTATTTTATACTTCTATAATCACAAATTTCGCCAAGACTACACTATAAAAATATTAACAAAGACAAACAATATTTAATCTATTCTCAATTTGACAACAGACGTCAAGAACAAAAGTTTGACAATAAATAGTATGCATGCGTGTGTGCGTCAAATACATGGTATGTAGTGTGTGTAATATTTTCTTTATTGATTTAATGTATCTTTTATGCATTATTTTAAAAAAATATTAGTATTGTGCACTTCTTCTCTATATTCTCTATAAGTGTAAAAAATTTCATACTCCTCCGTCCGCGCAATTTATGTAAAAAGGGATACAAAGTTTTTGCTTCACGTATTAATATATAGATTATTTACATTACACAGTGTTTTTATTCGTTAAATGTATATTAATAACAGTTTTAGCAATTTGCAACATTTTAATGTGAATAATCACAATATAAATTTAACGAATACAACCAGTTCTATGAAACAAATGCTGAGAACAAAATATTCAAAGATATTTCTTTCTCGAGATACGTTCTGGGTCACGGGGAGGAAAGAAAATTTTAATAGATAACCTAACCAGAGAGACTATTGCATTCCGCAAGGCGTGAAATAGAACGGTATTTTTAATAAAAGGTATGCTTGAACAACAACTTTTGGTATTTCTGTTAATTTATTTATGTTTGTTGATTGTTTTATTGTTCAAGGGGAAAACTCGTTTAAGTATTGGTCGGTTTCTAGTTAATAGCGAAGGCTTCCTAGTATAATATGGGAATACTATCGAATAATGAATAATTTCGAAGTCGTCGTGGCCTAAAGGATAAGACGTCCGGTGCATTCGTGTTGAGCGATGCATCGCTGTTCGTATCCCGCAGGCGGTTACCAATTTTTCTAATGAAATACGTACTCAGCAAATGTTCACGATTAACTTCCACGGTGAAGGAATAACATCATGTAACAAATAAAAATCAAACCCACAAAATTATAATTTGCGTAATTACTGGTGGTAGGACCTCTTGTGAGTCCGCGCGGGTGGGTATCACCACCCCGAATATTTCTGCCGTGAAGCAGTAATGCGTTTCGGTTTGAAGGGTGAGGCTGCCGTTGTAACTATACTGAGACCTTAGAACTTATCTCAAGGTGGGTGGCGCATTTACGTTGTAGATGTATATGGGCTCCAATAACCACTTAACACCAGGTGGGCTATGAGCTCGTCCATCCATCTAACTAAAAAAAACAAATAAAAAAAAACACCAGGTAGGCTGTGAGCTCGTCCACCCACCTAAGCAATAAAAACTAAAAAAATGTACCATGGCCGTACTCACGTAATGTGAGCACGCTCGCGTCCTTTCTGACGCGTTTTTGACGCGAAGTAACTGTACGTTCCAATTTAAGGGTTGGTTAAATATTTAACGTCAGGTGAACCGTAAGATTTTCCAGTTGGAGTTACCTAATTACTATATCGAAGAGTGAAAGGGGTATTTGCTTCAAGCAACATTTCGCTTAAGAAGCGACATTTATCTCTGTAATTAAAGGTTCGTTTTATTTGATATTAGCAGCAACAGTTCTATGTTTTTAATTAAACTCCAATTAAGTTTACTCCATTGCAATAACTGAAGAAGTTTTTTTATGTGCTATTTTTCCAAATTTTATACTTTAAAAGGATCTTCAGTTGCAAAAATGTAGCTCAAACCCAACATAGCCTTCACCTTTCGATACATAAATTAGTTCCAGCAAACACCAGTAAAAAACTAAAGAGATCGATCCTCAATTTGAGACTGAAATGCCTACATTATTGTAATGTGAATAAAAAATATTATTCTATATTAATGACGAACTAAAATTACTACTTATGCAGTTATTTGAAATCTCGGGATGAAGCCATGTAACGCTAAAACAATTGATCAGAACCCACAGCGTTGTGAATTGTTTTTCGAGAATGTTCGATTGTGCGCTATTTACAAAACCAGTATTCGCTCAGAACTCAAAATTCGAATTTAGATTTGAAAAGGTACGTAATTATTTTTGCCTATTTTAAAAAAGACCGAACAACAATATAATTTTTTTTTTCCCACGTCACACTTCCTAGCGACGAGCTAGCTTAATTTTCAAGAGCACCACGAAATGGCACATCAAATATACACATTTATACACGTAAATTATCAAATCAATCTAAAAAAAAAGTCCAAAAAAGTCACACATAATTTTGAACTCAGAACGGTGCGTAGTCAACCGTATATATAAAATATGACTTTGAGAAAATTCTTTTTCAAAATTCTTCACTTCGAATTCGATTTATTCGATATGATTCCGTTAAATTCGGTGCCGGCGAGCGAGTTAACGATATGCCCATTTATAATTTCCGTTCAATACGATATGGGTTCTGTTTAAAATTAAAGATTTATTACACCGAAAGAAACATTTTCTTATTTTACTAAGTTCATTGTTATTATTTCTTTCCAATGTCCTCGATAGCCTGTTTGGTGGTGAGTTGTCACCGTCGCCCGTGGACAACACCAATACAACGAGCACGGCGAAGCCACTGCGTATCACTGAGAACTAATTTCGAGGCTTTTTTGCTTAGATGGGTGTGGACGAACTCACAACCCATCTGGTGCTAAGTGGTTTCTGGAGCCCATAGATATCTATAACGTAAATGCCGCCACCCACCTTGAGATACGGCAAGGTCTCAGTATAGTTACAACGGCTAACCCACCCTTCAAACCGAAACGCATTACTGCTTCACGGCAAAAATAGGCAGGGCGGTGGTACCTACCCCTGCGGACTCACATGAAGTCGTGCCACCAGTAATAATTGTTTAAAGAAGGCCATGTTATAACATCCAAGCAAAATCGAATGGTTCATTTCAATCGAATGTCAAGTCGATGTCGAGTCAAGAATTTTCTCTAGGAATGCAATATGAAAGAACGCACCGCTGGGGTATTAAGATACTTCCAAGAAACATTTCAGAGCGATCATTTTAGGAGAGAAACTTCGAACATAAGCAAAGCTTATTGTGGCGGTAGACATAATAGAACACAAGATATTTGACGGATGCCTGAATCTCGCTAACGACATTTTAAAGATAAGCTTAAATATATACAACAACAACATTAGGACCGTCGGTATACCGAGCGAATACACCCGCTCGCTGGAAGATCTTCCCTGTGTCGTTATCCTCCAAACTTATTACTAACTTTTTCTAATTATGTAGAAGAATAACGGAGAACCAAGAAAATTCAAATGTTTTTTTTCCTCTCAAAAATGAATTTTGATTCTGTTCAATAATTATTAGGGAACTTCCGAAGTCGAAATTATTCTTTATGGATGTACGTGTCGATGTTTTCTTAAGAAAAATCGGTACTAAATATCGGTATATGACTTAAGAGTCAAGTCAAGCCTACTTGAGTGAGCGATGCATCCGCGTGGACAGCTGTTATACAATAATACATTTACATGTTTTCGTCAAGTATGAAGTTTAGTGAAAAGTGAATGTGGTGTCAATTGTCCATACAAAATATCTATCAAACAAATAAAATTAAAATTGTCTTTTGAAAAATGAAACAATTCCATCAGTATTTTCTGATGACGTTGTCACGTTCAACTATCGTCAGTAACAGACAGCCGATATTTTTTTATCAAAATTCAAACGAATATTGTGTAAATAAGTTTAGTGCCGTACCCAGAAAGAACGGAGCGTTCGAAGCAAAAATGTATTGTGAAAATTTCGACACATTTGGAAAATTGCACGCGAAATTTTCCTTGTTTGGAAAATCGAAAGCCTAAAGTGTGTGTACTTGAACGATATTTGTTTTCTGAATAGAGTTTTATGAAAAAAAGTTTGCTGACATAAGAAAAATTTTAGTTAAATGCGTATTTCTGTCTGAGTATTTTTTCATTGTATTCTCAAATCTATATATATAAAAATGAATTGCTGTTCGTTAGTCTCGCTAAAACTCGAGAACGGCTCGACTGATTTGGCTAATTTTGGTCTTGAATTATTTGTGAAAGTTCAGAGAAGGTTTAAAAGGTAGACAAATATGAAAATGCTCGGAGTTAAATAAAAATAACAATTTTGTTTTTCCTTTGATGTGTCCTCCGTCGGACGGATTCTTTTTGTTTGTTTTAAGTTTATTTTATATAAAAGCTTATGTCTTCTATTTATCGATTGAGGCACTACGAAGTCTGCCGGGTCAGCTAGTTCTTCAATAAATAACTCGATAATTCACTTTGATTCACTTTGGTTTATAGTTTATATATTTTACGCCGGTGACCACTTAACACTAGGAAGGCCGTTATACATCAAAGTATTTATACATACGTAGTTTATTTATTTTTTCTCAATAGTTGTGTATAACGCTTGAACGTGTGCATCCGATATTAAGTGCTTACGGAGCTTATACGCAAAACAATGTAAATGGACCCACATTAAGAAATGAAATCGAAATTTTCTATTACCCATCAAATAAAAATGTATAGTTGTTTAGCGACTTCAATAAGCATTATTGTTGTAAATTCCCGTGTAAAATTATAATAAGCTATACCGCTAATAATAATTCATCATAAGTATCCGTGTGAACAAAGTTTTAATAACCAAAATTTCCTTTGAATCACTTTAAAAATCGCACTTAAATGTAACTTAAGCACATACGTTACACAGAATACGCAAAACTTAACTCGTAGATCAAGAAGCAAGCAACAAATCAACAGTGAGAGTTCCTATCTCGCGGTTAGCGAACATTCGCGAAGGACGCGCACACGCTTCATAAGAATAGCGTGGCGGGTAGCGGAAACGATTTTACAGAAACAAATTCTTTAGTGAGTTTTTGATTAAATAATTCATAAAATATTAAGGTGATGGAAACAATCATACAAGCAGCGCAAAATTATATCCCTCAAGAATAGTTTTTTTTGGTTATTTTCTTGATAATAAATAACTTGTGTATTGTTTTTTCTATACTCTTGACAAGGCTTATGTAAAAATCGAGCGGGTGATATTGCTCGGTAGACCGACCGTCCAAATGTTGTTTATTATTTTTTTATTTTTTTTTTCCTACCTGAGCTGGTAGCCTGGAGCGGCTATTCCAGCGTAACTGTAACTAGTAGGTGAGCTCTCACGGGACTCAAACCTGGCGACGATGCTAACACGAACCCTAGCAAGAGTCGTGCTTCGCAGAATCTACCACCGGAGCGGAAGCGCGACCCACTGAGAAGATACGGCGAGAAACTTTGTGGGCTGTGTCTGAGAGTTAATTTACTCGTCGAGCCCTTAGTCGCAAGCGACGGGTTCGACGAGAACGGTGACCGGTGCTTGAAGTACCTAGAAGCACCGTTAGTGGATCGGGAGGATCCGAGATGACGTGTTTTGGGCGACGTCGACTGCTTTCCATTCTGTCCGCAGGATCGGGAATGTAGTTACCGGCGGCCACGATGAGAGGGTTCTCGTGTCGTGCCGCTTTATCGAAGTGGTTGTTGTTGTTCGGAACTTGTAGGTATATATGTAAGATTATCTTGAAAATGTCGTAAGCGAGATTCAGGCATCTGTCAAATATCTTGCATTTTATGATAGCTACCGCCACAATAGCATAACAAACATATATTATATTATTATTATATATCATTATGTATTTGTCTATACTATTTTGAATGTAATAAATTGAACTCTATAAAAAACTGGGCCTAGGGGTAAAATGCAAATTTATCCTTTATATTCTGCTGAGCTGATTGACTGATTGAAAGAATTGTGAAAATGAAATCATTTGAAAAGATATTCTTTGCATCATTTCTAATATATATTATGACGAAGCAGTTGCCAGAGTTTGTGTTAATTTAAATTCTTTAAGCTGCTTACAAGCTACTTCAACGAGACTTTCCGCATTCTTCTTCGATTTAAAATTCAGTATTTGAAAACAAGAAAACGCTTGCTTCTTTGTCTTATGCCAAACGTCTGCAGAGACCGCAGGAAACGTCACCGCATGGCGCCATCTCGACCGCTAATAAACGATTCTGTGTAGTATCTTGTCGGTGTAAATGCTGAATTACGTATAGGAAACTTAACCATAATTAGTCGACTTGAATAGAAAACAAAACGCTATCAAAACTATACGACGTCATCACTACCTAAAAGATACGATATCCGTGTGCTTATTGAGAGCTTTTTAACTTCTCGTTCTCTCTAAACTCTTAACTCTTCGTTTGATTTTTATTACACGATGTTATTCCTTCACCGCGGAAGTCAATCGTGAACATTTGTTGAGTATGTATTTCATTAGAAAAATTGGTACCCGCCTGGTATTCGAAAACCGTTGTATCGCTAGATACGAATGCACCGGATGTCTTATCCTTTAGGCCATAACGACTGCGTCACTCTTTCTAAGGATGAAGTTATATTGCGTCATAAAAACTCAAATTTTAATTTAGGTAATTACCAATAGCAGAGCAACTTGTATGAGTAGGTATCACAGTACTATCTAATTCTGCTGTGAATCAATCATGCATTCCGGTTTGAATTTTGAGACAACCGTACAATACAATTGACGTTTCAACCTCATATCCTAAAATAAATAGTACCATTTACGCTATGAACTCCCTGTGTTAGGGCTTTAATGTAAGTTGGAATTTAGCCCGTCAAATATCTTCGTCACGCGTCTATAAGAACTCAATTTTTTTTTATTACTTAGATGGGAAGACGAGCTCACAGCCCACCCGGTGTTAAGTGGTTACTGAAGCCCATAGACATCTAAATACGCCACCCACCTTGAGATATTATAAATTCTAAGGTCTCAGTATAGTTACAACGGCTGCCCCGCCCTTCAAACCGAAACGAATTACTGCTTCACGGCAGAAATAGGTGGTGATATCTACCCGCGCGGACTCACAAGCGGTCCTACCACCAGTAAAAGGTACAAATCCGCCACCTCGACCTCACAGGGGTACCTTCCTACCCGCGCCGCTTATGGACAATATGCACAATGCTAAAACAACTAATAAAATAGCAAAAACACTGGCGGCTTGACTTTATGTAATCATAAATGAAACACGAGATTTAAGTATTTAACAAACACTTTATATTAACAATGACAATAATAATAATAATAATAATTATAAAAATAACATAATTTCAACATTCGGTCGGCGTGCGGCTTACAAATTACTTTACACAACTAAATAGATTCACATTTAATGTTAAAACATTCTATTTTTCGTACTTCAGAAGTAGTGTTCGCTAGGAAATGAATGAGTCTACAAGATAAACGCTTAAAACAAGATTATTTTATCGAACACACATTTAAAAAATAAATATATATTTAAAATAATTATTTAATTTAAATTTAAAATATAAATTTTTATAGTTTCTGATCGGCAAGATACAATTAATTACAAGAATAACATTCTAAATAATTGTTTAGCACTAGTCTAAAATAATAATTAGTATGCTACTATTACTTAGGACTTTTTTTGTAAATACCACGCCACTATTAATAGATTGCAATTAAGGAACATGTCTTCTGTTTCAGGTAAAAATTTTGAAAAATAACAAAAAAATTGGGTAGAATCGAAAAATTAAGATACGTCAATTATTTTTGTTACAAGAACGCAATGTACAAAAAATTACGTCAGCTGATATGCGAGAACAATACGAACCAGCTGGGAATGGTGTCAGTTTTTTAGATTATTAGCGATTCAGAAATTTTATCTGTCTTATGTGTTATTATAAATTCATTGCGGGTAGAAGAAAAGCAAAAAATAATAAGTTTGTTTCAGCTTCAAAAGCTTTCCCTTCCATTCCCTTTTGTCTCTCATATTATCCATAAATAACAATATTCTCTCAGTATATAAATTATGGTGATCCGCAAAATGACTGATAAAATAATTAAAATATAAATGAGGAATTTAAGTCGTCAAGCTTTTTACGTGAATAAAATAATAATTTTATTTCATTTAAAGCTTGATAAAATTAAATATGGTTTACAATAAAGTAATAAGAAGTTACAGAAAACTAATCATATAGATTTTTGAAATATGTTTCTAGAAGTATGACCTTGTTTTATTAGGGTAAAACTACTAGCCAAAGTTCAGATTTGAATTCTCTAATAAAATAATATTTTTATATTCGTTTTTTTTTAAGGAAGGAACCGTTTAAAAGAAATTGTAATAACTTATATAAATACATTACGACTAGTTAGTTACATAACTAATGTAATTATAATATGAAGAGCTAACACGTACGACACATAGCTAGGAAATACATTATTTTTTATACAGAAATTATCATTTGTAAAAATTACACAGATTTTATTATAATAAATATAGAGTACAACTATAAGATCCCAGATTTCTTGATTGAATTGATAGTTAATTTAATATTAATTTGTATTTTAAATATACAATTATTTATTACTATTGATAGTTTAAAGAGATATCACACACACACAAACACACGACGTCAATGCGATCGGTTGAAAAATATCTAGAAGTAATCAAATTTAAGTCGCATTTTTACCAATGATAATTTCTACAAACATAGATAAGTTTAAGTAATTTATTTTATAATATATAAATACAACTAGATTGGACTATGAAGCTTAGAAATATGTAGGATAGGATTCATTCACGTCTTTATTAAATTTTAAACATATCTTACAATTTCATATCTTTCGAGATTTAATAGAGAATCGCAAAGATGAAGCAATCTTTTATCGGCAGCTAAGTTGAAAATGCATTGTTACAAAATCTTTTAGTCACAAGGGTACGTGATAAGATTTATCAGTCCACTTCAGTGTATTCATTGGGACAATAATTTCTCCAATACTTTCCCTCAGTTTGTTCTACTTTGTTACTTTGCCTCTTCTACTTTTGTCCTATTTTTTTATTTAATTATATTTATATTCAGATTTAAATAGATATTTACTATAAAAGCTATTAAGAGATTCGAAAAGGCGTTAAAAAAACTACACAAAATAAATTCGAACAAAATATTTGGTCCGAAATAGGCTGAAGATAATTATCATATATGCAAACATTCTAGATAAAGATACGTAGGGATCTAGGAATGAACTGCTGTATTATTATTATAATGATTATCGATGCGGGCAGCGCAGGACCGATCTTTGTGGCGAGGCTTGGGTGAGGCCCATGTCCAGCAGTGGACGTCTGTGGGCTGATAAGAAAAGGAAGAAATGGTATCGTTTTCTTGTAAAGGCAAATATTTATACCATTTCTTATACGGTACGTGAAGTGTCTAGCTCTTCTTGTAAATTATGTTTAGGGAAGGAATTGATATTCTGAACAGACACTTTTTTGTTACTGATTAGATGGATCAACGAAGGCATCCCCCGCCCGGGTGTAGAGTAGTCAAGGCTGAGCTGAGGCCAAAGTCTGAAATGTATTCTATAATGCATGACTGCATTGTGTTAGATATAGATAGAACTGTAGTTCCTCCCCATTGAGGCTCTCGCCGGAACTTCTGCCCGGTGGTAGATTCTGCGAAGCATTACTCTTGCTAGGGTTAGTGTTAGCAAATTCTCTTATTTTGAGCCCGTGAGCTCACGTACCCGTCCGCGAGAAACCGGAATAGCCTCTTAGGCTACCAACGAACAGGTGGGTAATAAAGGTAATTCCTAGTTAAAACCAGTTAAATTGTTATAAAATTTATAACCGTGATACTGACTCCCATAAAGTTATTAAGAGTCTTGTGCCTACAGCACGTCACTATTGTCTGTATTATTCTAATAAAAGGACGTGTCCACAGAAAGAAAAAGAAAGAAAAAAACAGTGCTGTATATGGTATATGTTTGTGTAGCCGTCCAAATATGGTAAGCGAATATTGTTAATTAAACAGGTAATAGTGTTCTGTGGACACGTCCTATTATTACAATAATACAGACAATACTGACGTGCTGTAGGCACAGTATCGTAAATATTTCCTGTGGTTTCACCACAATAGTTACGTGACCATGAACCAGCAGTGAAGTGAAATATGTAATCTTTTTTTTTTAAATTAAAATAATTGGGGTAAACCAAATATGGGTAATTTTTATTAGTCTAAAAGCAGCTTAGCGAATTGCATTAGAATGAGAGTGTAGAGTATTATAGCCCTTTTTCAGAATTAGAATTTATTTACAAATTATATGTAACTATCAACATAAAATAACTATTTTATTTATTGTTTATGAATTTAACATAATTGCATCTCTATTTTAATGAATATAATATATTTAATAGTAATAAAAAACATTTTGGTGTTTTATTGAATGTTACATTCGTTGCATTTATTTCACTGATAATATGATGTTGAATTCTATGTTATATTAATTTTAAAGACGCCATTCTAAACAGTGCCACGATTACTTTCATAGACAACAAAAAGCTATATTTTAACATATAAAATTTAGAAAAGAATTTGTTTAAATATAGAATATAATAAAATATTTCGTTGTACATTTTTTTTAATAAAATTGCCACCTCTATTTCGTAAAGTGAACTACTTCTGAACTCGGCAAGTTCATTGACAATCTAATAAATATAAACAATCTAAATGTATTGTACATGATTCTACCTGCATATAATTTGAAATAAATAACAAGAGTGTTTTGACTTGAAATGGGAGTACACTTTTTATTCTTAGAATCATTCTTGTTGATATAAATTTGATTTTATTACTATGGGACACAATTTCTCAAACAACATATGTAATCGAAAATATACATTATCAACGGAATCAGTCCAGTATGTTCAAACAAACTAAGACTAAATAGAAATTTTTTTTGGCTGAATCTTCAAAATACAATACGATTACAGAATAATAAAATTATAGACAAGACATTAGAATTTAAAAATACCTTTATATAAGAATATTCACTCTACTCTAATTCCTGTAGCATATTTGATTGCGTAAGCCATGCCGATACTAATGCCAAAGAATCTCAACGAATACTCATGAAAAGTTAGTAACCCTATTATTCTAATCCGGTAAGTCTATAGTTAGCTTTATAATTATACCATCCGGCTATGGAATGAGCTTCCCTCCGCGGTGTTTCCCGAGCGCTATGACATGTCCTTCTTCAAACGAGGCTTGCGGAGAGTATTAAGCGATGACTGTCCTAAAATTGGGCACTATTCACCGAATAGGAAGCAACCGATATCCTTACTGTGTGATAGACGAATTCATAGAGCCCATAGACTTCAACACATATATCATCGGATTTTTTTTCAAATTTCACGATTATTTCAATTATACACACTAATATACTTAACGGGTTGTCATACCCTAACTCTATATATATATTGTCAAGCCGAGTCATTGAATTCCATAGTAACACTCAAAGACGGACCAAAAAGAAGTAAATAAGTTTATCTACTCTTGAGATTTTATCCACAGTCTACCCGTGATCATGGCAACACATTAAATGTGGTAATAACCCGTCAAAAAACAGTGTTTTCAAATGAATATCATCGCCCAACTAGCGACACGTGGTCAGGTATAAATAACAAACCTATAATCATTTTCAAATCTTTTCAGCTGTCTCACAATACCTGGCTAATTTCGAACGTGACATGACAAAAAAATCCTTTCGCCACAAACACATTTCGTCGCCTCTAATGAACTGAAGGTCTTAATTAAAACAAGCGAAGCGACGCGACTTAATTATAATACTACGAACGGATCTTTCTCAACGGCTTCCGGTAATGGAGCGAACGAAGAACAACGGGTCGAGAAGAAAAAAATGATTAATTAACACCGACTACACGATACACACTTTCTTGTTTCAAACGCTAAAAGTGCTTCAGGCAAATTAGAGTGTAGTCCGACTGTTTCTGATTCATCATCTCTAGACTGTGCTGTTTTTGACTGTACCTAAACGTATTGTAAAAGTAGGTAATGTAAATTAAAATAGTAATGTAAAGTAAAGAAGTAATGTACAGTGAAGAAGTAATGTAACGTATCCATTCGGGTCTGAAGATGAAATTGATAAAACGTGCAAAGACTATTTAAACTAAAATTATGCCCAGGTTCTTACGTAATTAGAACATTCGTGTGGTAATTTCGCGCGACGGATACACTCTCATTTGTCGTATCACTCTTGTCAGAGCGGTCGTGGTCGTTATTCAGTATCATTGCTGTGAGCAGATGATATGTGCCTCACGAGCAATCTCCACTTCTCCTGGTTTGTGATAAGCCGGTACACTCATGCAAACAACCGCTAACTGCCGACTTGACTTGATCGGTCCATCGCATGGGCAACCTTCTATACCGATACAGTACTTTTTTTTCTTATTGCCCTTGTTGGTAGACGAACATACGGCCCACCTGATGATGAGTGGTTACCGTCGCCCATGGACTTCAGCAATGCCAGGGACAGAACCAAACCGCTGCCTACCGCTTAATACTCTCCACAAGCCTCGTTTGAAGAAAGACATGACATAGCGCTCGGGAAACACCGTGGAGGGGAGCTCATTCTATAGCCGGAAGGTACGTGGCAAAAAAGACCTCTGGAAACGCACTGTCGATGAACGCAGCGGTTCCGGATAATATGGATGTACTCTGCTCCGATGGCGGGAGGTGCGATGATAAAAAGGAGATGAGGGGATCATCTCAAACAATTCCTCAGGGCACTCCCCACGGAACATTCGGTTAAAAGTGCTTCGTCAAATTCTATTGTAGTCCGACTGTTTCTGATTCTTCATCTGTAGATTGTCTTTTTTTTTACCGCACTTAAATAAATTGTTCGAGTAAACAAATAATGAAACGTAATGAATTAATGTAAGTAAAGTAGATATTCAGCTCTGACGATGAGATTGGTAAAGCCAATGACTGTTTTTCCAGTCGAGAAACGGTCGTGCGAAAACTTTTTAAACTAAAATTATCCTCAGGTTCTTGGGTAATAATTTTTTATTTATTGCTTAGATGGGTGGGCGAACTCACAGCCCACCTGGCGTTAAGTGGTTACTGGAGCCCATAGACATCTACAAGGCAAATGCGCCACCCACCTTGAGATATAAGTTCTAAGATCTCAGTATAGTTACAACGGCTGCCCCACTCTTCAAACCGAAACGCATTACTGCTTCACGGCAGAAATAGGCAGGGTGATGGTACCTATCCGCGCGGACTCACAAGAGGTCCTACCACCAGTAAAAAATTAGAACATTCGTGAGATAGTTTCGCGTCACGGCCACACTCTGTACACCGGATTTATTTAATAAGTACCCCTATTGTATTTGAGTTTAGATTGATAGTAAAGTAAGCATTGTTCTGTCGATTGCTGCCACCTTACATTATGAAGAGTACGATAGCTAATCATGCAAGGAAACTTCAAATTGGTGTCGCAACGCGTGTCGCAAACCCCATAAGATGGCTTGTGGTTCGCTTATAACCAAACTTACCGTGAGCCCGTCGTAACTTTCAAAATAATTCAGTTTAGTTGCAATTAATTAATACAAAAAAAATTATTTGTTTCAAATCTGCAAATGTTTTATTCGTTGAATAGGTTTTGATGTTTCAATATTATATTATGTGAAGTGAATAAACTCCGCACGATATCCACCTACTTTTACTTAAGACGTGAGGTTGAAGATTTAGTTATGTATAATAAATATTATAGTACACGTCCCACTCTTCAAGTCGGACCGACTACTAGTTCGCAGCTGAAATATCGAGGACTCATAATACACCCCCTACCACGAGTAAAATAATCATCTTTTTTTTGTACGCATTCAAATTGAATATTAAAACAAATTAGTATGAATGAAGAATGCTTCTTTAATTGACCACGCGAATAAGGACGTTGTTTATTTTCGATTCAAAACAAGTGTAGCTGTCGCTTACAAATAACATTTAAGTCATCACAAATATATTTAATATTCATTTACAAATACTAACACGTTTAAATCTACATATACGCCTAAAATACCACAGCCTTGAAGGCTACCAATATTAATAGGGTGTTCGCATTTGCGATTTATAAATTGCGACTGCGTAAAGCTGACTTTTACTTAGTCATTATCGACGACGTGTCAACCCTATGTTGCGTACTGCTGAACATAGGGCTGGCAGAATTCACGAGAGACAAATAATTTAGTTAATTAAGAATCAACAGCCGCAGAATAAAAATCGGATATGCAAGCACATTCTTAACATTACTAAAGAGAGTTGACGAAACAGCATGCTATAGGAATAAATAGTTTAGAAGGATATTTTTAGTAGGAATATTTTTTTTTAAACATTTCGATACTTGGCTCATACGACGCTAGGACATTTTGAGAGACCAGTTCAAATCCCCGAAGCAACGTGTCTTCGCGACAATCTAAACATATCGATATAGTCGGAGCCAAATTTTCAAAAACCTTCTATGACGTCATAGGCTTCCAAGCCAGACATGATTAGATAGATTAGCCACAGGGAAAAGAAGAACATGGAAGTTACGATCTTGATGCCGCGTGGTCCGCCGAGCTCCCCGCCAATACTTCGACGTCTTCTCAGCACCAGGACAAGGACGGCTAGAGCGGCTTCGGAACAGAACATCGTGACGCTGAAGGCTAGGCTACAGAAGAATATAAACATAATGTAGTTCTTTTATTTCAGTCCAACTATCTAAGAAAATCCATCGGACAAACAAAATTATTCCTGGTGGTAAGTGGTTACTGGAGCCCATAGACATCTACAGCGTAAATGCGCCACCCACCTTGAGATGTAAGTTCTAAGGTCTCAGTATAGTTACAACGGCTACCCCACCCTTCAAACCGAAACGCATTACTGCTTCACGGCAGTAATAGGCGGGGTGGTGGTACCTACCCGTGCGAACTCACCAGAGGTCCTTACCACCAGTAACACAAAGTTGGTCTGACAAACAAAAATTATATCATACAATAAAAAAACTAGATTGAAGGACCTCATAAAATTTTCACTAAAAATGTAGAAGGAAGTGGTGTTTGGAAACGAAGTCATGATTTTCACAAACCTCACAACGTAAATATCACCACGCTCCTTAGAACATGATGTCCAATTCTCGATTATTATTATTTTACTTATTTACTGCGTAGACAGGTGGATGAGTACACAACCCACCTGGTGTTTAATATTTAACGGAGCTCATAGATATAAGCCACGTCAATACCCACCCTGCGACATGGGTTTTAAGTCTCAGTTTTAACAATACAACGGCTGCCCCACTCTTCAAACCGAAACCCCATTATGGTTTCACAAGATGCTCTACCTCTGGTAAAGATGCCTTCAACACTTTTCTAGCCACTACTACTACTAAGGGACGAAACAGTTCTTGTATCGAAGTAATTGACACCTTTGAGCTCCAATAATCATTTAACGACAATTGAGGTTTACAATCAAATCAAATGATCGATAAATGACAATTGAGGACATTTATTGATAATTTTAGGCAGCGGCTCGGCTCTGTCCCTGCTATTGCTGAAGTCCATGGGCGACAGTAACCACTCACCATCAGGTGGGCCATATGCTAGTATGCCTAAAAGGCCAATAAAAAAAATTTTAAGCGTCATCTTCCAATCTATAATAAACACACCAACAACAATTTTTTTTGCGATATATCCCATGAATTTATTGTCAATCTTCGATACTCACTTCCCAGGGTCCACGTGGAACTTCTCGTTCTTACTCCAGTGGAAGATAGCGGCCACTGTCCACGCGACGCCGATACCAAGGAACACGTTCACAGCATTAGAGCCGGTCACGTTGCCAACAGAAGCATCCGCGTGCTTATCTTGGATAGCGGCCACTTTACTCGCAAACGTGTCTAAGAAAATATATAGGGGTGCCTTCAATTGCCTAAGTGGATTGTTAGTTAGGGTATTTACTCTCAACTAGAAAACTAGGGTTTCGTATTTTTATCTTTAGTGGCATGTAATAAGGCTGTGTGTTGCGTGCTTGCCTGTCGATATTAGCTGAATACATTATGTCGATAAAAAATTCCTTATGAGCCCATAAACAATTTTTTTTTGGCAACCTTCTCGGTGATAGACGTCTTTAGAATATAGGTATTTAATTCAAATTTGGTATTCCAAATATCAGAATCAGGTGTTTTAAAATTCTTCTTTTAGACATCTGAGTGTTACCGAGTCAATATCTAGATTCTCCCTCCGGTAATTTTTAAACTTATTAGTTAGTAAACAATATCGTGTCTCATCTAGGTGAGACATGATATTGTTTCTTGTATCTGGTTTGTAAAATATGTATAATGAGTCATATGGATTCAGTATCAATGCCTTTTTCAGACAGAGGTGAAAGTCATCCTGGAATTGTGTTTTAATCTGATTATCCAGCTAATTATTTCGCATCAAATACATAATTATGTAGAGTGTGTATAATAATATGTGGTATTTACGCTTATGATTCATTATACTAAGAGAATCAAAAAGTAGTGAGAATAAGATAGAATATAATGACTATTGATAACTAAATAATGTATTTTTCTACATAGTCTCCGAATCTCTCTACACACCGACTTTTCCAAGACCTCAATCCCTTTCCAAAAAAAAGTTTTGTCTTGGTCGTGCAAAAAGCTCTCCACGGCATGCATCACCTCGTTATCATCTTCGTGCCTGTTTCCCCTTAAGTATTCCTTCAATTTACCAAGGAGTGAGTCATTCTCACTACTTTTTGATCTCGTATAATAAATTTCACTTAAATTTGGTAGTAATTAGGGAAGGAGACCAGGATATTATAGATGATACTTCTGGTACTATATATGATGAAAATGCTGTAGTTATAGCTCATGTTTATCAGAGTCACGTATCCGGATAGAAAATTTCAGCTTAGGATCCTCTAAAGTCAATATATCAATAACCTAGACACTTACCAGGAATACTCGTACCCAAAGCCACGAATACGATGGCTGTGACGGAATCCTTGATGCCAAGAGTACAGCCGAAGTGTGACGCAACATCTCCAATCACAGCCGTCACCAGGCCGATGCAAATTATCGAAACCACAAAGCAGACGTAGCCACCGCCGATGTCTGAATAAAGTTAATCGAGTTAGACAGTTCAAAATAACTAGGATCTAACTATATATTAATATGTGAAGCAAAAACTTTGTACCCCTCTTTACGAAAATTGCCCGGAGGGAGGAGTATAAAATTTCCGCCACTTATAGAGAATATAGAGAAGAAGTGCAATATGCCAATTTTTTTTTTTAATTATGCATAGAAAACACATTATATCAATAAAAAAAGCATTACACACACTACCATGTATTTGACACAACACATACCTACATAAAGATATACTCTTTGTTTACTGTCAATTGGGAAACTTTTTTATTGTTTAAAGTCTGTGGTCGAATTGAGAATAGATTAATATTGTTTGTCTTTAATATTATTGATCTATAGTGCAGTTTTGGCGAATACTGTGATTATATTATCGAATTATAATAGTGTATGACAATAGAATCATAATAATGGTTAAACTTTGAATTTAAATTAATTATAGTCGAATTTCGACTACTGCGGGGCCACTAGTAATTATTAAAGATTCGTTCGTGCTATAGAAAATATGTTGGGTTAAAATTACTAATTCTTAAAAGTTTTTATAAAGCCTAAGTATCCGAAACTATAGCTCATTAGATGGTGATTGGGAGCTATCACTCTTCAATCTCTGGAGTGTCGGCGGCACAGCCTGATCACTGTATCCATAGCACACAGAAAATACGCTGGAAGAAGTTCTTTACGAAGCCGGATGGTACGTGACATAAATGATCACATTGAACGCGGTCTTTCCAAGTATTGGGAGTAAGCTCTGCTTCAGTAACGCGTAGTTATGATGAGAAGTGATGGCGGACTTCCGAAAGAAATCTTTAGAACATATATTTGAGAGTGTATGACCACACAACCTTCTAAGTTCCGAGATAAACAAAATGATCACCTGTCGGTGGTATCAAAGCGAATATGATTTTCCAGAACAAAGTGACCACGTGGAGCACGTAGTCAAAGCACGAAGGAGGCTCGTCTGGGTCGTCTGAACCTGGAAATAAATTATTAATGTTACATGAGGAATGAGGAAGATGTAAAGAGTGGTACAAAACATATAAACTTGACCCAAAAAGTACGATATCTCTAACATATCAACTCATAAAGAGAGAGAGAGAGATATATAGCTTATGTTATTGCACACCAAAACACAATTAACATCAGAAAACAGTCAACAAGCAGATACGTTTGTACAATAGGCGGTACAAATCAAATCAAATCAAATCAAAAAAAATTTATTCAACATAAATGAAAGTACATACTTGTTGAACGTCAACAAGAACTACCGCCAATTCACAAAAACTAGCCTCCGTCCTGAGAAGAACTGGCAAGGAACTCAGCGGGCATGTCTTTTTTTTTTTAAATATTAGAGTACTTTTTTTTAAATATTAGATTTTTTTTAAATATTCATTTTTTCAAGGAGTATTATAACGTAACAATTATTACGATATTGAAATGCCCGGAGCGAGCAACTCATTCCCACTTTGTGCAATCTTCTAGATAATCATTGACTTTATTGTAAGCTTTATTGCACAGACGTTCTTTAATAGTTTTCTTAAACCTATGTATATGTAGGTTCTGAGCATCTTGTGGGATTTTGTTGTACAGGCGCACAGACAAACACCCGAACATACTAACATATCTTGTTAGTAACCTATTTAAATGTGTTTTTCAATGTCTTATTAAATCAAATTTTAACGCGTATAAGATGAGAACGATGCATTCCAAATGAAAAAAGGATTCTAGTACAATAAACATAATCACTTAACGCACGAAATGTGAGCAGATTCGATTTCTTGTGCCGTTTTCTGATATTTCTTGACGACACTATATGAAATACCTAGTTGTTATGTCATTTTTTTTCGGTAAAACTCAGCGACAAATGTTACAAGAATTTATTTAAGTTACAATGATTTTAAGTTATTTTTATAGCGTAGATTTTTATAGTATTACTAGCTGACCCGGCAGACTTCGTAGTGCCTCAATCGATAAATAAAAGACCTAAAGTTTTATATAAAATAAACTTAAAACAAACAAAAGGAATCCGTCCGACGGGGACACATCAAAGGATAAACAAAATTGTTATTTTTATTTAATTCCGAGCATTTTCATATTTATTTACCTTTTAAACCTTCTCTGGACTTCCACAAATAATACAAGACCAAAATTAACCAAATCGGTCCAGCCGTTCTCGAGTTTTAGCGAGACTAACGAACAGCAATTCATTTATATATATAAAGATAGTTTTATAGCGTAGTTATTTATTTTATTAAAATATATTCGAGCATTTAATCAAGGAATTAGTTGTATTTTAGTTCACACATCATTATGCACCTGAATTGGCGGTTAAGGCTTCCGCGAATTGCTCCTTCCACGAAGACGTTCCTATGATTATAGACGCGTTCGCTCTTTGCACCAATTTGTCTACTGTGTTCTGTAACAAGCAAAATGTCAATATACAATTCAAGTTAAGCCTTAAGTTTGCCTTAATATTACCCAGGTGTGGCTTGTTCATTGGTATAAGAAAGTATCTGAGGCCTTGAGTAGACTGTTGTCTACAATGTAATAAACGCAAAATATTGATGTAAATATTTGATATCGTGATGGCAACATATACTTCTTTACGGCAAGTGAAAGATATTGCAAGATGGCAAAATTGTGTGTTTTTGGATGAAACATGGCTCAATGCTAACCGCAGAGTCTGGAAAATCTACGTCCATAGTTCCTGTTGGAAAAGGATCGCGACTTATAATTTGTCACCACGGAACCATGAACGGGTTTGTCGGAGGTTCTCTCATGGCTATTGCGTCAAAAACCACTGGAGACTATCATGAAGAAATGAACGGAGAAAAGTTTACTGAAAGGTTTATCTCAATCTTGTGTAGCCTCCCTGAAACATCTATTATAATAATGGACAACACCCCATACCACTCGATTCAAATTGACAAGCCACCTGCCCAATCCTAAGAGAAAGCTGACATCGTCATTGTGCCTGTATCGACTGATGGGAATACCCGGTAGATGTTGTGAGTATATAGCACCTCTTCCCTGCCTATTTCTGCCACAAAGCACTCGTTTGTTCCGTTTTGAAGGGTGGAGCCTTTATACCATACAATAGAGATTTTAACCTCAGGACATTCACATTATCAAGTCAATGGACCCCGGGAATCACGTCATGGCGTTATGATTACTTCGCAGCAGAAATAGGATACCTTTGCGGATTCATGTTTGTTAATATAAATTACGCAAAGCTGTAAATTTTGCAAGCTTTTTATGTAAATACGGCCGTCTTGTCTACTAAGCCACTTACTTATCTACTAATCTTTAAATGAAATGACCCAATTCGGAAGCCTTGAAATATTAGTCGATCACCTTAAATTCCTTGCTCTCCTTGATCCTAAGCTGCGCTCGTGTGATTTCCCCGGCTTTAGGGAGTCCCATCATGGCGACTACTGCTTCCTCTTCCGGCAGCGTTGCGAGATGGTTGGCTTCGGTACCAGTATTCGAATCATCGTTATCTGTAAATAGAAATTGCTTGAACACGGATTTACACTAGCATTTCTCCAGAAATTTCCAGAAATCAAGCGAACACGATTCATAAGTAAAACAATACAGGCATAGCCAATGTCATGGTCGGTTATTTGAAAAAAAAACTACTTAATTATGCGCGAGGAAACGAGATTAACAAAGGTGGATTAAGACTTTTTTGCATTTGTGCATAATAGGAATTTGGTGCACTATTCTGAAAAGAAACAGATAGAATGAGAGAAGCGATAGAATTTTTAGTAAACTGCTTATATCAAGTCTAGTACCAAATAATTTTACATCCCTATTCTGAACCCGAACTGGGACGGAAATAAGTTTGATGATCACCAACATCCGTTTAGGGACTGTTAATGAAAGATGAAGAATATAGATTTAGATTCGCGAAGCAGCTACTCTTGACTTCTTAGGCCTCCCTTGGAGGTGCTCGGGTAGTTGTTAGCAAATACCACCCCTCCTAGCTGAGCCTTTACTCGCCCACCAGTCCTTGTGAAACTGGAAAGGCCTCCGGGCCACCGGTAATCCCTCAAATATAAAAAAAGAACATAGATTTGTTGCCAGTTGAAGACACCTTGAACCTTTATCACTTTAATGACCGACATATGTACATTCAAAATCCCTGATTGAAACATGTACACCAAGGAATTTCCGAAGAATTTCGTAACTCAAATAAACGCATTTATTTGAGAGACATTTGGAAAGTTAAATAAATTATAAGTAACCAACTCAACTATATGAATTTTTTTATTTCAGCTATCAGGATATTTGGAAAGTTAAAAGACTTGCAAGCAACAAAAAGAAACTACAGATACTACATTTGTATTCGTGATGCAGAACTGCCTTAACAATGAATCATGATGCTTACTCTTCAAACCGAAATCAGGACCACGTTCCTAACCGCCGTATAAACAAAAGAAGTTAATCTGACAAGCGTAAGCTTAACGATTTTTACTATTATTTGAAAGGTCATAAAACATACTTCGTAATAACCGTCTTCGTTCCACAATATAATTCCCAATGCTAGGAGCAATTTTTGTAACCATGAATTGCAATTATAGTAAAACGTCTTATACAACATAAATCGCTTCTCATTCATGCCTCAGAAAATAGTTAACAGCACTATGCTATCGCCCTTTTATTAAATAATAAACAGCTTTATATTGTGAATCAGTATGCAGCTCATAATAATATATAGAGAACCGCTCCCGAAATCAATTAGAACTTATATCTCAAGGTGGATGGCGCATTTACGTTGTAGAGTTGTTGTTGTCTATGAGCTCCAGTAACCACTTAACACTAGGTGAGCTGTGAGCACGTCCAACCATCTAAGCAAAAAAAAAATTAAAAAAAATTGCTTATGTTAATTTTATTTTTATAAAGACGCAATCGAAGCGGTAATGTAAAGTAATTAAGTAAGCGGTAATTAACGATCTAATAGAATCACTCGACCCATTTGTTTCGCTAAAATTGATAAATCAGCAAAATGTTTTATGAACGCAACGTTCTCCTACGTTTTTATGTATTATATGTATATTCGAGCTTTAGGAATGTCACTCTTCAACTTTACTAAAAGTGCAGAACACCACAAAAGCTTGCGTCTATCTATAAGAAACTATTAAAAGAAAATTATCTATTATTTAGTCTATTTTGTAATAACTGTGTTTGTTATTTCGAAGGGAAATGTGTTTAGTACTAATGTGGACTAAAACGTTGGAAGTGACGAATTTTCCCGTGGAAAAACTTTATATTTCAATTAATAATCAGTAACGTTTGAAGATCGATGGAGATCAATTTGAATTACCTTAAAATTTAATAAAAACTTTTATAGCACGAATGCATGTTAGCTATACTGTTGGCAGAGTGCCACCATTGTGGTTGCGACTTGGACACGGCAGAGCATACGCTCGTCGCCTGCCCCGCATGGGAGGGGTGGCGCCGTGTCCTCGTCGCAAAAATAGGAACCGACTTGTCGTTGCCGAGTGTTGCGGTATCGATGCTCGGCGACGACGAGTCGTGGAAGGCGATGCTCGACTTCTGTGAGTGCACCATCTCGCAGAAGGAGGCGGCGGGGCTCGTGAGAGACGCACAATCCCGCCGCCGTCGAGCGGGGGCCAGGGAGGCGGATCTCGCCCAAGCCCTGGCCCTCTAAGCGTTTCGGGTCCCCCTCACATGTCGGTCTGGGGACCGGCGAGGGGGGCCTAAGAAGACGGATTGCAAGCTGCTCTGCACGCGTTTTACGCAAGAGCATCCGGGTGATGGAAGGCCGGCTATCCTCGACCCACGCTGGTTCTGGCCCAGCAGGGTATTCCGTAGGGTAACCCACTCTAACCAGCGCCATCTAGGCGAGCTTCGGACAGTCTGCCGACCGAGAGGGCTGGTGGTCGTGGCGCCGACGACTGCCAGTCCGGCCTCCCGAGGGGGAGGGTGATGGGAGAGATGTGCTCCGCACTAAACGCTTCACTTTCCCCCCTTTGCCTTGTCATGAGTTCTGTCTCATGCGAGGTTTGGACGTTGGTTGTTGAGCGACAGGAGGTTTTAGTCAGTTCGACTCTGACATACCCCGCCCAGTATCCCCAGAAAAGGGCGGAAGTCCGGCGATTTCCTCATGACCAAAAAAAAAAAGCTATACTGTTGACATAAACTTATGTAACTGCAGTAATCAAATATCATGCATTTCTGCACTCACTAAAACGAATTTCTTTTTGTGCTTAACAAATAAAAAGTATTAACTAGTTTTTATTGTGAACCTATGTACGATGGTTTGTTTAGTCCATATTCTGATTCCCTTAGAACTTATTCGTGAATACTGTTATGTAGCTATTGCTTGGAGTAAGTGCGAAGTAACAGTTGTCAATAAAATAACGTAGATGAACTAACTCAGGGTCTCACTGATGATTAAGGACTATTGGAAATGGAGAGAGACTATCATATCGTGACTTTGTTTCACATAAAAAAAGGAATGAAGGAATAGAGATGCTTTTAATTTGAGATTCCCCATATTTACTGGTCGTAGAACCTCTCGTGGGTCCGCGCGGGTAGGTACCACCACCCTGTCTATTTCTGCCGTGAAGCAGTAATGCGTTTCGGTTTGAAGGGTGGGGCAGCCGTTGTAACTATACTTGAGATCTTAGAACTTATATCTCAAGGTGGGTGGCGCATTTACGTCGTAGATGTCAATGGGCTCCAGTAACCACTTAACACCAAGTGGGCTGTGAGTTCGTCCACCCATCCAAGCAATAAAAATAAAATAAAAAAATTAAAAAGCGAACAATAGTTTTCATTCATTACATAAAAAAGTCCATCACTATTCAAAGCTCGTTTACGTAAGCCATTCGAGCTTCGCGGATGAAACGGCGCAACGTTTTCACGGCCTCCCCGGTTATTTACCGACTTTGAAAGCTCGCCGGCTCTGTATAGAGCTTTTGAATCTCTTTAATGGTTCAGATGTCAAGGTAGAGTTTTTGTTATACACCAAACTGATGCGTATAAATAATTGTAAATAGACATGCTTTAACAAAAACCGACCTCAAATAGAAAAAAAAAGATATTCCAAAACAAATTAATATACACTAAAAATAATAATCATCGAAATCGGCTGGCGTGATATTGAGTTATTGAGTTGTTCATCTATTTGTCGCGCACGTACTTAATGCAAATTTATGACTTATATAGTTTTCTCATGGATAACATTATCAGAATTAGACTAAATTGAAATGGAACCACATGGAAAGCGTCAGTTTTCTAATAAAAAAAGAATCATTAAAATCGATTCACCCAGTCAAAAGTTATGAGGTAACAAACATTTAAAAAAAACTTACAGTTGAATTGGGAACCTTCTCCTTTATTGAAGTCCGTTAAAAAATTGAAATTTAATACAAATTTTTTCGTCAAATACAAAGTACATAGTCGCGCGAATATAAGTTTATAGTATAATATTATTATTGTTACGCACTGTTGTTCGGGATAAATAAAAATTTCTACCGAAGTACAAACTAAAACTGTATTAAACACTCAGAACACTTAAGGAACACTTTAAAATTCTCAATTCTCTTCTTCCGCTTCGCATCTGGTGATCCGTTCGCTGTTTCGCTTCGAGTAGTTCCGATTACTTACTGCTTTCGTGTCGTGCAACGCTTTTATAGTGTATACGACGTCCCTGGAATTATCGAGAACATTCTCGATAAGGCCAGATATGTGTTTCCGCTATTTGATAATAGATAGCGTTAAACTTCTCGAGCGTTCTCGATATTACTAGTTCTTTTGATATTCGTCACTGCTATTCGGCGATAGATGGCGTTACTTTTACCTGCGTAGCAATATAATAGAATTTTCTTCTGTTTTCGTGAGCCGTAAGCATAATTAATACCACTGTTATGGTTTAATCTTTTAGTTTGACGGACTTGGTGGTGAAGTAGTTAGCGACGCTGATTATTGCGCCGAGGATTGTGGGTTCGATTCACACATCGAGCAAACATTGTGTGATTAACACGTTTTTTTGCTCTTTGTACAACAACAAGAATAGTGGTTCTTTTTTCATGAGAATAGACATAAAACCTATCGCATGGCCAATTATAAAAAAGAATATAAAAACAAAAGTCAAAAATAAAAAAGAAGACTATCGCCGACCGCACCGCACGCGTTGTACACGCACACCCCGCTTGTTTTTTCACATAAATATTTTCATGGACTCTTATTAATTTTCTATTATACGAACTTTTACTGACGACCATATTCATCGTTGCGCGAGTGGTATACAAGTTTTATGGACAAATAATTTAGAAGAGTGCCGTGTCAAGTCGCCGCAATTACGCGTCGTCCAGCAGTGACGTTGAATTCTGCAGCCTAGAAGAAGCTAGCGACGGGTTGGCAGGTACGTCTACTCCTCATAGCCTAGCCTCGGCCTGCCGCTCTTTTTGTGCATAAACTCGCCCCCGCAAAAACTTCCTTTCAAAAATATTGAACCAGCGCACCGCCGTGGTGAAAAATTGTAAAGAGTTTTTACACTAAATAGCGTGCCCTACCCAGTGTTGTTTCAAGCTTTCAATACCGAATTTTGGCAAAACGCGCTAGTCAAAGAGCTTTGTTGTATTTGGTATTAAAAGATTCTGCGTAGCTTTCCGGATGCTACCTACCCGAGTCGAATTCGATAGCTGACCTCTTTGTCGTTGTTGGCTTGAGCCATCTGTCGTTTCGCCCTAAGTAAACTTCCAGCTTAATCTCCGATATCGATCCAATCACATTAAATGGAATTTAGTACTCGTATTATTCACGCTTTTAAAGACAATCATTAATATTTAATTAGCCTGCCATAAATCCTTACCACAATCACGAGTTATTGTCAAATTTGTTCACAAACAATTGTGGTTAAAACTTTTGAATTCAACGTAATTCCAATAAAGAAGTTTTGTGCATTTAATTTTGTACGCTTTTGTGGTTAACCGCAAATTTAATTTGAATGAAGTCATTTTGGCATCGAAAATTATTTATCTATTTATTATGTGATATATTTAAAATATACGAAGACTGGTTATTTGGTGAGAAATCATTTGACGCCAAATATTAAGTGTATAATCTATGTTTGGCGCTGTCGTCATGATATGCGGGGAACGCGAGAAGTGTTGTTTTGTTTATTTAGTGTTTCTTCAGGTTTAAATATGTAATAACGGTGGTTTATGGACTGCTTAATATCCGTGAAAATGCACAAATGTGGGAAAATGAAACAAAGGCGCTGGACGTAACTTCTCGAGATCCTCGAAAAAGTCCACTGAAAAAATTGTAGTAAATGACCAGCATTTTACTGAGATTATATTTCATGCCATATCATCTCATCTCATTTAATTTAATTTCATACCAGTTGATTAATGTTTCAAATAATCATCTTCATTTCACTCCAAAATATTATAATTTTTCATAAATAAAAATATAGATTAAAATAAGACATGACTTAAAGGTCTTAGTAACCAGGTCATAAAATCTCTTAAAAAAATCATGACATGCAAAGCGCATCCTATAAATCTACTATCTAGGGCGTGAAAAATGCGTTCAAAGATTCCGTTAGGTACATATATTGTATGTTTATACGGGTGAAGCTAATAGTAGCATACGCAATAAATACAATTTCCAAAAATATGTATTTTTCGGAGACCGTCATTAGTTTGGTAGTTAACGAAACGCAGCACGATTCCCGAGAGGTGGCAGCACGATTGCGGTATCGTCGGATCTCGGCTAACTTCGTGCTACGACAGAGCCTAGCCGATGGAGACGCGTAGATGCTATCACACTTAGTACTTTGGGGAGGCTTAAACGACGGAGGAAAGATCTTCCACCGAGCGGGTGATATTTGCTCGGTAGACCGACGGTCCGAATGTTGTTGTTCGGAACTTGTATATATGCGCTTTATCTTGAAAATGTCGTAAGCGATATTCAGGCATCTGTCAATTATCTTGCGTTGTATGATGGCTACCCGCCACAGTACACTTACCAACCAGCCTTCTTGAAGAGCGGTGCCTCCGTCCTAAGAACTGTCATTCGTTTTCGTTTGCTAACGTCAAGAGAAGATTTCTAAATTGTTCTAAGACAACAAAAGTGATAGGTGTACTCAAGATTTCTCTTAGATCGATCACCCTATTCGCCCTTAAGATATCTGACGATGGTGTTAATAATGTGATTTCTTCGACATATTGATAAACCTGACTTATAAATAGCTACACAAAGAAAAGAAAATCCATTAAGAGACAGAAGAAAAAGGTGTTAAGCTGTTTTGTCTCCGCCGGTTAATACATAGTAGACAATAGACATTAGGTATACAATATGAGTGTTTAGCGAAAGCACTGAAAGAGTACTTTCGCTTTGAACTGAAAGCTTTAATGGTTTTTGTGTCAAGGTAAGCTTTTTGTTAACTTTGAACACAATAAAACGTTTATAAAATGCAGCATTGTGATTGATATCGAAGACGCTATATACTATAATGTATTGATTGCATTCTTAAACTATTCTACTTCTAAATTATGTAATTTTTCAGGAGAAACGTTGGAAATTTCAATATCTTATTATATTATTCTCATATAGCTCTGCTAGGCTATAGAAATAAAATGATAATATTTAAATTACAAACTTCATCAGTAAAAGCAAACCTCTCTCTCGTCCCACTATAACTAATGACTAAAAAATGTATTTTCTCATACTCAGGTTCAGTGTTAACAAAAATTGCATAAGTGACTTTATAGCGTATGTGAGATATAATTCGAATGCATATTTTTATTTCACTCCGACAGGTTATTGACCTCAGGTACAGCAGTCAGGATCATTAAGCTCCAGACCACTCAACACTAAGCGGGCCGTAAGCACGTGCAACTATTAAGACATTACCGACGAACCAATTAACTAATCTATAGCAATACATTAATGGTGATAGTTGTTGTAATTATTTTAATGTTCAACATACGGCATACACCAATCATACAGCGTCATAATTATAATACATAAACATATATTGAGATTACAGAAACGGAGATAAATGGAGAATAAAAATACTAGCACAATTAATTAAAAACTAGATGATGACCGAACTTTGCTCGGTTTTCTTTTTTGATAACGCCATCTTGTTGTGTCTTTAAAGCGGTTAGTTGCCCTCAAGTAAGAAAAATAGTCTTATTATTCGCCAATAGATGTCGGGAAGAGTTGATTATTGAAAACACGAATAAAAAAACATTTTCTGAAAATAAATCGTAGCTAGATCGATTTATCGTCCCAGAAATCCCCTAAATACTAAATTTTATGAAAATAGTTGGGGCCGTTTCCGATATTCAAGATATATATATACAAGAATTGCTCGTTTAAAGGTATAAGATATTGGAAAACAATCAATCTCAATGATGAGTGATCTAAGCGATTAAGCTCGATGCATTTTAAGTGACTGTTTTAATTTGCTTTCTCTCTTTACAGACAAATAACAAACTATAAATACATCACTTAATCATAATTAAAAGGCATGTGTCAGCCCAAATTCGATATTTTTAAAAAGAGCGCACGTCATTCGAACGGATTGAATTATGTACAGTTTTTTTTGTATATATGTGTTTGTATAGCATCACTACATAGTATAAAACAAAGTCGCTTTCTCTGTCCATATATCTGTCTGTCCCTATGTATGCTTAAATCTTTAAAACTACGCGACGGATTTTGATGCGGTTTTTTTTTAATGGATAGAGTGATTGAAGAGAAAGGTTTATATGTATAATAACATCAATTAAATAGTGGAGAAATCAATAATTACAGCTTCCGAAGCGAAGCGAGGGCGGGTCGCTAGTGGAGAATAAAAATACTAGCACAAATAATTTAAAAATATTGAAAAACAATCAATCTTAATGATGAGTGATCTAAACGATTAAGCACGATGCATTTTATGTGACTTTTGTAATTTGCTTTCTCTCTTTTACAGACAATTAACAAACTATAAATACATCATTTAATCATAATTAAAAGGCATGTGTCAGCCCAGATTTCAATTAACTGTAATTATCGTAATAAACTAGATTCATTGTTTCTCCTGTATTTTTAAAAAGATCGCACGTCATCCGATCGAATTGAACTATGTACGATTTTCGTATGTTTTTTTTTTATTGTCCTTGTAGGCAGACGAGCACACGGCCCACCTGATGGTGAGTGGTTACCGTCGCCCATTGACTTTAGCAATGCCAGGGGCAGAGCTAAGCCGCTGCCAACCGCTTAATACTCTCCATTAACCTCGTTTGAAGAAGGTCATGTCATAGCGCTCGGGAAACACCGTGGAGGGTAGCTCATTCCATAGCCGGATGGTACGTGGCAAAAAAGACCTCTGGAAACGCACTGTGGATGACCGCAGTGGCTCCAGATAGTATGGATGAACTCTACTCCAGTGGCAGGCGGTGCGTTGGTAAAAACGAGATGACAGTATCTTATACGGTACATAATGTTTTTTTATAGCATTCATACATTAAGAGGACTCTTTCGTTCGTATTGTCGATAATATAATTATTGTAGTCCCACAAATCGTTTGGAATCTAAAATTGTTCGCAGAGGCATTAAGCAATCTATGATGTTCTGTTACTCTCTCTGTTCTTTTGCGGAAATGAATATTGGTTTGTAGTTCATTGGCTCAGACGTCTTTTATCTGTTTGACATAAAAGTTCGTACATCTGTTGTTGACAGTCTAGGGAAAGTTTTTGCTTGTAAAGTTATAGTACAGTCAGCAAGCGACAGGTTTTGCGCTAGTAGTTTTGGAATCAAAGGATGTCTTTTATGCGTATAGCGATAGTCGCAGAAAGCGTAGCCGGGTTTCTCTGATACTTGGCGGAATTTTAAAGCAACAAAAGGAAAAAAAGGACGCCTGTTTAAAATGCCAACGGTCACGTGCGCGAATGTGTTTCGCATTTCAAAAATCTTCATGTTCAATATCAGTTACTGTTGTTGATACGTGTCGAATTTATTTGAACTAAACACCTTTTAATACAAAGAATATAATATTAAAATAACCGCTTCTTACTACATGCATGTGAATATATATACGGTACACGAAAATAACATTTTTCACAATTATTGTCTGTCTGTTTGTTCCGGCTAATCTCTGGAGCGGCTGGACCGATTTTGACGAGACTTTCACTCATAGGTAGCTGATGATATAAGGAGTAGCTTAGGCTACTTTTTTTAGACTAGCTTCGCCCCGCGGCGTCACGCGCGGTACGATAATAACCGCGGGTAACATCGCGGGACTCAGCTATCAATAAGAAAATTTAATGTTTCCGAAGCGAAGCGAGGGGGGATCGCTAATTATATATACAACTTTTGAACAATTTCAATTTCTTTAACGCTTTGTTTTCTGGGCTGGCTTAATACCAACGTGGGTCGGGAGTCGGATTATCCGTCACCCGGTTAATGTTTGGCAATTCCCGGTTAATGTCTGGCAATTCCCTTCCAATATTCAGGAACAAAATTACAAAAAGTTGTAGTTGAACCTCAGCCTCAGCCTTGGTCTGAGTACTCGGGTATTACTGTCCTTGTTGTCTTTCTTTTGTTTTTTTTAATTATAATTAGTCTATATATTAATACGTGAAGCAAAAACTTTGTATCCCTTTTTACGAAAATTGCGCGGACGGAGGAGTATGAAATTTTCCACACTTATAGAGAATATAGAGAAGAAGTGCACAATGCTAATATTTTTTTTAAATTATGCATAAAAGATACATTAAATCAATAAAGAAAACATTACACACACTACATACCATGTATTTGACACACACACGCGTGCATACCATTTATTGTCAAACTTTTGTTCTTGACGTCTGTGGTCAAATTGGGGATAGATTAAATATTGTTTCTTTATTAATATTTTTTTATAGTGTAGTCCAAAATTTGTGATTCTAGAAGTATGAAATACAATCATAATAGTGTACAAAATTACAATTCCAATTAATTAGAGTCGAATGTCGACTACTGCGGGACCTCTAGTATTGTTAAATCTCTGTTGATATATTAATGTAATGCATGCTGTGATTGCCTCTAATTAGAGTTGCAGTTGTCAATTGCTCTATACATGTCAATGTTATTTTATGTCTTACTGTAAGCCCTGTTGGTAATCCTTAAATAACTAAATAAAATGCATGAAGAGCAGCCGGCTCGTCGTCTTCTTGGGTCGCAATACCTGGTCTTCAAACCAGGATACGAAGCTTGCTTTACGCGTTAACGACGCAGTTGTTCAGTCGTTTCCAGAGCCCAAAGACAGCAACGAGATTTTCGCACACCTTGGCACGTGTGGTCAAAGTCTAGTGCTGTGTACAGGCTATCCCGCCAATCGAAAAGAAAAGAATACTTCGCGGCAGAAATAGGCAAAATCAATACATAGGCATGCCGGCTCACAGCACACTCTGACATCAGTAACATCAATTCTTATTCCAGTGCCAAAAAGTCACTTTAAGATTCGGTGTTTTGGACAAATTTATACGAAATAGTTCTTTTAAGAGTGCCTTTTCATCGCGGTGTTGTGATTATATTTTGTAATCTTATTCCTTTAAACGAGCAATTATTTTATATTAATATGTATATAATCTGAATCTCGAAAACGGCTCCAACGATTTTCATACAACATAGTATACATGGGATTTCGGGGGCGATAAATCGATCTAGCTACGATTTGTTTTCAGAAAATGTTGTTTTATTCGTGTTTTCAATGATCAACTCTTCCCGACGTCTATTGGCGAATAATAATACTATTTTTCTTATTTGAGGGCAATTACCCGCTTTAAAAACACAACAAGACGGCGTTATCAAAAAAAAAAACATCTAGTTTACATTAAATACCAGATTATAAATGTCAGATCTCTATGACAAATCCAAATATATTGACGCGGACCAGGAATCTGTGGTAGTACATAAAGGTGATCAAGTGAAAACACTTACCAAAACCTGTGCCAAAACCCCAATTAACGAGTGCGTACGTCAAGCCTCAGTTCGCGATCTATTGAGAACAGCTGTCAAGGCCTTAATAAACAAGGATCCCACATGACCATGACCATGCTCTGCCAAGAGTCACCGACTATGATAATGACAACGACACGGTCATGTCACATGTCGACACGACGGTCACCAGACACTTGAGTGACGATGCGAAACCATTAAATACTTCACGTCAATCTCGTTTCTGGAGCACAAGGGTTTTCGCTTATTCGGATTCCTATTTTAATAACATACTTTTTCAACCGTAAAAAATTAAAAAGATTTTTTTTTTTTCAATGAAAATTTAGCGAAACACGTGACTGCAAACATTATAAACTATGTAAACTAAAATAAGATAAATATACTCATAGAAGCTTACTCGAGACAAGTCCACGGGAAGCGTGTTAAGGAAAAAGAAAAACATAAATAAATAAGACGATTAAAAAGTAAAATAGATTATAGGAAACAGCTTTTGGTATATTATTGAAATGAATATATTAGAAGAGCATAGGCAAGTGATATGCTATTTCTGCCGCGAAACCTGCGTTCCTGTATGAAGATTGGGATCCAGAATACAATATAAAAGTTCGACCTCATGTCTCAAGGTGTGTGCCATTTATGCTTCAGAGATCCAGCGCCTTAAGTCACAGGCGGTCGTGTGAAAATCCACATAGCTATTTGAAGATTATCACAATACTCATGGTAAGTTTATTGTCTGGACACTGTACGAGTAGTTAAACTACAACATTTATTCCGAATGGAAACAATCATTTGTTTTTTTTCAGTACTGATTATAGGGATACTACTATAGTAGGGCAAATGTAAGCAAAATCTATTCGATGACAATCCGTCAGAGAAGCACTCTTTCAGTGTCCGGACTATAATGTATCGGCCGACAATATTAAGTTTATATGCTTTCTTAACACTAAACGCTATTCTACAGTCACACAATATGCAACTGTCTATCTTTCAGACCACAGTCGGCCACTGCTGGAGATATGCCTCCCCCAAGCATCGCCACAACGACCGCTCCTGCGCTGTCTGCATCCAGCGTATGTAATTATGTATGGAACTGTAATTAAAACTATTTTTACGACTTAATCTTGCGTTTTTAGTGTCTTTAATTACCGAAGTTTCGAACAATTTACAGTGTACGTGGTAAAATAATGATGAATATGTGAAACTAAACAGAGATCAGGCCGCTTTTATTGGTTTCAATTATTTTTACGACTGGGAAAAACCGAAAAAAAATCGAATATATTGTATAACTGTTTTTACGCAAATAAATTCATCGGACATTGACCCTAAGCTAGAATCTGCTCCGGCGTGATAATAATAATAACTGGAAACAAATCACGCACGGTCATCCAGTTCCAAAGTAGAATTCTCTGTGTTATGGGTACCAGGGACTGAGATACATGCTTATATACGTTTAAATATATAGTTATCCAGACAAGAGCAAACAAACCAGTTCATCACACGAATGTCTGTCCGTTGTGGAAATAGAACGTAAGAACATCGGCGCCAGAAATAAAATTCTAATTCAATTTTAAAAATCTACTTACTACTGTACTGACTAACTAAGTTGACAAGACAGCCTAAATCACAATCCAATCGCAACTCAAGGTAATGCAGAAGAACTCTTGGTTGATAGCGTTCAGTAATTCTAAGACTTTAACAGTAATTCTTAGGTTTTGTTACAACCCGACATTACGCCCCACTAATAGACGGCTGCTTTTATAATGGACATTCTCCGTGTCAAAAAAAAGTTTATTGACAAGCTAGCAAAAGATAAAAATGACGTTGACGCAAAAGATTTAGACGCGACAAACTGTTTTCCAGCAATTTTCAAATAATTCGTGAGCTAAACGAACATTCTCGATCCAAATACTTCGAGAATACCTAGTCATTTAGCCCAATATTTTTGCTGGCTTTAATAAAACAAGCTGAAACACTCGTCGAGAAACAAGAGGCGGATATTTCGCGCGGCACGTAATAGAATCTGTCGCATCGTGAATTTAGTCGGCAGGGTGCGCCGCTCCCGCAAATGATGTTAATCAAATTATCTTAAATTCGGAATTTTGTTAACGGAAGTAACATTCGAGATAGAGGATTTTAGCCTCTAACACCGAGACCGCTTCAGACTATTTTACAACGAACTATATATAGCGTTGAAAGCGAAATGTCTTGTTTCAAAATGAAATATATTTGTATGGAGGGTCTTGTTCTGACTCAGTAATGGTTACATTATCGTGGCTCATTTATTTAACCTTCTACCTAATAGTAGTTTTATTCCAAAACCCTTACACCGAAAACGTCAAAGCTTAAATCAAGTCTGCTATAACCTTATGCAATCTTACGTTCCAAATTGGGCAGGTTTGTTGGAATGCGACAGCTATGGCCATCGTTTAAGAATACCAAACCTTAAGAAAAAAGAAAACGGATTTCGTCAAAATTAAACGACATTATATTCGGCAGTAAATTAAATATGGATTATTATTAAGAGTAACTCAAAAACAACTACCAGTCACATCATCATAAAATCTAAATGGGACCAAATGAGAATTATTGGTCTTTCAGGATCCTTCCATGATCGGTTCAACTAGGAAAAGTTCTGAAAAATACATTCTAATTGAGATCCCCCTCCTTTTAGTCGGTTAATAATCGTAACCATCGGTACAAGCAATCCGTTTTTTCAATTAAAATTAGATAATAAGCCGCATATTCTTATTAGAATTGGTCAGTTCCTCGCATAAACTCAGAACAATATCACAAAAAAATAAAGAAGTTGCTTAAACCAAAACATTATCAAATAATAAATAAAATAAAATAAATAAAAAGCCTTTTATTTCACCCATAAAAAGTAACTATTACATTACACATATATTTTTTTCTATTATTATTACCATTTTAATTTTTTATTTAACTAGCTTTGATTTGTTTTTGGGTTAAGATTTGCGTGAACCCCTCTGTTTGAGGGTAAAGGCCTCCTCCAAAGATGCCCAATATTCTCTATCTGTGGCCTTTTCCATCCACAGTTTACCAGCCGTCCCTTCGATATCGTCAGCCCATCTGCTTCTAGGTCTTCCTCTTTTTCTGTTTCCCCTAGGGCCTGGCCATGACGTCAGCCGAGAGGTCCATCTATCGTCACTAATTTTTGCCACGTGGCCTGCCCATCATTATCATTATCACCAAACATTATCAAATAAGTCATGTGTAAACTGAGTATTGCTTCACGCAAAATAAATTCCACGAGGACCGACAAAGAAATGTACACATTCTTGATTATGCAACAGAAAATTTGCAACAAAAATTCTTTGCTTTTTTTGCCCCTTTATTCTGGCCGACGCTGAGATTTTATAAATTGCATAGACTAATGAACAAGCTTACGGCCCACTTAGTGTTAAGGGTTGCCTTATGCCGTCACTCAACTTAAAACTTGAGGTCTACGTCTCAATTGTACTACGTACTTAGTATATAATTATGTAAATAGAATTTTTTATTATTTTTATTTTATTGCTCTTGTAGTACAAGGTAGAGGGGGAAGAGGTCAACCGAAGAACACATGGATGGAGTGTGTGAATAACGTGAAATATGAGAGAGAGAGGAGTGAGTGTTGAGCTGACGGCTGATAGAAGAGAATGGAAGAGAAAAATTAGCTATGCCGACCCCACCTAGTGGGATAAGGGGAAAAAAAAAAGATTTCCCTTGTAGGCAGACGAGCATACGGCCCATCTGATGGTGAGTGGTTACCGTCACCCATGGACTTCAGCAATGCCAGGGGAAGAGCCAAAACCCTGCCTACCGTTAAGTAATCTCCACAAACCTCGTTTAAAGAAGGACGTATTACAAGTTGTTCTTTCCTCGTCGTAGCTGCTTGCGAAATCCAAACTCAAGCCTGGTCATATCTCTCGATACGAGTGCACAAGAGACAGAAAGAGATAGAAAAGAGAGAGAAAAAAGATATCATCTTTAGCCCAAGATGACATCAAATTTGCACATTATTCGAACAAAACGATTACGTTTGGAAAATTCAAGGGTTGTGAGAGCATCATTTTATTATACTGTCTACCAGTGGTTCCCGCCTACATCGCTGTGACCCTACATAAAATTTACCCATTTAATACGCGCCCTTCTGATCGGAATTGGAATTCATTGGATGTTATATAACATTTTCGGTCACAGTTCATTTGAATCCTCCGAATCTACAAAGGGTCTGGTGGTGCTTATGGCATTTGTTCCGGGGGTGGTTTAAGAGAAATCGTCTCATCGTCTCAGCTCAGTTTCATCATCACTGAAATTAGCGTCGGAATAGATTTGACCCTACTACCTGGTATCATAGCGTCATCCATAATGATTTTCCAGAGATGAATTTTATAAATTATCAACCATCGTGTTCTCTTATCATACATTCTTCAAATTCCTCTTTAAGTGAATCAGTGGTAACCAGCGACGTAGTTGTCGCTTTCTACAGACGCCGTTCATCACTTCATACGCTCCATATTAAAATACGTGCTTGGCGCTCGAAGACCAGAATAGAAGTCTCTGGTGAACCCAGAATAAAAACTGATTTACTGGTGGTAGGACCTCTTGTGAGTCCGCACGGGTACCACCACCCCGCCTATTTCTGCCGTGAAGCAGTAATGCGTTTCGGTTTAAAAGGTGGGGCAGCCGTTGTAACTATACTGAGACCTTAGAACTTATATCTCAAGGTGGGTGGCGCATTCACGTTGTTGATGTCTATGGGCTCCAGTAACCACTTAACACCAGGTGGGCTGTGAGCTCGTCCACCCAACTAAGGAATAAAAATAAAAAAACACCGTGACAATTAGAAAAGAAGATTGAAAAATTGAGAATTGGTCCGATTTGAAAAATTCTTTCAGTGTTAGATAGCACATTTATCGAAGAAGGCTATAAGGCTATATAACATCACGCTTAGACTAATACAAGCGGAGCATCAATAAATTATGTTTCAAAATCGGTTTTTTATTTCCTTTTAAATAGCTCCTTAACATTCTATTATTCAAAAATATTTTCACTTTCTACGTAAATGAAGAGGCGGGTAAAATTTAGCGTTATGCCAAAGTATTTATTCCGCGCGGACGAAATCGCGGGCTAAAGCTAGTTACAAATATGACTGTATGACCAAAACTTACTTGGGCCAGAATCAGGTCTAACTAACGCCCTAATTTCTAGCTTTAGGGCTAGATCATACCCAGAAGTGCAGAAAAAAACTGTGATGTCAGAAGGTATCTGGTATTCCAATTTCAACCAACGATAATCTCTTTTAAAAAGAACCGGCTAAAGACTTTATGCACTATTCTACATGTGTATACAACATTTTCTCTTTTTGAAAACTCTCCAGCGTGCTCGAAATCGGTGCCACAAAAGCACACGTGCTTCAAATACATTTTTTAAAGTGATAAAGTTTTGTAACGTGATCACTTCAAACTAGTTACTTACCTTCCGAATATTGTACGGACAATGAAGTGGAATCATCGGGTAGATATGCGTCATAAAAGTCTGCCAAAATAAGAATTTGTTTCATGCAAAACAAAAAAGCGAGAAATTTTGTTGATTCAACACCAGAACTCGATGTCGCTTGTCCTAAGTCGTCGTGGCCTAAAGGATAAGACGTCCGGTGCATTCGTGTTGAAGCGATGCACCGGTGTTCGAATCCCGCGGGCGGGTACCAATTTTTCTAATGAAATACGTAATCAACAAATGTTCACGATTGACCTCCACGGTCAAGGAATAACATCGTGTAATAAAAATCAAACCCGCAAAATTATAATTTGCGTAATTACTGGTGGTAGGACCACTTGTGAGTCCGCGCGGATAGGTACCACCGCCCTGCCTATTTCTGCCGTGAAGCAGTAATGTGTTTCGGTCTATGGGCTCCAGTAACCACTTAACACCAGGTGGGCTGTGAGCTCGTCCACCCATATAAGCAATAAAAAATAAATAAAAAAATTCAGCGATGGTAAATTAGAAAATTTGCTTCTACGGACATAATTTTGTACATCACTATTTTCTCAATTTTTTTTACTAACAGCCCGATGTCTATAGTTAATTTATAGACTATATTGCCCTTTAACTTCCGCTTCCCTTTCAAGCTAAAGACGCTTGCTTGGTTTGTAAATTTTGCCGAAAATATTTTTATGAAATAAATTCCTAACGTATTTTTAAAACATTGAAGAAGTCATCTGTGGTTATTTGCTTGTTAACAAAATAGAGTGACTTTCTAAAAATTATAATAAACCACGTTTCAGGTTTATAGTTGCATATATCTTAAAGAATCACGAAAAATCATAAACTATCAGAAGGTTCAAAAGACAATCTATAAAAATTACAGGCTGAATAAAATCTATAATATTCTATTCACGAATTCCCAAATACTCATCGATTTCCATTATATTAATAATGAATATAAAATATTTTAGTAAAATTTTCTTCTAATAATAAACAATGAACACACTAAGCCTTTTCCATTCACATCCAGTTAAATCTTTTGTTGAAAAGATATTTTTATGAAATATAAGGATATAAGTTATCTTTTATAACAATTTTACGTACCTCCAAGTAACTCAGGGTTTCCGAGGTTCACGTAAAATAGAACATCTTTCTCGTAGCTGTCCTCTTCTATTATATGCAGCGGAATGTATTTTCTGAAACAACGGAAGCATAAAATGTACTTATTAATCAGCATTGGGTTCTGAAAAATATTAATTTAATTTTATCATTAGCAGTTTACGTGTAGCCAAAAGTTTTTAGGCTATTGCAAAGCTTTTATGGTGGGCTTTGAGCGCGGCGACCGAATCAAGAAATTCCGTAACTAAAATAAAACCTAACACCCTCCACTCCGCCTACCATGTAGCTCGCGTTCAACACATTTACACGGTGCGCTTGTATAGTGTTTGTGAAAAAGCGCGCGGCGTGACGTCGCACTACATGCACATCATGAAAAGTCTGCGCATCTCTCTCTCGCGCGGTCTAGTTTATGGGTGTGAAGGAGACAGTTAATGTTTTGCTTTTGTTAATATTTATAAATAAAGCGTGGTCTTATTTTATTATTGTTTTAATATTAAATAGTTATTGTCTAATCATAAGTGCATAATTTGATAAAAAATGGTATGCAATAGCTTTACCACGGCAGTGCCCGAATGCCACACGTATTTAGTTCCAAGAAAAATATTTGTTGGCTTATTTCGAGTAGCTGAGTAAAGCCTGAGCCAGTGAAGCCTGTGGTTCACTTGGTATTAAGTGTTTATCGGTCCATAGACGCTACTGCCTGAATACCGACACCTTGAAACATAGGTCATACAGGCCCGTCCTACTGCTCAAATAGATAAAAACTCAAAATGCCAGCACGTAACCAATTTATTTATTTATTTATTGCTTAGATGGATCTCTCACAGCCCACCTGGTGTTAAGTGGTTACTGGAGCCCATAGAGATCTACAACGTAAATGCGCCACCCACCTCGAGATATAAGTTCTAAGGCCTCAGTATAGTTACAACGGCTACCTCACCCTTCGAACCGAGACGCATTACTGCTTCACGGCGGAAATAGGCGGGGTGGTGGTACCTACCCGTGCGGACTCCCAAGAGGTCCTACCACCCGTGAATTTAATAGAACCAATAACAAATCAATAGATGAATATTAATTCGTACTATTATAATATTAGCTATGGAATTTTTGATTCGTTAACAGGCAACATTCAACACAAAGTGAAAATTTGTGTTTGTTTTGTAATTCCAATTCAGTTCCAAATAAAGCCAGTAAACTTCTGCACCGAAATAATTAATTCGTTTGCATTCGCTTCGTTTGACTCTGTCCTGACATCGTTCTACTAAAAACCGTGCCAAAAGGTAGACTATCTCTCTATCTAATTCCCGAAATGCTACAGATAAAAACTTTAGTCGTCCGTGATCACAAAGAAATACGAGTATTCTGTCATTTTTATTTACACTAGCAGAGGTTTTTTTTTTGATAAATTGTATTTTTTGAAATTATATTTAATTATTTTTTTATTGCCCTTGTAGGCAGACGATCACACGGTCCACCTGATGGTGAGTTGTTACCGTCGCCCATGGACCACAGCAATGCCAGAGGCAGAGCCAAGCCGCTGCCTACCGCTTAATACTCTCCACAAGCCTCGCTTAAAGAAGGATATGTCATAACGCTCGGGAAACACCGTGGAGGGGAACTCATTCCATAGCCGGATGGTACTTGGCAAAAAAGATCTCTGGAAACGCACTATGCATGACCGCAGTAGCTCCAGGTAGTATGGATGAACTCTACTCCGGAAAACGAATTACATATTGAGAAAATGATGAAATATGAAGAATATTTTTCGATCTTACCGACAGAATAATAAAAAAAATTTGAACTGGTTATTTAAAGAAAAAATCAAAATTATCGATAAACTTTATTATTGAAAACCCGAATAAAACAACATTTTCTGAAAATTACTCATAGTTAGATCGATTTATCGCCCCCAAAATCCCCTGTGTACTATGTTATTTTATAAAAATCGTTGGAGCCGTTTTCGAGATTCAGATTATATATACTTGTATACAAGAATTACTCGTTTAAAGATATAAGATAAATAAAGCATCAGACAACAGATTACAAGAACAGCGAATACTTCAAGCCGTTTATTCATATATGCATACATATTGGTATTGTTTAAAACATGTTACATATGACACCTCGATACCCGATGCATCAATAATGGTGTATATCGATCTTTTGTAAGTACGCCAGTCCGTATACAATTTTAGCATCGCTCATCATGTACGAAGAAGCCTTTCCGTTTTCACGTCGCTTCGATTGTTATTCTATTTTCATAAACGAGTTAGCCTGTTAAGATACAGAATTTTCCAGTACCTTTTTATTGTTGGGAGATCCATTTTAATATGTAGTAATGTCTTTTCGGAGCTCGGTTTGTAAAACGTCAAGAGAGATTTAAGAAGACGACGTACTTTGGTACACGCATCTTGCGAATGATAATGGTGGAAAATCCTCATCTGCATATCTGCATTGGTTGAGCTCTGTCTGGTTCGAAGTTCGAACCCTGGCTTTCCAGTGACGGGTTTTGAATTAGAGATTTCACTCATGCATACTCCTACGACCCCAAACTGAAGACAGAAATGCAGTAACTTCTACCTATCTAAAAATATAGAGAGAAACAGAGAGAGGAACACATGTGTTATGTGGTAATTGGTCTGGTCTATTTTAAACTTTTACTACACGAAAAACATTTTTTTTTATTGATTTATCGAGTCCTTCAAAACGGAACATGTGACTTCTTCGCGGCAGGAATAGGCAGGACGATGGTGTCTAACCATTCGCCTTAGCACAAGTAACAACAAACCCAATCCACGAGTGATTATATCGTTTACAACCAACGGATACGAGCAATTACTGGGGCCGTAAACCATTGCACAATTACTTTTATATGGCCGTTACAAAGTTGCCAATGAAAATTCTCAAGCCTTAACGGAACACGAATTCGCTCAAACCACAGATATTTTTATACCGAGAGTTTGATGACCGAGCTCTCGGCTCCCCTTGTCTCAGTCATCTGAGCCCATATGCCAATGTCAATGTCATCATCTTTCCACATGAGTTCGAAGCCTTAATTTTACCGTAGAACGGCCGCCCCATCCTTCAAACTGGAACGCGAAACTGGTCTATCCCCTACCACTAGTATTTAACCACTATTCATCTTCCTTTTGCATGTATCCTACGACGTAGGGTCGTCGCAATATAACTTCTTTTTCGACTCAGGCCTATCGTATGTCATCTCTGCACTCACACCTTTCTCTTGCATATTCTCTTTCACACAATCTGTCAAAGTCGTTTTAGGATGCCTCTATATCACCATCATTTAACCATCACCAGTGATAATCCCGTTTGTCTCAGCATCAATTGGTTCGTTAGCTAATTCGTTAGGCATTTCGGTTAGTTAACTATTTTGGCTTCGGGAAGGATATGCGAAGACCCGTTCTAATGTAATTTTAACTAAATAACCAAGAACAGGGCCACGATTGTATTTACATAAATTGTGTAACCCAAATAGGATAGCTTTTTATCGCAAACGAGTTTGGACGGTTGCCAAGTTTCAAGACGTCCACCTCGTACTCACAGTGACGATAATATGAAAACAAGTAATGGTTTAAAGGCGCATTAAGTATTAAGTATGCACTAAGTATTAAGTATGCAGTAAGTTTAGTAGACCTCATCTTGGGTATTGAGGTCATAATCGCAATTGCATTGAAACAATAGCTGTCGTACGCAAAGCAAAGGCCTTTAAGGCAATTATGATGGTAATAGTTTTTGAGTTTAACATTAGGTAATTGTTACTAGAACGATCAAACTTGATTCTTCCGTTCATCCAATGTCTGCCTTAATCGGCCTGTTACAACTTTACATTTGCATTTGCGATTTTTATAGAAGACATAGAAATTACCAAGTTAGCTAATGACTAAAAACTTAGAACTTTAGATAAAAGAAATGAACTATAAGATGGATAACGTAGACAGATTTATCTGCTCTATAACATCATTATCGCAGCATGATGTATCATGACTTCGTAATCATGATGCTTGTAAGAGAGCAAAATATCAGGAACCTATAAAAACAAAAAATCGTGGTGCGAACCAGTAATTAAACAACAGTGTTTTAATTGACTTTTTTTTTATTGACAGTGCATTGCAGCAAACGACTCGACAGTTAAATTCTCAAATCATTGGGGCTTTTGCAATAAACTGCTATTATTGAATCGCTAATTGGATTACAAGAAAAATACTCTCAAAAGTAAAAGAAATTTTAACGTTAATAAATTTAACACAGAACAAAGTTTTCCTAAGCCTTAAACTGCCATTGATCACTAAAGCATATTTCTTTGTATTTTCAATAAAATGAAAAGGCTCAAATTTAGCGTAGAAGTTAAACTCATTCACCTGTCGAAACGATTGATGGTGATATGACATGAAAAAATGTAATATCGCGAAAAATTGTATGCAGGATCTGAACTATAAATCAATGCGATGAAAAAAGGATAATTTCAAAGAGGCTCGAGTCGCAAAATATGCCATTTATCAAACGTCACTTTGCAGATCAGAGGCAAAAAGTTGCCAGTCTCCTTGGAGCGGTCCAGGGCGGTATTTGGGTGTCGAGGGATCCACGGAAAAAGTTGCGGCTAGAAAAACATACATCACCGGTGGATGGATATATTTGTGAGTTCGCACGGAAAGTTCCTGTCATTTGTTTCAACTTAAGGTAACCAATATGCTATGTACATATTTTTTGAATGTCAAAACATCTTATCTCGGCCAGGTATTCCAAAAACAACCACAGACCTGAGAAGAAGCGGCATAATAAAGTGAGCGGGCTTTTGTATTATACCATCCTGCTGATTTCTTACATGAAGGAGAAATAGGTATTGTTTTTTTGGAACTCACCTTAAGACATATAATCTAAGTCTCAAAGAAGGAAAAATAGGTATTGTTCTTTTTTTTGGAACCCACCCTGAGACAATCTCAGTTGTATTGCGTTATAAATAATTGTTTAAAAGAAAACGCTTTTATAGAAAATCCAACTACAAAATAGATAATAAATTAAAAATAGTGTAAGAAAAAAAATATTTTATTGTAAAAAAAAGCGTGGGGTGCTTTTCAGGATATTATCAAAATAACCCTTCTACTCATATCTGTTCGTAAAATATTTATAACTATTGATACCATGCACGGTCTAAAGAACGGACGGTCTATGAATTCGGTGGCCAAAGGTATATACCGATGAACATAGACCTACCCACTGTAGATTTAGAAAGTATTCTAATGTGTCGGACAGAACGTTTAACAAGGCATTAGGAGAACGCTGATCATAGAGGATACGAAACTAATACACCAAATTCTTAAACTAGGTTTGATTTTGGCAGAAATTCAAGATAAGGATTTACATATTATGTATATACAAAAGCTTGCAGTTAACATTCCGGTAGCAATGTTATTCCGGTGCTTTGACGGTGTAATAATAATAATGATAATAAAAACGACCCTCAATAATGGGGAAGCGACGAAGAAGAAGAAGAAGAAAATGTAATAAATGTAAATCAAAAGACCACATGTGATCGGGAGTCCAACTAGACGACTTTTTTTTCGAATGAAGGTCGAAGTTCTATACCAAGTTCTATTTAATAATATTAAAAAAAAAACATTTTATATATTGTAGAATAAAAATAATCAACTCCCTCGCAAGCCGCGTGAAGGTTCTTCAATTAAACCTGTTATAATCCCTGATTCCGTCACTGCTACCCTTGAAGTACACACCGTTCTCTTCAACGAGAGCTTCCCAAAACCTTCGCTTTATTTAAGCATCAGCTGTTAGAGCAAGGTAAGGGTAAGAATACATTTTAAACGACGATACTGGGCTTATGTCAATATAAACGAAGAATTTATGTTACAGTTCCTTTTAAGACCGCGTGCATATTTATATTTGCTGTAAATAAAAAGACAAGATCACGGCACATTGACCAAACCGGTTGGCACACGGCTCGGTGCACGGCAAACATGATATTAAGCTAATACTGGAAGTCATGAAAGTGTAAAAAGTAAAGTAAATAATAGGTTGGGGAAAAAGTCTTTTCGCATTATAGTATGTATGAACTTGTAAGAAAATCTCTTTGGCTATACTATTTGTATCTGGCTGGTTTTGGTATTATTAACATTAAATTTTAAAGAAGATAATTCCAAATTCAAATTAGGAAAATGTGGGATTTTTATTTAATTTTCGTACTGTCAAGATGAGTGAATCTAATGAAGAAATTCGATACATTTTAAAAATTTACTACAAAAAAATTATTTATATTCAAACTGACAAAATGGAAGAAAAGGGGCCAAGAAGACGCTGGAGCAACATTGGCAGAGCCAAACCACTGTCAACCGTTGAAGACATTGATCGGATCAGATCTGGCTCAATATAAATTTTCTTATCTCAGAGGCTATTCACGATACTGATCATTGAACTTGCCACTACACTGTGGCCAGCACAAAAGTGGTACATAGAAGTCAGAGCCTTTAGTATTAATAGAAACAGGGGCTCCTCCTTCATTATAATACACGTATAATCGATGCCCAATTACACGTCTATATTTTTCTTTTATGCATATATATTAACACTTCATCCGGTCACCGTCCTCGTAGAACACCTCGCTTGCGACGATGGGCTCGACAAGCGAATTAACTCACAGACACAATCCACTGAGTTTCTCGCCGGATCTTCTCAGTGGGTCGCGTTATCGATCCGGTGGTAGATTCTGCGAAGCACTGCTCTTGCTAGAGTCAGTGTTAGCATCTCTCCGGCTTGAGCCCCGTGAGCTCACCTGCTAGCTAAGGTAACGCTAAAATAGCCTCTCTAGGCTTTCAAGGCTTAGGTGGGGAAAAAAAACACTTCATAAAATGCTCTCTACCTTAGCTGTAAATAATTAATTTAGCTAATATTTAAAACGTAAATGTTGAGTTTAATGTTTAGTCGTCAAAGTGGTCACTTTGTTCTGTGACATAATATTTTTAACTTTACTTATGAGACTTTGACTGCATATTACGCGAAACCACTTAGTCCACAGTGCATTTCAAAAGATATCTTTGGACACTTTTGGCTCTGAAAGAACATGTCACAATATATGCAGAGCACAATGACCTTCGGACGATTTTTTTTTAAACAAAGTCCTCAGTGGTAAACTGTTTATAACCCTTTTTTTTTATTGCTTAGATTGGTGGACGAGCTCACAGCCCACCTGGTGTTAAGTGGTTACTGGAGCCCATAGACATCCACAACGTAAATGCGCCACACCCACCTTAAGATATAAGTTTTAAGGTCTCAAGTATAGTTACAACGGCTGCCCCACCCTTCAGACCGAAACGCATTACTGCTTCACGGCAGAAATAGGGTGGTGGTACCTATCCGCGCGGACTCATAAGAGGTCCCACCACCAGTAAAGGTTAGTAAGACTTTAGATATATACGAATATTGATATCTATAAATTGTCACATCGCTGTATTATATATCTATACGAAACTATGAACATAATGATGATCGAATATCCATAATCCGGAGTATACGACCTAAGCTTCGAAAATCAAATCAAAACACCACCAAAATTACATCATTAAAGGAATCATAAACATTTGATTAAGCGAATATCGGTCCATAACGGCTGCCTTTCCCGAAGCACCTCCGAAATGAGACAGCCTCTAAATTACATTAGATTTATTGCCATATTAAAAGGCTATATATAACACCGATATTCCAGGTATATTGGCTTGGTAATGTAGTAAATTCTTTATGAACATTTTTATTAACATTTGAACTTTTATAATCTATTGATTGAGATATCAAGGCGATTTAGTAATAAGTGACTTAGATTGATTTTAGTGTTTTATTAATGAAAAATTTGGAGTGGCTTATTCCAAACGTAGAGTGACGCGCACACCAGCATCAGACTGACTTCCTTTTTTTATTGCCCTTGTAGGCAGACGAGCATACGGCCCACCTGATGGTGAGTGGTTACCGTCGCCCATGGTCTTCAGCAATGCCAGGGGCAGAGCCAAGCCGCTGCCTACTGCTTAATACTCTCCACAAGCCTCGTTTGAAGAAGGACATGTCACAGCGCTCGGGAAAAACCGTGGAGGGGAGCTCATTCCATAGCCAGATGGTACGTGGCAAAAAAGACCTCTGGAAACTCTAATCGTTTAGTACTTGAGTTTGAGTTTAGCAAATAATTACTTTCTTTTTTAAAATTGGAACACGTTATACTTTGTTAAGGAAGCTAGATTTAAGCAAACACAAGTACACAACAATGTGAAATATAAAAAAAAAAGAATTAAAAAAAATGTTACGAAAAAGACAACAAAATGAAATATATCTATACATTAATACGTGAAGCAAAAACTTTGTATCCCTTTTTACGAAAATTGCGCGGACGGAGGAGTATGAAATTTTCCACACTTATAGAGAATATAGAGAAGAAGTGCACAATGCTAATATTTTTTTTTTAAATAATGCATATAAGATACATTAAATCAATAAAGAAAACATTACACACACTACATACCATGTATTTGACGCACACACGCATGCATACTATTGTCAAACTTTTGCTCTTGACGTCTGTTGTCAAATTGAGAATAGATTAAATATTGTTTGTCTTTATTAATATTTTTTATAGTGTAGTCTTGGCGAAATTTGTGATTATAGAAGTATAAAATACAATCATAATAGTGTACAAACTTACAATTCCAATTCATTATAGACGAATTTCGACTACTGCGGGACCTCTAGTTAAATTAATTAAATAAAAATTGCAGTTGCAATGCACAATATACAATGAATATTTACGTTGAGTCGATCAATATCTTTAAAATCTAATAAAATATGTGTAAGTACCGCTATGCTCTTATTTCCACTGCAAAGTCTTTGTGTGACCACCTCTTCTAATGTTAATGAATCGGGTTAATGAAACCGCTTCTGAAAACGAAGGCTTTGTAATTCAAACTCAAAATTCAAAGTTGATTCATATTGACAAAACTTCGCTCGGCACGCAATGTAAAACAATTTGAATTAATGGATGCGCGCGGTCAACGAACCTGCGGACTTTTTGGCGGGAATGCGAAGAGTGAAGTTGTGTGATTTGTTTTATTTTGTCTATTTAGTGTTTCTTCAGGTTTAAATGTGTAATAACGGTGATTTATTAACTGTCTAATAAAAGTGCACAAATGTGGGAAAATGAAACAAAGCCACTAGACGACACATCTCGGGATCCTCCAAAAAGTCCACTGAAAAAATCTCAGTAAATGACCACCATTTTACTGAGAATATTTCATTCCATATCATCTCATCTCATTTCATTTCATTTCACTCTATATTATCATTTTTCATAAGAATATAAGTTAAAATAAGACAATGACTTAAAGGTCTTAGTTACCAGGTCATAAAATCCCTTAATAATAATCAACGAACCTGCATTTCACACAGGTTATACGGAATTGCAAGGTCACGAAATACTCAATTTGTTAAGCGGTAACTTAATTACGAGAAGTAATATAAGACTATTAGTAATAAGACGAATCAGGCGACTGCTCTAGAGGCCTTTAATACTTTCCATATTTACATATTATGTATTATATACCCGCGAAGAGCTCTTACAATAATTTTGATATTCATTGCGTTCTGGGTTTTTTTATTGCTTGGATGGGTGGAAAAGCTCATGGCCCAGCTAATGTTAAGTAGTTACCGGAGCCCATAGACATCCACAGTGTAAATGCCGCTACCCACCTTGAGACATGCGTTTGTAAGGTCTCAACTTTTAACAGTACAACGGCTGCTCGGCCTTTAAACCGAAACGCATTACTGCTTCACGGCAGAAATAGGTAGGTTGGTGGTACCTACCCGTGCGGACTCACAAGACGTCCTACCAGCAGTTTCGGGACCTTGCTTGAGCTTGATCAAATGTTTCGATAATTGTACGAAGTCTGTATTTTAAAAACAAAAGAGACACGCTTCCGCATCGATTTTATGCTTACGTATATAAAAAAAACATTAACGGCTCAATTCGTAAATAAATTTTAATCTGTAAACTGTAAAGTTTTTTTTTTTTTATTGCATAGTTGGGTGGACGAGCTCACAGCCCACCTGGTGTTAAGAGGTTACTGGAGCCCATAGACATGTACAACGTAAATGCGCCACCCACCTTGAGATATAAGTTCTAATGTCTCAAGTACAGTTACAACGGCTGCCCCACCCTTCAAACCGAAACGTATAATAGAGGTCCGAGATAATAAAATAATAAACGTGAGATTTAATCGAATTAAATATGAACGCATCTGTGTGTATATATTTAATAAAAATAAAACCCCATTATTATTCTTTCCAACGCCACGTCACATCCACGACTATAAACAATTTTTACTTTTACTTCTTCACATAAACCGTTATCATCTGTATGTGGATGACATAATCCCACAAACGCCATGAACCTTGCGAACGTCATTCACATAACGTCACACATTAAAATGCTATCTGGAAAGTTAATGTTATTTTGATATAATTTATTTTGATGTTACATTAAATTACCATTTTTTTTTTATTGTCGTATAGACAGACGATCATACGGCCCACCTGATGGTAAGTGGTTACCGTCGCTCATGGACGTCAGCAATGCCAGAGACAGAGCCAAGCCGCTGCCTACTACCATGAGATACGTCAAATGGAGGGTAAAGTTGAAGTTAAAATGTGTAATGTATGTGTTATACCAAATAAGACAGTTAAATTACTCATGGAAGTTCAGTGTATTTTTAAGATGTCCCCATATAATAAAGTGTTTTTAATCTCTATGTTGTATGTTTACCGATTTTTATTGGTTGTCTTAAAGTGTTTTGCAAGCCCGCACGAGTAGATATCGCAATCCTATTACGACTGCGAAGCAGTCATGCATTCCATTTGCACCAGTGAATCAACCATTAAGCAATTGAGCTGTGACGTGGACCTCATGTCTCAAGGTAGGCTTGCATTTATGTCGTGATGCCTATAGGCTCCGGTAACCACTTAACACCAGAAGAGTCGTTTGATAGTTTACCCGTCTAAGCAAATCAAAAAAAAGTTCACAAAAACCAAAGCTAAAAGTCTTTCGTCCCTTAAATATATTGAAAACTTTTACTGGTTCCAACGATTCCCTCGGCCTTATTAATGTCAATTGAAACTTTTTGTTCTAGCCAAGAAATAATACGTCTCCTACCCAAACTTAGATTATATTCTAAATTATGATCTATGTTACTCAGGTTAAGGTTCTAAATGCAAAAAAAAATATGAAAAGGCGTTTCCCTCGAACATCTTCGAATAAGCCTGCGAAAACGAGCTGAGTTAAGGAGAAGTTAGCGTCGTAAAACTTGGCACTTTATGGGTATTAAGTTTAAATGTACCGAATTCGTATTTATGGGTACTTGGACAATTGTAACACTACCATATATTGTAATATATGATGAATTGTGCCTTCATGATTTCATTTGACTAAAACAAGCCATTTAAATGTTGGTATGTTTTTTCATGACTAAAGACTTTTTTTTTTGTCATGAGGAAATCGCCAGACTTCCGCCCCTCACTGGGGATGGAGGGCGGGGCATGCCAGAGTCGAACCGACTAAAACCTCCTGTCGCTCAACAACCAGCATCCAAACCTCGCATGAGACAGAGCTCATGAAAAGGCTAAGGGGGGAAAGTGAAGCGTTTAGCACATCTCTCCCATCACCCTCCCCCTCGGGACGCCGGACTGGCGGTCGTCGGTGCCTCCGACCACCAGCTCTCTCGGTCGGCAGACTATCCGAAGCCCGCCTAGATGGCGCCGGTTAGAATGGTCTATCCTACGGAATACCCCGCTGGATCAGAACCAGCGTGGGTTGAGGATAGCCGACCTTCCATCACCCGGATGCTCATGCATAAAACGCGTGCAGATCAGCTTGCACGTCGTCTTCTTAGGCCCCCTTCGCCAGTCTCCAGGCCGACATATGAGGGAAACCCGAAACAATTAGAGGGCCAGGGCTTGGGCGAAATCCGCCTCCCTGGCCCCCGCTCGACAGCGGCGGGCCTGTGCGTCTCTCAGGCGCCCCGCCGCCTCCTTCTGCGAGATGGTGCACTCGCAGAAGTCGAACATCGCCTTCCTAGACTCGTCGTCACCGAGCATCGATGCCACAACACTAGGCAACGACAAGTCGTTTCCTATTTTTGCGACGAGGACACGGCGCCACCACTCACATACGGGGCAGGCGACGAGCGTATGCTCTGCCGTGTCCAAGTCGCAACCACAATGGTGGCACTCTGCCGTCGGCTCGGCTCCGATCCGGTGCAGGAACTCACCGAAACAACCGTGCCCAGTGAGCACCTGCGTGAGCCGGAAAGTGAGACGCCCTCTGTTACGATTCACCCAATTCACAAGAACCGGGCGAATCGCCTCGACGGTCCTACAACCAGCCGAAGGATCGACCAGCCGTCTGGACCATGACTCCAGCACGGACCGCCGAGATTGGGCCATCCGCGCTCTGACCACACTGGGGCTAGGACGCGCCAAGCCCCGGGCACGAAGGTCAGCCCATCACTGATAGTCAGAGGCGAGCGCCTCCGCCTCCATGACCCAAGGCGACGTCCCAGCCAGTACACACGCTGCCTCGAAAGAGATGGTGCGACAGCCACGGATGACCCTGACCGCGATTTTGCGTTGCGGCCGTTGTAGCAGCTTCGCTACGCTCACGGCCAGGGACTCGCCCCACACGGGCGCCCCGTATAAGGCCATTGATCGCACCATGACTAAAGACTAGAGACTTTTAGAAACCGATAGTAGAACTCAAGTATGTTCAGATTAAATTGCAATATGTAATATATTATAATGTATATATTTTTTCATTTTATTTAAACGTAAATGACTGACCCATAATATCGCACTCATTTCATTCGGTGGATCTCATAAAAGGCAACCCAGAGATTTACGACAGTACAGGCAGTGTCCTATGAATTTTACACGCACATACGGTGCGGCGATCCAATTTGCCGCATTGAGGCTTACTGCGAACTCTTGCAGCTGCCAGGTACCAAGATAGTCGGGTTTTTTGCCGTCAAATAATGACCGGATTAAGAAAGGCTCCGGTAACCACTCGAGACCAGGTGCGCCACGATTTCGTTTGAATAATTAAACAAAAAGTAGGCTGTGCCAAAATAAGCTGTACCATATATTCATCCGTCATCATCCGCATAGCATATCCGTCATCATCCATATATCGTCCGTAATCATCCGTCTTCAAAGCCAATACAAATTTTCTTTGATCTATTCGTACGCTAAAAGTAGAGTTTACCGATTGCACCATGTCTAGCTCCTAAAAATTCCGCGTTCAGCTAATTCCATATTCCTCATTCGTGTCTCAATCAGACCGCCTGCAACACGAGTTCGTTGACCTCACATCCGTTCTCGTATTAAATCTTTACATCTTCGCCTTAACAGTACTCAATGTGAGCCCACTTTACGACTGTTTACTCGAGACGCTTTCGCACCGAAACAATTCTTGTCACGGGCGTTTTGCGAGTGCTCTAAGGCTCACAACACACTTGCCGATGCACGATTATCTGATTTCGATCGATTCGCGTTAGTTCACAATGCGTACATTAGAGACTCGATTGATATTCAGATCGGAACTGCGTATAGTAAGGATATGAGATCTTAGATATTGATAATACTCTGTCCAACATCCTCTAAATACTATTGGTTCTTCAATTGGCTATTAAATTGTAGAAAAGAAAATAAAATAGAATCACTTTTAGTACTTCTCTTGCTATGTTTTTTTTTATTACTTAGATGCACGGATGAGCTCACAGCCCACCTGTTGTTAAGTGGTTACGGGAGCCCATAGACATCTACAACGTAAACCTACCTTGAGATATGAGGTCTAAGGTCTCAAGTATAGTTACAACGGCTGCCCCCACCCTTCAAACCGAAACGCATTACTGCTTCACGGTAGAAATAGGCAGGGTGGTGGTACCTACCCGTGCGGACTCACAGGACATCCTACCACCAGTAATACCTACCATATACCCACTAGTTCTGACGCAGTCAATCCAAAGCCTACCATTTATAAGAAGGGTTGATCTTAAGCCGGTGATTTGTCGGAGAGGTATATATAATCTAAATAGCCACGTTGCTCCGAACACGTTGCGTTCATTGAACCCCGATGATTGTTTGAAATAGATTGCGGGCCCACAAACTATGATTATAATAAAAATAAGTTTTCGGTTATCTAAGTGTTATCTCTCCGCCAATGGCGGTCCCAAGCCCGGATGAGAAAAGAAGAGGCTTAGTGGGAGTTCGACCTTTGCACCGTAAAACAGTCAACGCCGAATTTCTGGCGGCGGTTAATTAGCCGGACCCAAATAAGGCTTCAGTAACCTCGAAGAACTAAATCTTTTCCAAAAGCACTGCCGTGGAAGGATGCTGGAAACCCAACATGTGTATTTTCCCAAGAAAGTCTCATGAGGCCACGACCCTTAGGATTGAGGATTATCTACGAAAGGAGGAGGATATGTTATCTATATTTCGGTTATCATTATCACTCAACTCCTGTTTTCGAAGATGTTTTTGTAAATTTTTTATTTTTTTTATTGTTTATGCTATACTTGAGACCTTAGAACTTATATCTCAAGTCTATGAGCTCCAGTAACAACTTAACACCAGTTGGGCTGTGAGCTCGTCCACCAATCTAAGCAAAAAAAATATATTGAAATTGTTGTTATGGTTAAATTTCTTATGTTTACCGATATACGTTACATACTCTGCTACTGATTTCTCAGAATTTACCAGTCTAGCCAATTATTTAAACTTGCAAAGACAACACAGTTTTGTAATAAGGCCCGCAAATTGCAGGAAACTAGAAAGATTATATCAAAGCGTCATTAAAACCATAACTCTGGTTAAGGTGTTTGACCCCCAACTTTTTAAGGTCAAAAGCACCGTGGGTAGCTAACGAAAGGCAACTAAATTATATGAACGTTTTTACGACGTCGTACTTAGTATTTCCATTTGGACGAAACGATGGCTCAATAACAGTAAATTCGCTGTGTATACCTTGAAATTTTATGTTATTAAGGCAATAAAGCTACTGATTCAGAGCTCCGCTAATTAAGGAAGCCGTTAAAAGGGTTAATGGGCATATTCCGTTACTTAAATTAAAAAACATTATAATTTATCGGAAATAAATTTTCCTTGACTTCTCTTGTTGCTGCAGATGCGAATGAAAGCTCATAGCTTAGGCAGTAAGTCGTTTCTGAGCCCGTAGCCATTATTGCCAACCTTGAGAAATGAAATCTAAGTCTTAATTAAGTTTCGCCATCTTTGTCTTGTGCTTTCAAACGTCTAAAACATGTAGGTAGTATCGCGTAGATTTTTGAGACAACATTACAATTTTCTTAATATGAAAATATCTATCGTGAATTTTGTAACCTAACATTAGCCGCAAATGGCTACTTTTCCCTACGCACATCTCTCTTTTGTCATTCATGTCAGTCATGAAGTCGTCATGGCCTAAAGGATAAGACGTCGGTGCATTCGTATGACGCGATGCACCGGTGTTCGAATCCGGCAGGCGGGTACCAATTTTTCTAATGAAATATGTACTTAACAAATGTTCACGATTGACTTCCACGGTGAAGGAATAACATCGTGTAATAAAAACCAAACCCGCAAAATTTTAATTTGCGTAAACACTGGTGGTAGGACCTCTTGGGAGTCCGCACGGGTAGGTACCACCATCCCGCCTATTTCCGCCGTGAAGCAGTAATGCGTTTCGCTTCGAAGGGTGGGGTAGCCGTTGTAACTATAGTGAGACCTTAGAACTTATATCTCGAGGTGGGTGGCGCATTTACGTTGTAGATGTCTATGGGCTCCAGTAACCACTTAACATCAGGTGGGCTGTGAGCTCGTCCATCCAACTAAGCAATAAAAAAAATAAAAAAAATCAGTATCATTGCTTTGGGCACATATTATGCGCCCCACGAGCAATCCCCACTTCTGCCGGTTTTAAGTACACTCATGCAAACAACCACATCAACTAGTCAACTACGCATATACGTAGCTAATCGTAGACACTAGTCGTAGAAGCACCTACGTGTCGCTACGAAGCCGCGTAGCGAATAGCTGGTACAGCTAAAAGATAAACTCGACAGAGCGCGTCGTTCTGAAAATGAAATAAATCCGTGACGGTGTAGTCGCTACGTCGGCTACGTCTACAGTTTTTAAAAGTGGATTTACGCTAACTTGATAAATGGCCCACGTCATTTCCGGAGAGTTCAAAATTTGCTTCCGCTACGGAAAGATAATTAAATACGGACGAACGTTTAGCTATAATTTGAAACGCTAAAACGTTTTTTTAACGTCTAAATTAAATAGATAAAATTAATTATAAGGTAGTCATCATTTTCAGGTCGAATTTGGGATCTACCAAATATGGAGAATATTAGTTCACTAGTCGTCTGGTGTTAAACCATTGCTAGAGTTTTAGTCGTTTTGGTTAGTATTATAATGTCTTTGTAATGTTTGTAACGAAATTACACACAAAAGGACACAAAGAAAGTTTTTATTTAAGACGAACACAAAATATAGAAAGAAGAAGAAAATAAACAAGAAATATATGGTCCAAGCAACACAAGCAGGTACACGAAACAAGAAGCAATAATTAAAAAGGCGTAGCACAGAAAGGTGACACAGGATGCGCGCTTGCATGTCAGATTTCACAGTAAGCCGTCTGGATGGCAATACTCGATTTCTATTCACCATCTCGCAGAACAAGACTGATGAAAACTAGAGAGAGAGAGAGAAAGAGAGAGAGGGAGAGAGAGAGAGAGAGAGAAAGAGAGAGCTCTGCACTAAACCATCATCTCTGATCCACGTGTATGAACAGACACCATTCCTGTCCCCATAAGAGAAGAGCGTATAAATTAATCCGCATATTCAATCTTCCGCCAAAAAAATCATTATAGCACATTCTCCAACTTCAGTAGCGGCCTTACAACTCATTTATCAACATAAGTTAATAAAGTAATAATAAATTTGATTCCACAAACCAGACAGGACGTAATTACGCCTAGCTCCCATTAAGCAACTTCCAAAGTTTATTATCAAAGAAATGTTTTAGAAATTCCCTCTCGTTGAATTCCCGTCGAGTTGAGAATTATGGGTTGAGAACATTCTTCGGTACTTGCGAACTCTATGTCACCGCCAGAAGAGGTTTTGTTGTCACTAACAATCTCTTAGATGAATGTAAAATTATGTTTGTCAGTCGCGACCTCATTCACACAGTAAGCTATATTTTAAAGGCACTGTACAGTACCCGGCAATAAATGCTGCACATCGATCTTTGGATAGAGACAAAAAAAACTCCACGATATAGATAACAATACTATAACGTATTTGAAGGATGTTAAAGTGGAAAAAAGATGAAAAAACAAAAAAAAAGAACTTGCATTGTCTGTATGGGCTACGTTCCCTCTGCTTATCCAACGAACGAATCAAACTAAAAAGGTGACAGTGACAGTAGGATGTATACACAGAGAATTACATTATGGAGGGTAAAGGTAAGGAGATCCGTCGCTGTGTGAGAAAAAGTGTCCATTAAAATCTGCTAAATACCTAAGGGTGGCGCTACAGTAGCAATTGGGTAAATATTAAAATAGGGCACTGAAAGTTATTAGAATAAGATAGAGAAATAAAAAAAGACGAAAAAACTGTAAGCACTACAAAATCACAAAAAGTATTTTATTTAAAGTTTATAAAAAAATACAATTGATGTTTCCATGTTTTACCACAGCAATAATTTTATGTTATATTGACGAAATTAGTTTGGACTACGTAAACATGTGAGGTCTTGTATATTATACTGTCACTAACTACTCTAGTCAATAAATATATTAAATTTCCTAACTCAGCATACTTCAATCAGTTAACAACTGCTCAATTCATATAACACCCTGTGCCTATGCTAGCGCCATTCTGGAAGATTTTTGAACTGTTATTTAGTGCTGAAAGTGGGACACTTTTTCAAGGTTCTCGCATATGAGACGGCTCTCCTTACCTCTATCCTCCACCAATTATATATTGAAAAATATTACATATGTAGAATGTTTTCGTACTTCTTTATCTGACTATTAAATCATAACTGTTTATTTATGTTTGTTGATTGTGATAACGGTAAAATAACTTATCTAATCTAGTTTTACCTTGTAATTAACTAATATTACGCGCTTCCAGTGCGAGACTTACTATCTTTCCAATTGTCACTCTATTTCATAATTTTTTTTTATTTTTTTATTTATTCGACCGTATCATATCGTAATCTTGTACTAGGTCATACCAAAAATTCAGTAGCTTAAAGACATCTTCAAGTAGCTGTCCTAACAGACCACCAGAAACATCCGAGACAAAAATACACTAGTTTGTTGCTATTTTGAAATTGACATTCACAATACTGGCAATTATGAACAAGGAACGCGATGAGTCTCGTTTTGAAATTCCAAATTCAAAGCTAGTTATGTTTTTCTGAGAAATCGATAACTCATTTATTTTGTTGTCGAGCCTTTTGATTTTGTTCGAACATCGTTCGCGACTGTGACCTATGCTATCTGAACAATGAAACCTCAGGACGGTGTTGCTATAAAAATAGGCAGAATAGTTCCTTTTTTTCCTAACTATTCTAGTGACCTCGAGGGGTCATACTAGATTCACTCAAGCTCATGGTCTTGTGAGACCATGTCAGCGTCGCCGGGCTAGTAGGTGAGCTCACGGGGCTCTAACCTGTGGAGGTTGCTATCACTAGTCCTAGCAAGAGCAGTGCTTTGCCACCGGATCGGAAACGTGACCCACTGAGAAGATCCGGCGAGAAGCTCACCAAGCTGTGTCTGTGGGTTAATAGTTACTGTACTACTGACCAGCGCGCATGTTCCGCTGTTATTTTGAACAGGGTTATTGTCTAGATCTAATCATTAATGACTACTGTCCGATAACATGCAAAGTCGATCTTGAATTGACTCTTACGTACCGTGATTAATTCAAAAGTTTTGAAAAAAAAATCTAAGAAAGGACAAGAAGATTTTCAACTGAGCATATGTCATTGTTTAAAAGACGGACTGTCCAAATGTTTTTGTTGGGAACTTCTATATTTAAGTTTTCTTTTTGATTACCTTGAAATTTGATTGCTTTGACTGACTCGGTAGTGTATTTAGAGCCGCCGACTGTTGAACCAAGGGTCTTGGGTTCGATTCTAACATCGTTCAAATCGATTCGTGTGACGTGATGTGGTTTGTTTGCTATTTGTCTGGGTGTTTATTAACTTTATATGTATATCTTTAAATGTATCTAAGTATATATTTCATTCTCTGGTGGGTACCGGCTCCAATTTAGGATTGCCTTTGTTATGGGTATGGGTGTATAGCCTTTATTATACCCATAACAAAGGCAATCCTAATTTGGAACCGGATGACAGATGGCGATTCATATTTTGGATTTATTATCTGCCATAGCTCCACCATCAAACAAAATGATGTCGTATACAGACAGTTTTTCGTACACAATGTGCTTGAAATAAAGATAAAATAAAACATTCAAAAATATGTCCATCTGTAAATAAAGGCAGGATGAAATACTCTTTTGTGGACGAGACAAAAGGAACTAATCCCAGGGAAGCTATCCATGCTCATACAAAACAACAGTGATTATAACATACCGCCCAAATTATAATTAACGTGAAACAAAAGTCACATTCTTGTTTGAAGTCGAAAATTACTGAAAACTCTTCAGATTTTTTTGTAAAATGTAACATTTTCAGGATCTTGGTACTGTAAAGTATGTTGTTGTAAAATGACTATCATATAAAATTTGACATGTTATAAATAAGACTTTTTATTTATTTATTGCTTTGTTGGGTGGACGAGCTCACGGCCCACCTGATGTTAAGTGGTTACCGGAGCCCATAGATATCTACAAAGTAAATGCCGCCACCTATCCTGAAACATGAGTTCTAAGGTCTCAGTTTTTATAGTACAACGACCACCCCACCCTTCAAACCGAAACGCATTACTGCTTCACGCCAGAAATAGGGAGGGCGGTGGTATCTACCCTATTTCTGCCGTGAAGCAGTAATGCGTTTCGGTTTGAAGGGCGGGGCAGCCGTTTTAACTATACTGAGATCTTAAAACTTATATATATCTCAAGGTGGGTAGCGCATTTACGTTCTAGATGTCTATGGGCTCCAGTAACCACTTAACACCAGGTGGGCTGTGAGCTCGTCCACCCACCTAAGCAATAAAAATAATTAGATACGGGTTGGTAAATAGATGCATACAATTCAAGCTAATAAAGCCGTATTTAAAAAGTCTAATTTAAAAGATTTCTAAGAAGTTAGAACTTCGAGATGCGTAGAAGAAAACCCGTGTTTTAACTTTAATATTACGGAACATTTGAATCACAATTTAGACGTAAATGCTTTCTATCTTCATTTTTATGACACGTTATATTTGTATTTTCTCACTAATGGGAGCATTAGGGCGGCAGTTTCGGCACACGTATCTACATACGTCGGGTGTTAGAATTTTAATACGTGCATTAGAATGTTGCTTTTTTTCATTTAAATAGGCTGGTTTGATTTAAAAAAAAACCGAAATGTTCACCCGATACTTAAAAATCTATAGGGCAATCAAAATTTACGCGTTTTGTATCGATGATTTTTGGTCAACTTCTTATTCTTCTTCTTCTTCTTCGTCGCTTTCTTCATTGCTGAAGGTCGTGTCCCTGAAACTCGACCGTTGCCTGTCTCGTGAGCTGTTTCCATCTCGTCCGGTCTTGGTCAACAATTATTCAAAATTTAAGTGATTGAGTACCTAGTATGTGTGTTTATAGTCGGAATGATAACTTTTGCATACATAGTTCTTACACCATCCATTCAACATCAAGCAGACACTGTTTTAATCTTAATATATATAAATCTCGTGTCACAATGTTTGTCCTCAATGGACTCCTAAACCACTTAACCGATTATAATAAAATTCGCACACCATGTGCAGTTCGATCCAACTTGAGAGATAGGATGGTTTTTATTTCGATGAATGGTCGCAATATTTATTAATTAACAATAAAATGATTTCTTATCTTGATTTTTGTTATTAATTGTAAGTTTCATAAGTCTAAAACAGATGGCGCCTTAAATCAGTTTTTACAGACAATTGTTATACTGTGACTTTAATATCTCATAGATGGCGCTGTGCTAAAAATACCAACGTTTCACATAAGCTACAATCTAATGGCATAAGCACCACGTGTTTCTGAGGCTAAAGTATAAGTGAAATTTATTTCGTAGTAAACGCAATACAGTGAAATCCAATTGTTCTTACGTTGTCAATTTTTGGTATTAGCATAGGCGGCCGCGAGTTATTTAGAAACAAAAACCTAAGCCACAGCCACAGCAACGTGTGGCCGGGTCTGCTAGTTCTAATATAAAATCAACGGCCAATTACTGTATGCCGGGTTGGATAAAAAGTAATAATATATATATTTTTTATCTTTTCATGGTAAAGTAAGTGTAAACGAGGTATATTTCATGAGCGCACGTACACTTACGTTCGTTTAGTCAACAATTATAAGTATTGAGATCTAATTAACTATCTATTTAAAAAAAAAAAAACTCGATTTAATTATAATTCAGTTAAATGATAATTAAGTTTTACTAATGATACAGGAACTGAATAATACAACTATTGTATTGTCGCCAGTTCCTGACACTTATCTACAAACTTTCAATATAACCGATACGCTTGAAGTTGGTGAAAATTACATTTGAAAAAATCCCTCACAATAGATAGAAGCCAAACAAAGTTAATAAAAACGTGCTAAATAACAAATAAACGATGGCAAACCCTACAATCTATCTACAAATTAGGTAATACACTTTGTTATTTACGCATAAAATAGTTACGGGGCTACTACCGTTGTCGAACGACCAAGATATTCTGACAAAACGAATTTCATTATGGTTTCATTTTTTTTCCTTATTCCCCTACCGAACTAGCAATAGCCTATATAAACACGGGCAGGTGTTGCGAACGAGGCTCTCCGGTTCGTGTATGATAAAATTTTGCACACCTGCTAACCATCGGATCCCATGAATTCACAACGCGGCTTGAAATGTGGCGGTATTATTTTGGGGATGTCGTTATTGTAAGTTTGGTTGGGCGTTTTATCTTTACTAGTGGTCCCGCAGTAATCGAAATTCGATAATAATTAATTGAAATTATTAGTTTGAACATTATTATGGTTCTACTGTCAAAGATTTCTACTACTAATGCTATAATCACAGATTTCGCTAAGACTTCCATTATAGACAAATAATGTTAAAGACAAACAATATTAATCTATTTTCAATTTGACAACAGACTTTAACAATAAACAATATTCTATGTGTGTGTTTTTTTTTATTGCTTAGATGGTTGGACGAGCTCACCGCCCACCTGGTGTGAAGTGGTTACTGGAGCCCATAGACATCCACAACGTAAATGCGCCACCCACCTTGAGATATAAGTTCTAAGGTCTCAAGTATGGTTACAACGGCTGTCCCACCCTTCAAACCGAATTTGTATGTGTGTGTGTGTGTCAAATACATGGTAGTGTGCGTAATATCTTTTTTATTGATTTTTTGTATTTTATAAGTATAATTAAAAAATTATATTCTGCATTCTGCATTCCTTCTCTATATTCTCTATAAGTGGGGGAAATTTCATACTCCTCCGTCCGCGCAATTTTCGTAAAAAGGGGTACAAAGTTTTTGCTTCACGTATTAATATATAGATATTTACGTACTGCGGTATTTTCCGCTACGTACCAATAATAAAAGGCAATCGGACTCCAATGGAAGAACAATCGTTACGTTACTAAACTTAAAACCAGTTCACTATTTTTAAGCTATTGCATAGTTTTTATCGCGGGCCTTGAGCGCGGCGACCGAATCATGAAATTCCGTAACGAAAAAAACCTTACACCCCACACTCCGACTACCATGTAGCTCGCGTTCAACACATTCACACGTTGCGCTTGTGTAGTGTTTGTGAATAAGCGCGTAGCGTGACGTCACACTGCATGCGCATCATGAAAAGTCTGCCCATCTCTCTCTCGCGCGGTCTAGCTTATGAGTGTGAAGGGGACAGTTAAGGTTTTGCTTTTATTAATGTTTAATATAGCGTGGTCTTGTTTTATTATTGTTTTAATATTAAATTATCATTGTCAAATTATAATTGCATAAGTTGATAAAAAATGCTATGCAATAGCTTTACCGCGGCAGTTCCCGAGTGCCACGCGTTTGATTTTTTTGGTTTATTTTTTATTTTTGCATAATCGGCTGAACGACCTTACGATTCACCTGGGTTAAGGTGATACCTGAATACATCGACATATTAGACGATGCAATTGAAATTTCAATATCATGTCACAAGGTGACCAACACCGTTCAATTTCACTATGGTACTATGGCTCGCTATCTTACACACAGATAGCACTTAATGGGTCCGTTCACTGTGTATGAGAAAAAACTTATACTGACCCTAGGACGAGCTGTCAGACCATACGAATGAGTACCACCATTCCGTCGTGAAGCAATCGTTCTTCCAAATCAATAAATAATAGTTTAAAAAAACTAACAAAATACGCTTTTATAGAAAATCCAACTAAAAAATAGAAAATAAATTTTAATAAATTTGAATTAAAAATAGTGTAAGAAAAAATATTTTATTGTAAAAAAGCGTGGGGTGCTTTTCAGGATATTATCAAAATAACCCTTCTACTCATATGTATCTGTTCATAAAATATTTATAACTACTGATACCATTCACATCACGGTTTTTTTAGTTGAATTTCAACTTTTTCAATTATTTTTTTCATTTTTTTATTTTTAATATTGAATTGTCATCGGTCCTTAATAAGTACACCAAATTTCGAGTTAACCCGACGTTTTGAAGGGGGTCAAAATCATGTTCAAAGATTCCGTTACAAACATACATACGTCTGAAGCTAATAAAAGCATATTAAAAACACAATCGATGTAAATAAAACATCAATGGTTTATTCGAATACCATTTGTGACCAGATTAGTCGTAAGCCAGGCCTGTGGACAGTAATTAACCGTTGGCAGCGGCTTAATTCTGCCCCTAGGATTGCTGGCGTCCATTGTCGACGGTAACCATTCACCGTCAGGTAGGCCGTAGGCTCGGTTGCCTACGAGGACAATAAAAAAGCCGTCTAACAACCAATAAAAAGCTTGTCTGGTTGATTGTTTCCTAAATTGTACAAGTTTATGACATGCGTGAATACAGTACGTGTAATGTAAAATAAAATACCAATGAAATTAGTCTCTCTCTACATCATCTACATCTCAAGACTATTGTATTTAGCTAAAAAAAACACGTACACCACCCAAAAATGTGGGCAAATTTGCAAAATATATTTGATAGAATTATATTTAAAAAAAAAAACTGATTTATTTGACATACATACATATAGAGTGCTTTGGCGAAATAATGAACAAATAAATAGATTAAGTGATAGAATTAATCTTACAAGGGTAGTAACGTGGAAAGCAAACTTCATCTCGGCTGTGTTAATGAATCTTCGTATATCATTCGTTGTGTTACATCCATCATCGAGCTGTCTAGACTATAGAATAGTTTTTCTCGGAAATAATACAATTATTTCGTTGACTGACCAGTGATTATTTAGCCTTGACGCATTTTTCATGTCAGCGACGTCATGTCAGCTCCTAACGATCACAACAAAATGGTTTCTAAAATCTCAGCAACATTTTTCGATCAAATTTATTTAATTTACATGCAGAAGAGAGTACTTTACATACATATAAGATCTCTTCTCGACATCTCTTCTGGATAAGAAACAGACGGACAAAAGCAAGATAGCCGTAGAAAAAGATAGAAGATATTGTATATAATGCTATTTAAGCTAAATAAAAGATAGACTGTTACGAAATGGTCCCTACATGTCGAAAAAGCTCAAACTCACCGCCGATGATAAAAGTTCTAAGTTGTACGGAATTCGCTCTGGTGGTCCTCGCCCTATTTATATTATTATATAGACAACATATTCTAATACAATACTTCGGCAATTCTTATAAAAGTTTTTTTTGTGACGGAGAAGGAATAATAACATTGTGTGTCCCGGAGTATAGTCCGGCTTTGCTGGTAAAAGTAGGCTCAAACTGTGCCTAATATCTTTAGGTACTTTGTTAAACACCATTTAACCTAATATTTATAGATTTATTACACATTATAGAATAATTATTTTGAAGTCGTCGTAGCCTAAAGGATAAAACGTCCGGCGCATTCTTATCTAGCGAGCGATGCACCGGTGTTCGAATCCCGCAGGCATTAAAATTTGCGTAATTATTGGTGGTAGAATTGTGAGTCCGCACGGGTAGGTACTACCACCCTGGCTATTTTATCGGCCGGTTTATCTCTTAATTCTTTTGGGCTACAATGTTGATTTGAATACTAATAAAAGAGCCTGTCAATTTTTTTATTGCTTCGACGGTTGAAAGAGGTACACCATCACTATACGCCAAGTATGTCCCGGGATATGCCGCAAAGTAGTAATGCGTTTCGGTTTGAAGGGGCAGCTGCAGGGCGGTTGACTTCCACGGTGAAGGAATAGCATCGTGTAATAAAAATTAAACCCGGAAAATTATAATTTGCATAATTACTGGTGGTAGGACCTCTTGTGAGTCCGCCCAGGTAGATACCCCTGTAATGTTTGGGTTCTTTTATAAATGACAAACGTTACGATCGGGCTTACATTTTTATTTGTTAATCACAATTATTCACAGTTTTTACTTTCGTGTAACATGTACGTCGTAGACAATATGGCGGGGGAGTCATAGAGTATGTTTTGTAGAGTGGTCAGCAAAGATTAATGTTATGAGAATCGACATTAGGTCGCATATACGTTACAACCCCCACCCCGCCTATGTCTGCTGTGAAGCAGTAATGCGTTTCGGTTTGAAGGGTGGGGCAGCCGTTGTATTATACTGAGACCTTAGAAGTTATATCTCAAGGTGGGTGGCAGCATTTTCGTTGTATATGTCTATGGGCTCCGGTAACCACTTAACACCAGGTGGGCTGTGAACTCGTATATAACATATATAAATATTTACTAACAATCACGCCACGTTAACTGGTCCCGTGGTAAGTTCGTAAAGAACTTGTGTTACAGGTACCAGATAACGGAAATAAATGTAAGATTTTTATTATACACATACATATATTTAATATACATCCATAACCCTGGAAAAGACATTTTTATATTTATCATACAAATATCTTCCCTTGGCGGGATTCGAACCCGCGACCCCCTTGTGTAGTGACCATGTCACTTACCACTACACCAGACGGCCGTTAAACTCGTGAACCCATCTATGCAATAAAAAAAACAATAATAATAAAAAAGCTGCAGAATTGCTAATAATATACTTTAGTTCGCTCTTCACAAGTCGAGGCCCGTCTTTACGTGTCTAAGTACTGAATTATTCAAGCATCGTTAATCTCTCTCGTGATCCGAACGTCGGTGAGTCATTGTTAGTGCTGAACTACTGAAAGAAAATTTACATCTTATTAGGGTTGTCACGTAATTTTACGCGTGTTGAATTGAATGTGAAAAAAAGGATACCTATATACATTGATGTAAGAGTAATAATGTATGTTGGGAAATTATTATTATTATTTATTTCCTACCTACGCCGAAAGTGCGGTTTTCCTCCCGCTGTACAGTGAAGAAAGTATAACTTTTCCTCCCGCTGTACAGGGAAGAAAGTGTAACTTTTCCTCCCTGGGTACTGACAAGTGCACATGCGCATTAGTGTCTACGTCTGCTCTCACGCACCTCGGGTAATTTGCAATCGTTGTGCTCGGGTAATTTGCAATATTGTGCTTAGTGTAAAAGTGAAATAGGAGAAAAAATAGTATGTGCACCGCGGGAAAAAAGTAGGACATCTCATCCCGCGTGTTTGGCAATTTTACACGCGGGAGGAAAATATGTCCTACTTTTCTCCCGCGGTGCACAATGTACTATTATTTTGATAACGATGAATTATTTCATATTCGACTATATTGTAATTTTAATAGCCGCCTAACGCTAGTAGGGACACGAGCTAGTCTATCTTTCTAGTAAAATATGGGCCTTTTTATTAAAATTTTCGCCGTCAACCTTGAGACAAATTCTAAGTTTGAACGTAATTTATGTTCCAAACCGAAATACAATATAGCTTCGTAGCACGACGGTGGCACCTATGATGCAATCTTACAATATAGACTTATGCCTCAAAGTGAATAGCAAATATCACGTGTCTATAAACCCCGGTTTTCATTTTTCATTATTATTATTATTTTGTAATTGTATTTTTGACTTGTTTTTTCGTTTATTGCAAATATTGTTACTTATTTTAAAAAAAAAGAAAATATTTGAGAAAAAACACAAAAAAAAAGCCCGTTGAGTTTGTTTCGCCGGTTCTTCTCAGGACTGTGGCTTTTTTTGGAACCGGTGGTAGAGTTAACATTGTTATTTATATTTTTACATTCAACAAGTGTGTTATACTGACATCTAAGTTGAAATAAATGATTTTGAATTTTGAATTGAATTTTGGTAACCGGCTTACCAACAAGTGAGTAGTGAACTTGTTTACCCGTTTATGCAAAAAAAAACCCGGATGCTTTTTAATACGCTTTTATTAGCTTCAGACGTATGTATGTTAGTATGTAACGGAATCTTTGAACATGATTTTGACCCCCTTCAAAGCGTCAGATTAACTCGAAATTTGGTATACTTATTAAGGACCGATGACAAATCAATATTAAAAAAAATATTGAAAAAATTGAAACTCAACTAAAAAATGAAAAATAAATAATAGTTTAAAAAAACTAATAAAATACGGTTTTATATAAAATTCAATTAAAAAACACATAATAAATTTTAATAAATTTGAATTGTTAACAGTGTAAGAAAAAATGATTTTATTGTAAAAAAAGCGTGGGGTGCATTATATCAGTAGTTTTAAATATTTTATAAACAGATATGAGTAGAAGGGCTATTTTAATAATAATATCCTGAAAAGCGCCCCACGCTTTTTTTTACAATAAAATCATTTTTTCTTACACTCTATTTTTAATTCAAATTTATTTTCTATTTTTTAGTTGGATTTTCTATAAAAGCGTATTTTGTTAGTTTTTTTTAAACTATTATTTTTTTATACCTTAAGAACCGCCACGCTAATAATCGCTTATCAACTAATTTAAGTTGGATTGCATTTAATAGCGTACGCCCCGAAATCGCGTTACAAATCTAACAGTCCGTCCGAATCCGGTTGTTTTCAGTCACGGAAAGTTAAGTACGGGGCGCGGTGAGTCACCCGATGACGCCACCATGCCCGTTTTGACTGGTGATTCTGCACTATACTACTTTATAATTAAGGGTGAATTTTTAATGCGACGATATTTTTGTTATTGCAGTACACATAGCAGTTCGTCGTGGCCTAAAGGATAAGACGTCCGGTGCATTCGTATATATCGGTATATGCATCAGTGTTCGAATCCCGCCAGCAGTTACAAATTTTTACAGACCTTAGAACTCATATCTCAAGATAGATGTCTATCGGCTCCAGTAACCAGGTGGGCTGTGAGCTCGTCCACCCATCTAAGCAATAAAAAAAATTTAAAACACATGTACCGTCAGACAATAAACGGTGTTTTCATTACATGTGAGAGGTTTGTTGTAAAATAATTAAAATAAAATGTATCATGTTAAAATTAAGATAATTTTCGGATTGGCAAATAGCAACACTGTTGGTGGGAGCAATGGCAGTAGTGGGGACGAGACATAATTAAAAAAGCGGTAGTCTGAAAAAACGGGTGTATCTTAGTGAGCACATATCTAAAGATTGTATAGTAATCGGCAAAGTTCTTGAGCAAATGACCTTGACTGCGCAGAACCGAATTTTAGATCACTTTGGTGGTGAGGGTGAGGCGCGACGGCAGGGGAAATCGTATCGAGCGCGTTATTGGTAGATCAGTCGAACCTTGCGTCCCGCACCGCGCCCTCATTCCGCTTGCTCCCAAAAGTACGCTTGCGTACAGTGGAAAGTCTATCGTTATTAATCGTTAAGTTATTTGTTATAATTGCTTGTGGACTTTGTTGCCATTGCTATTTGATGAGTGTTTGTTGATTTTTTATAAAACATACACTATGCCGTGACAAACTGGTATAGTACTTAAAAGAAAGGGTAGAAAATTTGTGTACGACGTATATTGCTTCATTATAAAACAGGGGAAGAATGATATGGAAAAATTAAAACAGACTTCGGAAGCAACAAAAACATCAGTGAGTACTGTTAGGTGCATTATTAACGAAGCTAAAGGCTCTGGCTTGCTCGCCGTGTTTCGGACTCCGGGTAAGAAAAGATCAGGGAAGAAGAAAGTTACCGGAATGGATAGTTTCGTTCAATCTGTAATAAAAAGATGTAATCATAACAACTACGTAACAAGCAGCGAAACTCCGTATCGTAGAAAGGCTTCGAAAAATTTAAAGAAGATATAAATTTTAATGGCTCGGAATGAAGCTTACGACGAATTATGAAAGAGCTAGGCTTCAGATGGAAAAAAAGAACAGAAAATAATCGGAAGCTGGTAAATGAAAAAAGTAACATTCGATTACTACGAATCGAATATCTTCAAAAAATAATTAATTATAGACAAAAAAGAAGACCGAATCGACCTAGTTGTAAACTACGCCGATGAGCCCTATGTCGACTCATCACGATGATAGCGACTCGGGTGATGAAAACAGTGATGATGATGATGGTCAAGATTATGATAACGAAAAAAAAATTACAAATACCAGCTTCGCTTCAACTGAACGAAGACCTGGCAACAGCTCTAGTTTTGACTTAATAGAAGGAATATCTATTTTACCCCAAGATTAAATTATTACAATTATTAACCTATATGTTTTGTTGATGTTCTAATAAATATATAAATAAATACATATGTTGATTTTAATAATTTAATAGCATTATGACGCAAAGTAAATAATGTTTTTGCACGTGAGTGTACCATGCGCAAACTTACCCCCACTACGTCAACAAATGCTCAAGAAGTTTGCCGGTTATTATACAAGTGGAGTTGCCAATAAAGCAATACAGAATCAAGGGAATTATTGCAATCTGTGTATTTATTTCCTGGATGTTGGAAGCCAAGTCTACACGTGTATAGAATGATATGGAATATTCTAAAATGATTGACAATAATAAAACACTTAATTGAGTTTTCTGTAAAATATTTGATAACAACCTTTCAAGTCATTACTTTACTTTATAAATTATTATTTTTTAAAGCCTTTCCTTTTTAAATTATCATTTTACACAGTATTATTCAATTATGTAAAACTGAACTCCTATTTTTTTCTCAACGACAGACACTTCAGTAAATCTATCGAAGAAAAACTCAATAGTTTGAAAGGTTTTAACATTACATAATAAACATTACATAAAAGAGATTTTTTTTTACATATGTCAACCATTTATTATTATCGTCACTATCGCGATAACAACTTTTATAAAAATGACCCAAAACCCAATAACAAAATAAAACTTTATTAAATAAGAGAGATCACGCATAGCTACTTCGAATGACTGATCTATATAACCACACTTACTTCGATAGCCCGTAGTCAAGCAAACAAAGGTACCCTTGGCACAATAAATCTTCCAGTTAATACGAACCGCGAATGAAGCGTCGGAAGCGATAAAGCTTGGACGAAAAGCACCGAGAGTTCACGCGAAAGCTCGCGGTAATCATTTACGTCATAAATGTTTATTAATGCGGAATATTCCAGTTCTATCTCTCGCAGAAGAAAGCCTAGAAGCAGAAGTACAGGTATCGTCTAATTTCCGATCTGAAGTAGTCATGGCGTAAAGAATAATAAGTACTGGACTAATGATATTAATGTTCAAAACCCGCTAGCACGTACCAATTTGTTGGAGGAACATAACATGAAATAACATTTTTTGATGCAAAATTAAATATAAATTTTGCAAGCTTGCGTAGTTATGGGCGATATGTCGAATTGTCAGCTCGCCCATGTATATGCCACTATCTGTCAAATTTCCTAATTATCAAACGGAAATTCATGACTGCAAATATACGCATGAAAATGATGCTCATGCAGGCAAAATCAAGTGAACACATTCTATTTTGTTACATGTTTGTTATATGTTATATTTTGGTATATGTTCTACATGTTAGGAGGTAATATTAACAATATCATTATATATTATTATTATATTTTTTAAGGTTTTTATTTTAGGTTCATTGTTCTAGTATATATATTTATATTAGAACTAGATATATACTAGAATATATATATTGTTTTTCTGTATAAATAAATAAATGTTATAGGCTAATAATATTAATCTATTCTCAATTTCACTACAGACTTTAACAATAAACAAAAGAGTATATGTGCGTGTGTGTGTCAAATAAATGGCAGTGTACATTAACAACAACAAAAAAACATATAAATTCACAGACCAAGTTATCTATTACATAATCTATTATACAGTTGTTCATTCATGAGCTATGACGTCATAATTTTCCGGTTTACGTATCTCGTTTTAATATTAAGATGTGTTCTAATTTATGTGTGATGGCCGCTCCCCATGCCTTGTCATATCAACTTTGGCTTAACCCAGATGTTTGTAACATGGTACTGGATGTGTTAGACAGTGTTCTAAATTATTTATTTATTATTTTATTATTATTATTTTATTATTTTTTTAACAAGAATGACTATTAAATATTTCTGTAAAAAAAAAAGAAAATATTTGAGAAAAAACAAAAAAAAAGTCAGCTGAGTTTGTTTCGCCGGTTCTTCTCAGGACTGTGGTTTTTTTTGGAACCGGTGGTAGAGTTAACATTGTTATTTATATTTTGACATTCAACAAGTGCGTTATACTGACATCTAAGTTGAAATAAATGATTTTGAATTTGAATTTGAATTTGTAAACAAATCCTAATTCTTATGAGCTCGTAGCTCTCTGTTCTGCGGCTCTATTACTGTATTTCTTCAGTAGCAGATCAAAAGACAAGCCGTTACGGGACCACCGCTCTAATTATTTCCGCCGCTAAGCAAATGTGCGTTTCGATTTCAATAAACATAGGTGAACTTAAAGGAAAGACGACCTATATGCCCGTATTGGACTAATTAAACTATTCCAGAATTGAGATTCCGCATGCAGTTAACAATATTTCTAAATGAATGCATAATATTTTTATATACTTATAGCGACCCGCCCTCGCTTCGCTTCGGAAACATGAAACCAAAAAAATAAATATTAAAAAAAAATTAAAAAAAGTAGCCTATGTTCATCAGGGACAATGTCGGCATCTAATGGAAAAAGAATTTTTCAAATCGGTCCAGTAGTTTCGGAGCCTATTCGAAACAAACAAACAAACAAATCTTTCCTCTTTATAATATTAGTATAGATTACGCACTTTGACGCAGTACGCAGCTTGAGTACTTAACTCTGCCGTCTTTTTTTTAATTAGTGATTTCCGTTAGCTCTGAGGCCTTTCCAGTTACACCAGGACAGGTGGGCGAGCAAATGCTCAGCCAGGAGGGGTGGAATTAGCTAACAGTTGCCCTAGAGCCTCCGAAGGAGACCTATCTACTCAAGAACAGCTGCTTCGCGAATGAATCTACTACCGGATCGGAGTCGCGACCCGCTGAGAAGATTCGGTCTCCGAATCCTGACTACAGTAACAACGAAAATAAAAAATGACAGGAAAAGACCGGAAAATGATATTAAGACATCTTTTGTTGACCGATTTCTTTAAACTGAATAGTAAAGCAGTAACTACATATTTCTTTAAAACAACTTCGAAGTGGTTTCGGTGCAGTAATCTCATTTACAATTCGAAATTGAAAGAAACACATCTAGAACATCTAATTCAATGTGCGCTAACCATATCACGGTAAATTACGTCATAATTTTATACACGAACACACCACAGAACATCTTCGGAATGTGCGAAAAGGACAGAAATTGTTAGTTACGAAATAATTGGAATGTATAACTGTTGCTACTTTAGTGGTGATCGTAAAAGCCATACAAGCTCACGAGCCGTTCGATGCTAACAACGAGCCCGTGGACATCTTACCTCAACATTGGACCGAAATACCAATTGCATAGGAATAACGCTTATGCTCTAAACAAACTACAGAATAATCAAAAGAATGACTCGTTCATAGCATTCCATACCGTCGTATTACAGCGATTTAAAACCAATCAGACATCAAAAATAAAAATACAGAATGCTTTTCTCGCGTTTTGGTACGCTCCTAAAAAACCCCATTCATTCTATCTATACTATTATCTATATATATAAAAATGAATTGCTGTTCGTTAGTCTCGCTAAAACTCGAGAACGGCTGGACTGATTTGGCTAATTTTGGTCTGGAATTATTTGTGGAAGTCCAGAGAAGGTTTAAAAGGTAAATAAATATGAAAATGCTCGGAATTAAATAAAAATAACAATTTTGTTTTTCCTTTGATGTGTTATTTTATACAAAAGTTTAGGTCTTTTATTTATCGATTGAGGCACTACGAAGTCTGCCGGATCAGCTAGTATATAATATTAATAGAAAGCTGAAGAGTTTGTTTGTTTGAACGCGCTAATCTCAGGAACGACTGATTCCATTTTGAGAGCTTCCGCTGCGTGCGCTGCAGAAACGGTTAAAGTTTCGCTAAAATAATATATGACAGAATTGTTCCCCTTTAAAAGATCTAAAAAAAGTCCGCGACAGCATATGTCTATATGTTAAGGTTGGCTCACTATAACGTTTTTTATGCAAACCAAATTTGTACTAAAATAAAGCGTTATTTGTGAACTATTCCACGCGGACGAAGCCGCGGGCAAAAGCTAGTCCTTCGATAAACTTAAATTTATCGTGCGTCGATTGTTAATTTGTGTTCACAGGCTTACGTTTCAAGGCTATATAATATAGATTAGGTTAATGGGGCCTTAATCCTAGAACTAGCTTTTGCTGTTACAGTAAAAATGTGTGAGCCGCATTTCTGGTACTTTCAATTCACGAACCAAACTTATTGCGTACCTACAATAGTTATTTCGGTCGGGTTATATTTATTGTCTTTGTAGGCAGATGGAAACACGGCCCACCTGATGGTAATTACCTTCGCTATCGACATCCATAAACTAGTGACCCATATACAGGCATTTAAAAAAACCTAATATTCATTTCCCTTGTAGGCGAGCATACAGACCACCTGATCGTGAGTGGTTACCGTCGCCCATGGACTTCAGCAATGCCAGGGGCAGAGTCAAGCCGCTGCCTACCGTATTTCTTGACCGTCCGTCTGTCTTAGCGTAGACAGGCCAGTTAAGCATCACAAATTATAGAAAACAAGCTTTGTTTATTTATCTAGATTTATAGACAAGCTTAGCGGCTCACTTGATCTTAAATGGCTATCGAAGTCAATGGACAACACAACGCAGCCAGTTGAAGTTCAATGGTGGTAGGACCTCTTGTGAGTCCGCGCGGGTAGGTACTACCACCCTGCCTATTTCTGCCGTGAAGCAGTAATGCGTTTCGGTTTGAAACGCAGGGCAGCCTTTGTAATTTTACAGAGACCTTAGAAATTATATCTCAAGGGGGGTGGCGGCATTTGTAGATGTCTATGGGCTGTGGTAACCACTTAACACCAAGTGGGCCGTGAACTCGTCCAACCATCAATGCAATAAAAGATATCAGACCACGGTAGCTCTGATCTTCGCGCTCTGAAGAGCTCCACGGCGGAAATTGCAGACTCACAAATAGAACCTACTATGAGGAAAAAAACCCGTTCCAATTTTAATATGTGTCGTGGAGTTTTTGCTTACAAACAAAAAACATGCTATCTCTGTGAGATTACAAATTAAATAATATGATAAGTCTCGTTTTTATAAGACGTTGCGTTCCTATTACGGATTATTTCTCGAATCCCTTACACAGGTCGAGTTAAAAAAACCTGTGCCGAGATAAATCTAATTTGGTAGCTTCTTAACACATTAACTCCTGCTGGAAGTCATTTTGGGCCATACAGAATTTTCTCGTTGTGCGTTAAGAAAAACAGTGTTATTTCTTGCTTATTTTATTGCTTATTTGGGTCGACGAGCTCACGGCGCACTTGGTGTTAAATGGTCACCAGATCCCATAGACATCAACTAAGCAAGTGCCGCCACCCACATTAAGACATGAGTTCTAAGTCTCAGTTTTATAGTTTTTAGATGGGTGGACGAGCTCACAGCCCGCCTGGTGTTAAGTGGTTACCGGAGCCCATAGACACAGGTTGCACGTCAAACTCTTTGTCGAGTTCGACGAGTACCGTTACCGAGGTTCCTAAGCCTGCTCCTAGTGTTAGAATTGAAGGCGTCTAATGTAAGTATTATTTGATAGGACGGAGAAGGACGCTATCCCAATATTCAATAATATCGGGACCATTTCACAATCAGAGGGTCCGAGCCCACACAACCGCACTTAAACGTCATCCGACAAACGTCACAAAGGTAGCGTGCGAAAGAGATGACGCTCTACGAAGCCGAAATTAGTCGATTGTCTCTTTCCAAAGATCGATGTGCAATATTCAGCACCGAGGACTGTACTATGATCTGGAAAGTATCGTTTATGTGCGCGTTCTTATTATCATTACTAAACACAGTCTAGTATACCGATCTTCCGCGAAACATGAATCAAAGGATAATTTTAAATAAAATGCGATCGTAATTTGACTTTCAAATTCGCTTCATTGCTTCAATAAGGAATTTAGTAATATCAAGGATGTATCGGTACGACCTTCGCAGGATCGTCGTCCTTGTAAATATGACCTTAAAGATCGGAAAAGGTCTGCGGGAATGTATGAAATTCGTTTTATTTCTTCGTTCGCTCGCTCGCAGACTACCCGTTTAATTGTAAAAGACATATTGAATGAAAACCTCTATATTTTCTGGTCAATAACTGAAAATACTTTTTTTTATTGCTTAGATGGGTGGACTAGCTCACAGCCTACCTAGTTTTAAGTGGTTACTGGAGCCGATAGACATCTACGACGTAAATGCGCCATCCACCTTAAGATATATGTTCTAAGGTCGCAGTATAGTTACAACGGCTGTCCCGCCCTTCAAACCGAAACGCATTACTGCCTCACGGCAGAAATAGGCGGGGTGGTGGTACCTACCCGCGCGGACTCACAAGAAGTCCTACCACCAGTAAAAATATATATGTACTTAACATCATTATACGCAAATAATGTAACAGACTATCAACAAAATAGACACGTTATTCCCGATTCAATAATGGTTCTCGTGCATACCGCTACTTAAGTTGTCGCCATTTATTGCACCACGCATTTCCGTTGGCACTCCGGCTAGTTACAGGGTTGCCAACATTTTATTACTATTTTTTTTTTTTAAATTTTAAATTTATTGATCCAATCGAACCGTTTGCTAGAGTTTACTTACTGCTTGTAATTTTTTAATTGACACTAACGATTATTAGTAAGCAGCTCGTGAAATCTATATCGATTCATTCGATTGTAAAAACATTGTGCACGTGCAACTTGGTGCACGTGAAAGAAGTGAAACTTCATTTTTCATCCTCAAATCAAATTTCTCTTGTATTCCTTTCCCTCTCTCCACGGTCGAGTGGTTCGCGAGACGCTCTGTCTATTTTCTCACTCTTGCTCTTCCTAAATTGTATTATTTTTCGCTAGCCGTAACGAATCTGTCGCGATTTAAATTTTTTCTCTACCTACGCCGAAAATTCGGTTTTCGTCCCGCTGTACAGGGAAGAAAGTCTAACTTTTCCTCCCTGGGTACTGACAAGTGCGCATGCGCGTTAGTGTCTACGTCTCTTCTCACGCACCTAAAATTCTCCGCCATTGTTGTGCTCGGGTAATTTGCAATATTGTGTTTAGTGTAAAAGTGAAATAAACAAAAGGCAATAAAATTTAATAGTGAAGTATTAAACAAAGATGAGTTCATCAGACAGCTCTTATTCAATTAATAGTAGCTTATTTAATAATTAAAAAACAGTTAAATTGTTTTTTTATGAGTGACGAGGGCTCCGACCCCCAACCCCCGCCAGGGCTTCGCCCCTGGACCCCGGCTCGGTACTCCACGGGTGCAGTTTTTTACAATGTCGAACTTTCGGCCTGGTAAGAGAAAAAATAGTATGTGCACCGCGGGAAAAAAGTAGGACATGTAAAATGGCTAACACGCGGGACGAGCAACTTTTCTCCCTTGGTGCACAATGTACAATTACTCTCGACGCACCTAAAGAAGGTTCACTTAAAAAATCTTAATGGTTCTCAACGATTTTCGCGCGCATTCAAGATGGCGGTCACGATTATCGTCTAATAAATTGCATTACGAATCGATTATAGATATTAAATGTTTATTATTTCTGGCATAGGTATGTGAACGAGCCCACGGCCCACCTGACGTTAAATGTTTACCGATGCCCATAGACATCACAACGTGAATGACGCCCTCCACTTTAAGACGTGAGACCGAAATCTCAACTATTTGCTTAGCAAACTGACCACTATTCGTAGAATATAGACAGACACTAAGTATTCTACCTGTACCTTGGAAGTTCATTTAAAACTAAATCAGTCGAATATTACGAACACTAACTACAAAAGTTGGCAGCCCTAACGGAGCATTAATTATTCACTTTATCTGTGAACCTAAGAACAGTGTGGGTTCAAAATTAGTACGTAAACAGGATCTCTATTTACACATGTATGTATATGCGACAACATTATCGCGCTCGTGCCACTCATTGTGGGCTTAATCCCGGAATCCGAACGGGAAAATAATGCTCATGATATTTAATTTTTTTACAATTGATCACGACACTGACCGTACTAAATTAGATACTCCGATCAATAATATAACTTTGCACAGTCTGCTTGCCACAAATATTTTATTCTATACCCAAATTGAACTTTAAATATGTTTTCTCTCTATAATATTTTTGAAGTATGTACTGGAAAAACTGATACCTTAGAACTCATATCTCAAGGTAGGTAGCGGCATTTATGTTATAAATGTCTATGAGCAGAGAGACAGATGTCGAACGCTGCCGAACGCGGAGGCCGATTGTGCCTCTTTGTCGCTCGTTGCGCGCTCTCGCTTGCACTTCAAGCCTTAAATGGAACGCCGCAGAGCGAGGTAACGCCGCATGAGTCATGTTTTTTCGTGCGTGCAGCCGGCTCCATCGAATTATAAGACGTTGTCACGTCAAAAGAGTCCGTGCGACGGCTGTTTGTTGCATGTTCTGTTTATTTCGTCCATCTAAAATTGAGCACGACCAATATATATTATTCTGAATAAGAAATCGCTACGTCTACAACCCGGGTTAGTTTTCCGGGGCGTTTTCAAACACCCCGTGTGACTCTACGTTTGCTATTCCCGATATTTGTTATGCAAATAAACAGGAGCGCTGTGGGGAGATCGTGCGTATTTCCCATGAGCCTTCCGAAGGACGTGAACGGAACCCTTTAAGCCCATCGCTTGTAAACTAAGATTTGATTTATGTATGTCGTGAATTACGTTGCGGCCGAGAAGAGAAACTCTCTACAGATTTTTTTGTCTAGTTAGCTATAGCGCCATCTAGAAGGCACATTCATAGGATACCTCTCATAGCTCCTCTTTATTTTTTTCTGTATATTATCTATACTTTACTGGTGATAGGACCTCTTGTGAGTCAGCACGGGTAGGTAACACCACCCCGCCTATTTCTGTCGTGAAGCGGTTATGCGTTTCGGTTCGAAGGGCGAGGCTGCCGTTGTAACTATACTGAGACCTTAGAGCTTATATCTCAAGGTGGGTGGCGCATTTACGTTGTAGATATCTATGGGCTCCAGTAATGACTTAACACCAGGTGGGCTGTGAGCTCGTCCACCCATATATAAGCAATAAAAAAAATCTATACTAATATATAAATCAACAGTGGCTTTTACGGATGTTCCGTTATAACTACTGAACCATGAATCCGATTGACTTGAAACTTGGTATCCATGTAGAAAATACATGTACTTAATGGATAGGCTAATATTTATATGAGTATTGGACTCCCTAATAATAATGACAATAAATAATAATGTTAATTTTCAATGCCCTGCGAAGCGGGCGAGTATGACTAGTAGTTGTCTTATATTGCTCCTGGTCTCATTTTATTGATAACTCACCACATCAACAATATTACTTTAACGTGTTCAGATAGATCTGTTTAAAAGGAATCATTTTAAATATATTTATTTTCAACTAAACTGAATAGCTTATGAATTCACTAAAGTAAAAAGGCGACAAAACGAGAAACAAAGCAATCAAAGCGAAACACCAGATGAAAACATTAAACTTATCTGAATGAAAGTGCAAATTGTGATGGCGTAGGTATTAAGATAGCTCTTATCCCTAAAGGCCGTCAGGATTGTAACGAAAGCGCGTGCTAGGTGCCGATTTTCCAGCCCGAAAATCCTAGGGTTGCCAGGAACAGCAATAAATATTTAAAATTTTATATTAGCTATCTTCTAACACTGTTATTTATGTTGGCGGACATTATGAAAACAGTCCTATCGATGTAAAGAGACTAATGAAATCCTCAAATAATATCAATACCATTAGAGCAGTGGTCCGAAACCTTGTCAGTCAAAAGAGCCAAAAATAAATAACACAAAAAACCATTATTTAAAAAAAATATTATTATAACCTCGTCTTTCAAAAATGCTCACTCGTTCCTTCCAAGGTAAGATTACAGCTAATATTCCGCGCCTGAACGAAGCCTTTGGAAAAAAAGCCGTAGTCGAGGAGTCAAAAAGACGCATTCGACTCCCGAGCCATAATTCATATCTCATTTGTGTTAAAGAAGCTGCCTTATCAAAGGTAAGAACAGACAAGGCCTTTTTTGTGCAGTTTAAACAATGCTAGGATTTGTGTACACCCGCCCTACGCATGCAAAAAACATTTGGCTCCATTGAGTTAGACTCAAATGACAAGGCTATTGAGATTTCGATTTAAACTGTAGTTTGTGGTGATGATGTTTTTTTTTTTAATTTCTCTTGTAGGCAGACCAGCATACGACCCACCTGATGGTGAGTGGTTATCGTCACCCATGGACTTCAGCAATGGCAGGGGCAGAACCAAGCCGCTGCCTACCGTTAAGTAAGTACTCTCCACAAGCCTTGATTGAAGATGGACATGTCATAGCGTTCCGGAAACACCGTGGAGGGAGCTCATTCCAAAGATGGATGGTACGTGGCAAAAAATATGTCTGGAAACACACTGTGGATGACGCAGTGGCTCCAGGTAGTTTGGTCTATCAACTGTTCATTCGGGTAGGTATGCGAGTGTGATCACTAGGCTCATTGATGCTTTATTTTCCTCATTCATAGTACAGCACTTACTCCTCATGCACCCACCTCCCTTAATTTTGCTGGCGGGCAAGTCATGAACCCAATAGGTGAGTACCATGCTACCTAATTCGTTAGAATCCGAAAGCCAGTTCAGCTCTATAATACTAACATTTTAAGACGCCTACCTCGGAATATACGTTGACTTGTCTATGTTCTGACCCTCAGGTGAGCTGAGAGTTCGTTCACCTATATACAGACAACAGAACAGAATCTGTATCTAAGAACCTTCATCTATCTCTTTCTGCCACGAATCAATTTCCGGTCCATTAGTGACATAGAATTACTGCCTTAATTTGAGTGCCGTCGCCCAATTCGCATCGTACTGGTCTACCAGTCTCGGCAGCCACTTAACACTAGAGGATCCTTGAACGCAGCATATAGTACGTCCAAGAAAAACATCAGCTGTGTTCTTACAAAACATTTTCTTATACATATTTTTACAGATACAGCACATGCTTCCATTTTTCCTTAAAGCCTTAAACGTATTTAGGGTTGACAGAAATAAGATTTCTTTTTTTTTTGTTTTCAGAAATCGTGCCATTATAAATGACTCTTCCAGGATTGTTTTAATAGTTTCCATTAAAAATGTGTGTTAACATTTTATTACAATTTCGATTTACTTTGATTATAATTTAAAAAGTGTTGCCAAATCGTGAATAAAATCAGTAGATAGCATTTCTAATGGACTACACTTGCGAACATGCTTCAAGTTAGGCAGGTATCTAGGTGAATTACAAATGGTATCACTACATACAGACAAAAAAACTCATGAGCCCTATAAAATTTCAACTCATACAACTCAATAACAAAAAAATGATATTCAGTAATGGAATTAGAAATAATTTAATTTTTTTACCTCTATTTATATTACTATTCGCTGAATATTTTCATTAATTACTGTAACAACCCTGACACAGAAACGAGTCGCGCCAAAATGAGTTCTTACTAACTTCCGACAACCGAGCCAAGCAACATTAGACTCTATACCGAACGCCTAAAACCCAACAGGCTGGTAAAACTAATTATTATTATATCGCCGAAACTACACGAATTACAGCCTTATTCTCGACGACAGAAGGCGGAACAGTTGCCACGCAAATTTCGACCTTAAACCCATAGGATAGGAGTGGGCTGTATTAATTTATGAAAACTGGGTGCTATTAAGGACTTATTTCTTCGAGTAATTTCATTTGCGGTATGGCGTCACTATTTAGATTGAGAGTTGGTGAAGCATGTGTCATCTAACACGTTCCCTAATATATGTATTATGTAGTTAAATAGACTTTGTTTTGTCTTACTTTAATAATGATTCAGATTCTGTAGATTTTAATATGTGAGAGTTCATAAGAACGTCGTCGTGGCCTAAAGGATAAGACGTCCGGTGCATTCGTATCGAGCGATGCGACGGTGTTCGAATCCCGCAGGCGGGTATCAATTTTTGTAATGAAATACGTACTTAACAAATGTTCACGATTGATTTCCACGGTGAAGGAATAACATCGTGTAATCTTTTTTTTTTTTTTTTTTTTATTGCCCTTGTAGGCAGACGAGCATACGGCCCACCTGATGGTGAGTGGTTACCGTCGCCCATGGACTTCAGCAATGCAATCAACGTTCAAACACGAGAACGGCTGGACCGATTTGGCTAATTTTGGTCTTGAATTGTTTGTAGAGGTCCAGAGAAGGTTTAAAAGGTAGATAAATATGAAAATTCTCGGAATAAAATAAAGTTTTTATTTATCGATTGAAGCACTACGAAGTCTGCCGGGTCAGCTAGTCTACAACATATATCTCAACTTTCCAACCGAAAAACTACAAGCTGTGATATAAATTTCAAATTAAGCTCCCACAACTTTACTCAACTTCTCGATATAAGCTTCTACTTTCGCGGGGAATTACCGCGGCAATCAAGTATACGAACTCCACGAGTTCCTAGTTGAGAACTTAAGTGTAACTTAAATTGAACTTGATTGTAACACGGATCTAACTTAGGCGAGATCTTGATGGCTCGGTCAGTTACTTGATTCGTTTACAATCAAGCCGGTTATGTGGTCGACTAGTGGGTAGATGAGTACCGTGGTCTAACGAGTTCTTTAAAATCTCTGAATCTACAGAAAGATTTTATGTGTTTTGTGCGGTGTATTTGAAGAAGAAAGCTCTAAATAATTTGCTAACATCTCTTTTTACCATCGCATGAACTAGTGGAGTAGATTTTTTTTTATTGCTTAGATGGGTGGACGAGCTCACAGCCGACCTGGTGTTAAGTGGTTACTGGAGCCCATAGACATCTACAACGTAAAATGCGTCACCCACCTTGAGATATAAGTTCTAAGGTCTCAGTATCCACACTGTAGTAGTAGATAGCTAAATAGCGTTCTTGGATACGATTCAGTTACATTATCTAGAGGTAGCGTCCAGTGTGCTTACTGCGAGTTTGTTAACGCTCTCGATAGCGTAAAAGTTAACTCAAATTTGAATACAGTTGGAATAGCGCCCCTAGCGGCAAACGTTCCAACTCCATACAAATTTGAGTTAACTTTTACGCTATCGAGAACGTTAAAAAACTCGGACTAAACACGCTACTCTAGGATGAAATCTTCAAGGTGTGTCCTAAGCCCTACATAGTGTTATTCTTAAATATACCAAAGGACCCTTCTGTAATGTCCATAAGCGGGAAGAAGTGAAATCTGCTTTGAGGCTTTAATCACACCTGTAGTTTAATCCTTTTTCGAATGTTGATAGATTTACAACCTCTCTTGTCCCTAGAAAGTAGCGTCGGAATAAATATGTAGTGTAGTTAATATGCAATGTTGCACATTGCAATATGACGTGTATGTATGTGCGTTGTCGGGCGACGCTCCTGCGAGGACATTCGTTCGCCTACCGCCAGCTAAGCAAGGTGTGCAATAAATGCCTTATATATCATCAGTATTTTATTGAAGAACCCAACTAAATGTTACTAAAAATAGATCAGTAATTCGATAAGCTTGGGACGATTTTGAGGAAATCTGCAGGCACAAATTTTTTGGCATTGAAAATAACAGTTTTCGATCAAACTTTTCATCGTTTGCACTTGTTTTGAATGATCTTCTTCTAAGACGAATTACGTTGAGTCTCGTAGAATATCGAGTAAATAATATTAAGGCCACTAGAACAATTTCGCCGTAAGCTCCTCGAAAAAGAAGACAATGCTCTTCATGACAACATATTGAAGGTTGAGGTTTTTATTGAACGCTTCAAAGACCCCTCTCGGAAAACTCAGAGTCTCAAAAATCCTGTTTTTCGCGTAGAATAAGATGGTGACCTAGAATTTATTCAGATTCACATTAGATGACTGATGAAGGTATCTCAGTTAAAATCAGTCAATTTTGTAATTAAATGACATTCTGTAAACTGTATTACGGATCGTTCAAATTGTTTTAAAGTGATTTAACTGATTTATCATTACGAAAAACAAAATTGTGATTTTTTTGTCAATAATTAATGAGCAAAAATATTCCCGTATACTCTTACAGTTATGCGAATTAACAATATGATTCATATCCAGAGGCAAGTACCAATGTATCTTCTTTAATATTGTGTATGTGTTTTTTAATATATTCACAAATTGTTGCCGCGATGAAGAAATTTTGATCACGGGAAGTTCTAGAATGTACCACATATTTGGTAAACACAAACACAGCTGTTAACCAAACAAACAAGAAATAAGATCCCAAGTCGATTGTAGCCCAAGAGCTCTTTGCCGATACGACATCAAAAAGTAAATGAAAAACATAATTAAAGTGCAAAATATCTCTTTAACAACTCATAATGAAGAAAAAGAACTTGAAGAAATTCAAAGTAAAACCCAACTTTGTTATCGCGCTAATGGCGTTATAGATAAGAAAGCTATGCAAAAGATAAGCTTCACCAAAGTTCGGGACACCATTACTAGCACCAAACAATATTGTTCATAGAAAATGAGTCTTTCTTACTATAAAAAGAAAGTTTTTTTGTATTAGAATGAATGTATGTGTATTTTGGAACGAAGTTCCTTATGGTACGATGCGGAGGGGCACCCTAACCGGGAAAAAACGTCCGTAACGTAATATTTTTATTATTTATGTATAGTCTTAGTATGATGGCTATACAGTGTCTAATGTGTAGTCTACGTGATGACGGTTATTATTATTATATATTTTTTATACATCATTGTGATTAAAATAAAGTTGATAAAATTTTAAAGTTTTTTTTTTTTTTATCAATAAAAAAATTATAATAAAAATGTATACCCGAATAATTATTTTCTTTATACCTCGAATAGAACTTAAAATTAATATTTTTATAATAAGGAATTTCGTTCCTAGCCGGTCGATTTGAGTTTCTCGCCGGATCTTCTCAGCGGGACGTGATTCCGTTCCGGTGGTAGACTTGGTGAAGTACTTCTATTGCTAAGGCTAGTGTTAGCAGGTCCTTTTAGGTCTAGCCCCGCAAGCTCACATACCAGACCGTGCGTAGTAGGAATAGTTGGAATTTTGAAGTCGTCAAGGATAAGACGTCCGGTGCATTCGTGTTGAGCGATGCACCGATGTTCGAATCCCGCCTGCGGGTACCAATTTTTCTAATGAAATACGTACTCAACAAATATTCACAATTGATTTTCACGGTGAAGGAATAACATCGTGTAATAAAAATCAAACCCGCAAAATTTTAATTTGTGTAATTACTGGTGGTAGGACATCTTGTGGTCCGCACGGGTAGGTACCACCGCCCTGCCTATTTCTGCCGTGAAGTAGTAATGCGTTTCGGTTTGAAGGGTGGAGCAGCCGTTGTAACTATTGAGACCTTAGAACGTATATCTCAAGGTGGGTGGCGCATTTACGTCGTAGATGTCTATGGGCTTACCACTTAACACCAGGTGGGCGGTGAGCTTGTCCGCCCATCTAAGCAATAAAAAAAAAGAAAAGCCTCGTAAGCTATCAATTATTAGGTAGGAGAAAAAAAAAGAAATGGTGTTAATTGAGTATCAGCAGTAGATCAAGATGGCCACGTCAAATATCTTCATACACAACACCACATCACGATTTCTCTAGTCAAAATAATCGACGCCACAAATCTTTGATACCGCGTGTATTGATTATGCATCAAGAGGCAACTGCAGACGATGCCCAGTGAAATGTGAGCTCTGGAAGCGCCTTCCGAATATCGTTATGTATGTTAATATGTTCTGGAGTAAAGCTTTACGGAGACCACTATACGCTTGGTTTTATTTTTAGAATTTTATATCGAATCCAGGTGATCCAGGTGATTAGCGATACACTGGCGATTAATAAGGACTAGTGGAACCCCGGTAGTCGAAATTCGACTGTAATTAATTAAAATTATAAGTTTGTACACTATTATGATTCTATTGTCAAAGACGTATAAACTTCTATAATATATAAAACTACAGTGGTTTTTACGGGTGTTCGGTTATAACTACTGAACCATACATCCGATTGACTTGAAACTTAGTATCCATGTAGAAAATACATGTACTTAATGGATAGGCTAATAATTATATGAGTGTTGGACTCCTTACACCAGTTGCGGGGGCCTTAATGATGCGAGTCTTTGTGGGGGTGAGAAATAATAATGCCAATTTTAATTGCCCAGCGAAGCGGACGGATATAGCTAGCAAGCTTCTATAATCACAGATTTTGCCAAGACTACACTTTAGACAAATATTAATAATTAATCTTAATATTTAATCTTAATTCTCAAATTGACCACAGTCTGTAAGCAATAAGCAAAGTTTAACTATAAGCAAATAGTATGCATGTGTGTGTGTGTGTGTCAAATACATGTTAATGTGTGTAATGCTTTTTTTCACTAATTTAATGCATTTTTTATGCATAATTAAAAAAGTTATATTCTGCACTCCTTCTCTATATTCTCTATTAGTGTGGGAAATTTCATACTCCTCCGTCTGCGCAATTTTCGTAAAAAAGGATACAAAGTTTTAGCTTCACGCATTAATATATAAATACTACGATGTGCAAGTCGATTATCGTGTGAGACAAAGAAGCCTCAAGGAAAATTCCTTTAGATTTTTTTTTTATCTTCAGTTAATAATTTCCTAATTATTATTTTTTCATTGCTATAATGCCTGGACCAGTTCAAGTGGTTACTAGATCCCATAGACATCAACCACGTCAATAACGCCCCCATCTTGAGACATAAGCCTGTGTGGTGGTACCTACTCGAGCGGGCGCACTAGCCCACCACCAGTATCTGTTTGGACGGCATAGTTAACAGTTGACATTAAATTTAAGTTATAATTATCACAATAGATGAAACGTTATCGCTCTACTTATTAGAGATACTTGCTGTACCCGCCCGCTTCGCTGGGCATTTAAAATTAACATTATTATTTCTCACCCACCCCCACAAAGATTATCATCATGTACGCCCCTGGAACTGGTGTAGGGAGTCCAACGCTCATATAAATATTAGCCTATCCATTAAGTACATGTATTTTCTACATGAATACCAAGTTTCAAGTCAATCGGATGCACGGTTCAGTAGTCATAACGGAACATCCGTAAAAAATACTGTAGATTTATATATTAGTATAGATTAGGTTTAGTAAAAAACAATGCGTTCTCAAATTGTTCCGAAAAAACTATCGATACCGTGTAGTTTTTATAGAATATATTAGAGGATGGCTGAAAGTGGCACCTGTGACAGAAAAGTTGAGAAGTGCGCGTTTGGGATGGTATGGACATGTGATGAGACGAAATGAAAATGATATTGGTAAGAGAGCGTTAACTATGAATGTGGAAGGATATAGAGGAAGAGGTAGACCTAAGAAGTAAAGGGCTTAGGTCAGTAGGAATTCAATAATGCGTTACTTTACACAAACAGCTTGTATTTATTTCCACTTTGCACTTACAGAGTAATTTACAGTGATCGTGCTTACACTTTCAACTCTCTGTCGAGAATGAATGCTACCTCGGTGTGCTTGAATATATATTGTCTGATCGCCCCACCACAACGGAGTGGTGGTGCGACCGACGTGACTAGACGAGTGAAGTCAACCGAGTCAATTGAACAATTATTTAAAATTATTATTAAGTTAAAATAAATTCAGTTAATTATATCTGAGATACTATTATCTATTTCCAGAAGTAATTAGATTAGTTTTAAACATCTTTATCGAGATTTAATAGAATACGATCAACATCGTCGGATATGCGTAGCAACTAAGCCTACACGACAGCAGACTTTATTATAATTTATGTGATATTTATGTGAACTTGTATTACGTACTTATAAATACCTAACAGCTCGGCCATCCTACTATAAGCGAGTCCCGTCGCTTTTTTTGTTTTGCTACGTGAGACTTAAATTATAAAAACATAATCCGTGAAATTCCTCTTACAATTAATTTCAACAATAGTATTTGTTTCATAATGTTAACAAAAAAAATGTATATTTTATATAAATAATTACCTTAAAACACGCAGTATCAAATCATGTATAATATTAGTTTTACTTACAAGGTCAGAATTATTAGCTTAGACTGAGTGAAAACACATCTATGATATTAATTTTCTGTTTCGCGTTCCTCGTCTATCTCGGAATCGTTTTTATCGGAACAGTCTGATTCAAAATTTCTTTCAAAATTCATCCATGGTTGTATTTTATCAATGGCTACGATAGCTTCGTATCGTCGGCCGTGCTTACGAGTCAGAGGTGTGTCTTCAATTAAAAACCTATCATTGTTGAGCATTTTTACTACACGATAAGGACCTTGATATTTTATAACCAATTTCTGTGATTTACCATCGCGAGGCATTTGCCTTGCCACTCGTACTAGGTCTCCCTCTTTATATTGGGTTGGTCTTTTCCTATGTTTGTTATAATTGTCTGCGTCTCTTACTTGTTGTTTTTTTATTTTCTCTCCTGATTCCTGTCTCACCTCATCCAACTCGTCTACCGGAATCCTATTAAGTGTTTCATTAATGACTTCGCTCAACTTACCTTCGGTCCTGCTGATAATGTTGAAACCGAATAGTAATTCGGAGGGACTTTTTTGTGTTGTCTTGTGTTTTGTAGTGTTGATTCCAACTTGTATGTCTAAAATGTGTTCATCCCAGGACCTATCGTCACTACCGTGATTAGACGTAGACAGCGCATCTAAAATTGTCCTATTGAATCGTTCAACTTGTCCGTTGGACCTAGGAGTAGCAACGGCATTTTGAATATGTTTTATACCGTATGATCCAATGAAGTCCTGGAATGTCTTACTTGTGAAGCTAGTACCCCTATCTGTAATTAATCTAGTTGGGACTCCAAAATAGCTTACATGCCTCTTCATTACTTGTACTGAGGTAAAAGACTTCGTGTTCCGGACCGGGTTTATATTCACATATTTTGTGAATCCGTCAACGATTACCAATAAGTAGCAGTTACCTGTCTTGCTCTTGACGAAGGGTCCGAGGTGATCCACATGAACGGTGTGGAAGGGTATAGTTACCTTTTCAATAGGATGTAACTCGCCTTCATGCTTTCCACCTGGAGCTTTATGGTGCGCACATTCTAGACATGATGTGACGTACTTTTTTACAAATCTGCGCATTTTTGGAAACCAATAATGATCTCTTATGCGTTGAAGGGTTTTTTCGAATCCCCAATGACCAAGGTCATCATGATTCATTTTTAGAACCTGCCACCTTACACCTTGAGGTACTAGCCATTTCATCTCTTCTCCTACGATACGATAAACTTTATCGTTTTTGAGTTTATAATTTTTGTGTATGTCTATGGCTTCCGTAACGACCGGGTCCGCTAAGCTTTGTTTAATCCTCCTTACCTCTTCATCAGCAGCTTGCACAGTCGCAATCCAATCATGGTCATGAATCGGTGCCTGTACTTGTTCTTTTACAGGCAAGACATCCAAAATGTGCGCTCCACCTTCGTCATTACCTACAGTATTCCTGCTAAGTGCGTCTACATGGGCCATCCGTGCGCCAGGACGGTACTCTATCGTGCAGTCGTATTCCTGTAGTTGAACCCACCAGCGTGATATACGAGGTATCAAATCTCTCTTGACTAACGTAGACCTAAGTGCATTGCAGTCAGTCAAAATCTTAAATGGTATACCTAAAATATATGCCCTGAATCGATTCAAAGATGCGATCACCGCGAGGGTTTCTAATTCATATGAATGCATCTTACGTTCGTCACTTGTGGTTTTCCGGCTAAAATACGAGACTGGCTGCATCACTCCATTTGAGTTTCGCTGAAGAAGAATACCTGCAAGACCTTCTTTGCAAGCGTCGGTATGCAGTTCTATTTCCGCCCTAGGGTCATACAGAGCAAGTATGGGTCTGCTTGTAAGTAACTCCTTTATCCTTTCGAATGCTTGTTCTTGCTCCTCGTTCCAGGCCCATCCCGCATCCTTTTTTAATAAGTCTGTTAGGGGAGCAGTGATGATGGCGTATCCCTGTATAAATCGTCTAAAGAAACCGGACAGTCCAAGAAATTGGCGTACCTCGTGTTGATTCGTGGGTCGTGGAAACTTGGAGACTGCTTCACCTTTTCGACTCCCAGGTCGAATACCACCAGCGCTGACTTCAAATCCGAGGAAGTCTACAGTGTCGAGGAAGAAATGGCACTTACTTAACTTTAAAGTCAACCCACCTTCTTTCAGTAGTTGTAGTACTTCCTCTAATCTCAGCAACCCTTCCTCGAAGTCTTTTGACGGGATTAGGTATCATCCATGTATACAATGGCATATTTAATTTTAGCTTCCTTCAATATTTTGTTTAACGTCCTTTGAAATACTGAAGGTGCATTAACGAGACCGAAAGGCATGCGGTTAAACTCAAACTGACCATCAGGTGTTATTAAAGCCGTCTTGGGTCGAGACTCTTCCCATATGGGGATCTGATAGTAGCCAGATGCCAAATCCAAAGAAGTAAAATATAAAGTGTTACCCGCCAGCAAGTCCAACTGATCTTCCACTCGTGGCATCGGGTAATGATCCTTTTTAGTTTTTCTGTTCAGAGCTCTGTAGTCGACACATAAGCGTTTATCACCTGTTTTCTTCTGCACCATGATGATAGGACTCGCATAGGGTGATGACGACTCCTTTATTATATTGCTGTCTAACATTTCCTGGATCATGCTACTCACCATAAGTCTTTCGGTGTACGACATACGGTACGGGCGATACACAATAGGTTCGTCATCTATTAATTCTATGGTCATCTCAGTAATCGTTGTAAACCCTAAATCATGCAAGCTATTTGAGAAACGGTCACCATACCTTTCCAGCACACCCTTTAGTTGTTGCCGTTGATTCGTATCTAATTTCTAATTTACGGAAATGTTCATTACAGAATCGTCAAATACGACGCTAAAGGAGTTTTTTATCTCGTCGACTGGAACTTGCTTTCGTTCCAAGGATCGCGTGAGCAGTGTACCCTTAGTAATACTCAATGGTTTTAACGCAATATTATAAATCAGAATTGCACCATGACCGTTCTTGATGTTGTAGCAGCCAGGAAGTAAATAATACTCGGCGCCTTCGGGGCCGTGAAGCGTACCTTTAACATCCACCTCACAGTTTATCAACTGTGCGTCTGTAAAGACTTGTACTGCCTGTGTTGCGGAACAGGGAATTTTACAGTCTTGTGAGGCTACTAGGTTTATTTTATTTGGAGGCATTCTATGAATATTGATAGAATCCGGAGTTTTAATAATAAGAATGTCTGGTTTCTCCGTAAACGAGTGCCCGAGGAGAACGGGATGTACCAACACATAATCATCCACGACGTATAAATTAATTGTTTCTGCTACACCTTGAACCTCTACAGTGGCAATGACTATTCCTAATGGTTTTACCATGCTGGCTCCTATACCTCTAAGCGTCGGTAAATTATCTCGATTAATCATTGTTAAACCTAAAGATCTTGCGTCACTTGCTCTTATAAGTGAACATTGGCTGCCCAGATCCACATGGCACGTAATCACAGACCCGTTCACCTTAATATCCATGACATACTTATTTATTCCAGTATTTTCGCACGTTACCTCCGATACCTGTTTATGCTTTGGATCATTAGCTGATGTTAAATCTTTACCGGTTTCAATTGAAAACCTTCCCGTATTTTTGTAGCAGTTAGATGTGAGATGACCGACTTTATTACATGTAGTACATTTGGCAAGGGGCTTTTCACACTTAGTACTACGGTGACCTATCTCGTTGCAATTGTGGCATTTCACCGATTCCACTGTTTTTCCACATCTGAAACTAGGATGACCAATTTCGTTGCAACTAAAGCACCTAATTGTAGGGTTATTTGTTCTCGAAGAATCCGCTCGATTGGTATTGATTCCGAACCTACCTCTGCGTATAATATCTTGATTATCTCTGCTCTGTCCTATTTTAACAGTTTTGAAATATTTAAGTACCTGTTTGGGGTCACGGAATTGAGCTGCTTGAGCTCCAACTTTTACTGCGCGATCTTCTACCCCATACAGAAGACAATCTACGGCTTGTTTACCAGATATGTTACACCTATTTAGTAAATTAATCTTCGCGTAGTAATAATGCTCCAGCGATTCACCATATTTAACTTTCTTGGCCAACATTTCAGTTAAAAGCTCAGCGTAATCCTCCCTACACGGAAAAGATTCTAATAGTTTCTTCTTCCATTCAGGCCACGTATGCAATACCGAAGTGAGACCCTGGTACCATGCTTTCGCGACCCCACATAATTTTGGCATAGAGTAATGTATAATTTCTCTTTCTTCCCACCCATAAATCTCGGCACATTCTTCTACTTTGGTGATCCATGTTATAATAGTTTGGTCTTTGGATAAAGGGTCAAACTCCGGCACCACATTCGCGTTAAATGCTAGCTTAGGTTTGTCTGAGCTTTTAACCTTTTCTAAAATAGATAAAAACCTATCCATAAGCTTAATATCGCGATTAGTATCTCTACCTTTAGACAATTTAGACAATTTTGATCTTTTAGGAGATGGTGTCGTACCTCTAGATGCAGAAAAACTGCAAGTATTCCGCCTCCTCCTCCTTGGCTCACTAGACTCGTCTCTAGTCCGCGATTGTCTGCTTCTAATGAGTGGCCGAGATAGTGACTCTTCCGCATCACTCGATATCGACCGACGTCGTGACTGTGCTTTAGCTCGCGACACCCCTTTCTTGAAATATTGCCGTTTACGTACATTGAGTGAAGTTCCATGATCCTCATCGGTTGTGTTCCTTTCTTGGTCCGTGTTCTCACTTATTTTTCGATATCGTAACCTCAACCCACCACCTTGGGATTTCTTTCTTTTACATAACCCCTCATCCTGGGTTATGTATTTTGAAATCGACCCTCCACCTAGGGTGTCATTCGTTACGCTCAACCCTCCACCTAGGGTATTTGAGCCTGACCTTCCACCATATTTTGAAATCGACCCTCCACCTAGGGTGTCATTCATTACGCTCAACCCTCCACCTAGGGTATTTGAGCCTGACCTTCCACCATATTTTGAAATCGACCCTCCACCTAGGGTGTCATTCATTCCGCTCAACCCTCCACCTAGGGTATTTGAGCCTGACCTTCCACCATATTTTGAAATCGACCCTCCACCTAGGGTGTCATTCATTCCGCTCAACCCTCCACCTAGGGTGTCATTCATTCCGCTCAACCCTCCACCTAGGGTATCCTCAGTCGAGCCTGACCCTCCACCTAGGGTATTTCCATCGTCTCTTTCCATCTCTCCTGAAACTTTCGGTTACCACTATTAGAGCTGCGTCACCACTAGAGTTGTGTCAATTGTGATTTATTACCATTCCAATATTGAGACAGTGATAAAATCTAGCGGCCCACCCTTGCTCCGCATGATGATTAAAGTGTGGCGTACATAAATATATAAACCTTCACAATTAATCACTGTATATTGGCGGAAACCACAATTGTTCAGTAGTTTTTACCATGAACAAAAAAAACCTTGTTGTATAATATGTAATAACAGTGTAAGTATCAATGGCCACTGTATATAATGGTAGACTACCGACTCCTGCTTTTATTGCGTGAAAATAAATTAACTATCCGTCCCCCATCAAATCAGATGCAAAAAAAAATCTTATTTAATTTTATAACATTTTTATGGTAAATTTTACCTTTAGATTGAATACTCCGCAAAATAGGAGAGAAAAAAATTTAATAAAATAACAGTAATCAGTAATAATTTTCTCCTAAAACTAGGAGCCCATAATCAAATAAAACATGGAATCTACATCAAACTATGGTAGCATGGTAATAATCCACTCCTTCAAAATGAATTTGAAATTTTCAATTTGCTCAGGATACTAAATTGCCTTATTTAATGTACACGATAATTAAAGGAAGAGAAAAAAAAATCACATAACATTATAACAAATAGTTCAAATAGTATTTCGTTACTTACGTTTTTCCGGGTTTGTAGGCGTGACAAGAAAACAAGCAATTTTCTCGTTTGTCCCAGTTCTGACCTAAAGGGCTTAGGTCAGTAGGAATTCAATAATGCGTCACTTTACACAAACAGCTTGTATTTATTTCCACTTTGCACTTACAGAGTAATTTACAGTGATCGTGCTTACACTTTCAACTCTCTGTCGAGAATGAATGCTACCTCGGTGTGCTTGAATATATATTGTCTGATCGCCCCACCACAACGGAGTGGTGGTGCGACCGACGTCACTAGACGAGTGAAGTCAACCGAGTCAATTGAACAATTATTTAAAATTATTATTAAGTTAAAATAAATTCAGTTAATTATATCTGAGATACTATTATCTATTTCCAGAAGTAATTAGATTAGTTTTAAACATCTTTATCGAGATTTAATAGAATACGATCAACATCATCGGATATGCGTAGCAACTAAGCCTACACGACAGCAGACTTTATTATAATTTATGTGATATTTATGTGAACTTGTATTACGTACTTATAAATACCTAACAGAAGAAATGAATGGATTGCGTGAAAGACGAATTGTGTAAGAGGGGAATGAGCGAAGATATGGTATATGATAGAGGAGTATAGAAGGAGAAAACATGTTAGGCCGACCCCAGGTGACTGGGAGAAGAGCAGGAGAGTGATGACCGTGTTGTTTATATTTTTAAATTTTTTTATTGCTTAGATGGGTGGACGAGCTCACAGCCCACCTGATATTAAGTGGTTACTGGAGCCCATAGACATCTACAACGTAAATGCGCCACCCACCTTGAGATATAAGTTCTAAGGTCTCAGTATAGTTACAACGGCTACCCCACCCTTCAAACCGAAACGCATTACTGCTTCACGGCAGAAATAGGCGGGGCGGTGGTACCTACCCGTGCGGACTCACCTACCACCAGGTCCTACCACCAGTAATTACGCAAATTATAATTTTGCGGGTTTGATTTTTATTACACGATGTTATTCCTTCACCGTGGAAGTCAATCGTGAACAATTGTTAAGTACGTATTTCATTAGAAAAATTGGTACCCGCCTGCGGGATTCGAACATCGGTGCATCGCTAGATCCGAATGCACCGGACGTCTTATCCTTTAGGCCACGACGACTTCAGAAAGAGTCATCGAACTCCATTAGTAACACTAAAAAACGGACTAGAGGGTAGACAGAATTACTACTCTTAACATTCTACCCGCAGCTATCAGTCTATCAGTGATCATGGCGTTTACGACACGCTAAAACATCGGGAACTCGTGGTAAGAGCACGCTTAATAACACTACGATGACGCAAATATCTTATTTCGATATTAGACCATAATCACAATATTTACCTTCTAATTTAAAGTATGCTACCACAAAAAAAAACATTTTTAATCCAAGCAGCGCCTAAAATAATTAGATTACGTCAAACATTTTCTTTCCACGTCTTTACGCCTTTGTAATTCACCGCTTGTAACACGCAAGGTTTATCATAATTCATAAGCTTTGCGACGTGTGTTTACAAAAAATATACCCGACCAACGGTGCACCCTTTCAGGGCTGAATTTAGAGATAAAATAAATGAATGCGAGTCCAAGGACGGGTCCGGAAACAGGGTCGTAATCGGGTAGATTTTTGAAATGAAACTTCTTTATCGACGTAGGAAGGAAAAAGTATGTAACGTTTTTCGGTTACGCGCCATCTTAATTTCTTCCGTTACGCGCCATGTTTTATTTCTATTTAGTTTGTTATCAACAGATGTCGCTACACATAAATTCAACAATTCCTGAATCGTGGTGACGAGATATTACACAGTTGATAGACCCTCTCGTATTTCTCTTGCTAAATCATACCTACCTGACGTCGGGATACCGTGATCATGCAGGCAGTGCCCCGGGGTGCAGCTGCTCCATAACACTGCGGAGTGGTTGACCCTTGCGATTATTTTTATAGTTTATAAGTTTTACTCCTACCGTGTATAATTTGCACACACACACATTTTTTTTATTGAATTGATACGCGAATTGAGGGCACCTATGTAATTATTGGAACCTATGTCAAACCTTAAATACCTTTTTTTATTGCCTTTGTAGGCACACGGACGTACGGCCCACATGATGGTGAATGGTTACCGTCACCCATGGACTTCAGCGATGTCAGAGTTTTTTTTTTATTGCTTAAATGGGTGGACGAGCTCACAGCCTACCTGGTGTAAGTGGTTATTGGAGCCCATAGACATCTACGACGCAAATGCGCCACCCACCTTGAGATATAAGTTCTAAGGTCTCAAGTATAGTTACAGCAGCTGCCCTACCCTTTAACCACTAGTATGAAATAGCCAGAAAAAAGCCGCTGCTTACCGTAGTAAAAACCAAAGACGGCTGTAGATACTCGTTAAATTTCATAGCATTTCCGCATAACATTTTTCAGCTTACACAAAGTTATTACTTCGCTACTAAAATTACATATTTGTATTCAACTCAACGATCTATATTCCATTAAAGTCAATCAATGAAAAAAAATAAGTTTTTGGGTCCGAAAGATTATGACAAGAATAGTACATATAATCTAATAACAATTTTCCATTTTGCAGCTTACATTTTCCGGTTTGTCGGTTTCCAATGTAAAAGATTACACCGTAATCAGCTTACAAAGATTTATGCACAGCGGAAATAATGAAATCAATAAATTTTAGGGCGCAAGCTTTTTCATTCTATGACGACCTCTTGAAAATATATTACTTTTTGTCAAAAATACCGTTATTTTTTCAAACAAACTATATTAAAATGTTTTTGAGACAAGAACGTACTGATTGCTTGGTTGCAAAATATGCGGCCCCTTTTTTTCCTACTTAAGCTGAGATCCTTGCGAGACTATTTCAGCGTAACCTTAACTAGTAGGTGAGCTCACGGGACTCAAACCTGACGACGTTGCTAACACTAGCCCTAGCAAGAGCCGTACTTCGCAGAATCTACCACCGGATCGGAAACGCGACCCACTGAAAATTCCGGCGAGAAACTCATTAGGCTGAACGGCGATAACCACTCACGATCAAACGGTCTCTATATTCGTCTGCCTGCAAAAGTAATAGAAAATGTAATGACAATGAGATTTTTAAGAAATTCAATCGAAGATGCTAACCATAAAAATTAACCGGCGCCATCTAGGCGGGCTCCGGATAGCCTGCCGACCGAGAGGGCTGGTGGTCGTGGCGCCAACGACCGCCGGTCCGACGTCCTCAGGGGGAGGGTGATGGGATAAATGTGTTTCGCACTAAACTCTTCACTTTCCCCCTTTTTGATGAGTTCTGTCTCAAGCGGAAAAAAAACCATAAAGAAATAAAAGTTTATTTATAAGTTTATTTGATAAGGTACTAATTCTATTTATGTCTTTACTAATAACTTATTAAAATAACTATGCATAAGTAAATTTACTTAGTCGGCTAGACTATGCGAAGGTTGTACTAGTGATTTTTCAAGTCATTTTCCCAAATGAGAAACGCTTTCGTTCGAATGAGCGCAATCGTTTTTGTTGAGTCTTGCTGAATATTTTATGCTATCTTAGAAGTGATTTTTGTGAGACGAAATAGCGAAACTTTTAGGAAACTCAAACAGATTTGTTTGCGCCGTATCTGGATGTTTATTATTTACATATATATATGTGTATGTTTAAACGTATATAAGTATGTTTGTCAGCCTCTGGTAAACCTTGGCAAGTAGTTTAAGATATTGTTACGCCGGTAAGAGCAACGCCATCTATCGCGGAATAGTCGAGCAAAAATCGAAGGACCTAGTAGCACCTAGAGCGCTCGAGAAGTACAACGCCATCTATTGTCAGATAGCGGAAACTACTGCTAGAGATGTGTGGAATATTCTCGATAATTCTAGGGATGAGGTATTGGCTATAAAAGCGTTGTAGAGATGGCACGCATTCAATCAGTAATCGGAACTACTCGAAGTGAAACAGCGAACGGATCACCTGAAGCGAAGTGGAAGAAGCGAATTGAGAATTTTAAAGTGTAGTGAAGTGTTTTAAGTGTTGAATACAGTGTTAAGTTGTAACTCGGTAGAATTTTATTTATCCCGAACTCCGGCGCGTAACTATTGTTACGACTAACTATTGTTACGCGCCGGAGTGCTAAGACTGCACTGAATGACTCGAAGAAAAATTATTCTCGAGATAGAGCTATTTTTTTGGCTATTGAGAAATAGCCAAAAAAAAAATTCGAGTATACGCTTACACGGGCGCTTATAAATCGTCATGCCCTTCCTGCTGTTTGGGAATGCGACTTCAGCACTGGACAAAACTTGGAACTTACTTTTCTTTAACATCTATGTATCATCACACAAAATCTACAACATTATTACCAGTACCAATAAAAACTGGTGGTAGGACCTCATGTGCGGCCGCGCGGGTGGGTACCACCACCCTGCCTATTTCTGCCGTGAAGCATTAATGCGTTTCGGTTTGAAGGGTGGGGCAGCCGTTGTAACTATACTTGAGACCTTAGAACTTATATCTCAAGGTGGGTGGCGCATTTGCGTGATGTCTATGGGCTCCAGTAACCACTTAACACCAGGTGGGCTGTGAGCTCGTTCACCCATCTAAGAAAAAAAAAAGACTTGAACTAGTAGAAATAACTATTAAAAAGAATGCTACTACTTTCGTGTACTGTAGATATATTGCAACAAACAAACTTTGAAGACAACGGTTCGTGACAAAAATATAAAACAACACAACATTATGTGGTACATCACTAGCGGACACCACAACGCTGCATCTCTATTTATATACTTACCCCTACTTCTGTACAAAAACATGTCTTCTACATACACAAAACTCCCTCTTAAAATTTCCCTAATTGAAGTTGAAAACCGCATTAACACAAATTCAGAAGTTAACTAGTTACTTCGAAAGCAACAAACTTTGATTGTGGCTTTATTATTTATATTACGTAGTGATGTGACAAGAAATTTATGCGTATATAGATAATTTTTTTGTTACATTAAGCAAAATTTTTAAATAAACAACACTATAACCTTTTTATCAGCATCCACCGACGCAGAGATTAAAGTACGTTCACGACAATATAATTAGATTACTCTAAACTAATATTTTAAAATATGATAATTTGTATCTGTGGAGGTTTGGTAGTTAATCTCGCAAAAATGACTGAACTAATCTGATTATATTTTTGAATATAAATATTTTATAGCCAGAATGTTTGTTATATTTCATCATGGATAAACAACACGACCCGGACAATGCCGATTATACATATTGTTACACTCGTAAGAGCAACGCCATCTATCGTCGAATAGCAGAAACGAATATCAAAAGAACTAGTAACATTGAGAACGCTCGAGAAGTACAACGCCATCTATTATCTGTATACCGGAAACACATAACGAAACGACTGGCCTTCCCGAGAACGTTCTCGATAATTCTAGAAATGTCATCTCGGCTATAAAAGCGTTGCAGAAATGACACGAAGGTAGTCAGTAAGCGGTTTTACTCGAAGCGAAACATCGAACGGATCACCTGAAGCGAAGCAGAAGAATTACGAATTGTAAAGTGTTCTGTAAGTGTTAAATAGAGTTTTAAGTTGTACTTCGGCAGACGTTTTATTTATCTTGAACCAGTGCGTAACAATATAATATCTGCCAAAGTAAAAACAAGTGTACTCACTGGATTGTTCCACGTACGAACGGATCTACAAGTGGTCTGATAGTTTATGTCCTACAGAGTAATCCCAGCAACTCTTTATGCCAAGAAAATGAATCGTCTTTCATTCTTACTGAATCACATATTTATGGCGATAAAACCGCGGGCCTAGTAATAAATAAATTGAGTAAATTTCCAAAACCAAAATCTCTAGATGACGCCCTTGAAATAATAGGGACATACTCTTAATTGTAATATATAACAGCTGTTTGAATCATTAAACTGAAAAAAAATGACAGCTTCGTGGGTAAAAACCGACAAGAAAATCATATTTACTCCGGATACTCGTAGCATTTATTTATTTATTACAGTTCATGTATTACTTACATTGGCGGATTTCATGCGTAAGGGAATGCCTATCAGTAGTCGAAAGTAGTGTAGAGTAATTAATGAATAAACATTCTAATACCAGTAATAAATAAAAAATCTTAACGAAATATATTTTTTTTATTGCCTTTGTAGGCAGACGAGCATACGGCCCACCTGATGGTAAGTGGTCACCGTCACTCAGGACGTCATCAATGCCAGGGGCAGAGCCAAGCCGCTGCCTACCATAAATAGATTGTGTAATCCAAAATAGTAACATGATTCATAGAATTGGAAAATATGAAGAGGTTTAACGTAGCACATCATTCCGTAGCAACTACAGGCTCGAAACGTAAATGGCTTAAGCCGGTCGCAATCCATTATAAACTTAATAGTTCTGATGGGACGCAGATGTGTGAATGTGCTCAGTGTTGCCAGACACTTACATATTTTTGCCTTCTATTTCCAGCTAAAATAAAGAGTAATCTATAAAATATTGCGCATTCTGTGTTTAAATCTCAAATTTCAATTGATGATTATAATATTTTCGTTTTCAATATTGCTTATTATTTTAAGCGCTTTATACTTTGCAGCAGAAATAAACAGAACGGTATTTATCTATACTATCTGACAATAGCAACACCTACCAGCAAACTAACCATAAAGCAATCATCTTCATTTCATTTCATTTCACTCCATATTATCATTTTTCATAAAAATAAGAATATAAATTAAAATAAGACATGACTTAAAGGTCTTAGACACCAGGTCATAAAATACCTTAAAAAAAATAACCATAAAGCAAAACTGTAGAGTAGACATTTGACGTTAAAATTATTAATTACAAATCTTAATAATTTAAATGAATAAATTTAAGCCGTTATAGCATTATCGAGAGAATCGACGCTTTTGACATGTCATTGTGGTACTGGCGACTTATGCTACGAATACCATGGACGGCCCGCCGCACCAACATCTCTATTCTCAGGCAGTTAAACATAGAAAAGACTCAACGTCTGTTCACAACCTGCCTACAAAGAATATTGCGGTATTTTGGTCATGTTGTACGCAGGAATACCAGAAATTTAGAACTTGTGATGACCGGTAAAATAGAGGGAAAAAGGCCTAGGGGTAGAGGTCCCAAACGATGGTCGGACCAAATAGCTGAGGCAGTGAGGATACCTGTCAGCGACGCACTCCACCAAGCTACAAAACGGGATAGTTGGAGACAGCTGGTTGAAGGAATCGGACGGAGTCACGATCCTCAGCTATGAGGGACCGATCGAAGAGAGATATCATTTTCGAACAGTTACGAACGTCAATATATTTAATAGCTATGTACCAGCCTCACTTAAATTGGGAAAGCTGTCAAGAATTATTACTTTTAAACAACTTTTATTATTCAAACAAGAAAAGCGTTATAAATAATGTGTCGTTGAACTGCGAAGCCGTCATTCAGAAGTTTTTAGAAGTAATCATTTATTAACGAACCCCGACTAGTCTGGTCGTAGTCTGGTGACGTCAATTTCTATTGTAAAACGCTTTTGGATTTTTACTTTAGCGCTAATAATACGGTACTCGATGTTTAGAAATCAAATGCCTTTAGTCTCGGTTATTTTTGTCTTAGAAATCTATTTGAACTTTAAAAAGCAAATTACAGGGTTCTATGTTTAGCCACAAACACCAATAAACAAAACTCTGAAGCGCGCTATTGAGAATATCACGTAAATCTTAGACAGCATACTTTTTTTTCTTTTATGATTGCTAGTTTTATAATAAATACGGTGTATGCCTCCTTTAAATTTCACTAGAAGGGCAGAGGGAGTTAAACGATTACCGGAGCCCATGGTCATCACGATGCGAACGACCTTGAGACATGCACTCGAAGTCTTAATCGCATTATAAAACGCCTACTGTTCAGTTTTTTGAACGTAAAAATTTCCGCGAGCGACGTCAGCCATAACTCAAAACTTCCTTTCAAATCCAGCCGCCAAAAGCAACGGATCAATTTTATAGTTTTCCATACCATAGTTACCATAACGCAACACCTGCCCTACCTTTGTAACGGAAATAGGAGGAGCGTTGGTATTTCTACCCGTGCACACAATCTCAACCTCAAGCACCGGTCACCGTCCTCGCCGAACCCATCGCTTGCGACGAAGGGCTCGAGGAGTAGATTAACCCATAGACACAGCCCACTGAGTTTCTCGCCGGATCTTCTCAGTGGGTCGTGTTTCCGATCCGGTAGTAGATGCTGCGAAGCACTGCTCTTGCTAGGGCCAGTGCTAGCAACACACCCAGTTAGAGCCCCGCGAGCTCACCTACACGTCAAGGGGAAGTTGAAATAGCGTCCCAAGGCTATTAGCATAAGTAGAAAAAAAAACCGTCCCATAAAACTGACTGTACAAGGGGGGATATAATAACAATAATAACCTGGAATCAGTCACAGACAGCCTTGTGGCCCTAAGCTAGGATTCCCTGTATTTTGGCAACCAGAGACATACTAATATACGTTAAAATGTATGTACTATATGTATACTTTAACTATGTGATATATTCTCTGATCATAGTGGGCAGTGGAGAATCAGTACAAGAAGAAATAGTGGAATATAATGTAACGCGCTGGGGTTCGGGATAAATAAAATTCTAATGAATTACAAGTTAACACTGTATTTATCACGTAGAACACACACAGAACACCTTAAAATTCTCAACGTGCTTCTTCCGCTTCGCTTCAGGTGATCCGTTCGCTGTTTCGCTTCGAGTACTTCCGATTACTGACTGACTGCGTGCCATCTCTACAACGCTTTTATAGTCGAGACGAAATCCCTAGAATCGTCGAGAATATTCCACAAAAGTCGAGTATTGTGTTTCCGCTATCTGACAATAGATGGAGTTGTACTTCTCGAGCGTTCTAGATGCTACTAGATCCTTCGATATTCGTTCGACTATTCGGCGATAGATGGCGTTGCTCTTACCGGCGTAACAATAAGAAAGTCTCTGAGTTGACCATGCAAATACTGTACAATTTAGGTTGGAGAGAAAAAATACCGTACAGCTTAATCAAATATTGAAAGAAATAAATTACGTGATCTTTTTTTTGTATCGAGCAAACAAAAATAGCAAAGTTAATTAAGCAACACGATTTTTTAACGTAACGTCTGGCCAATATCAGTTTTACTTTGACCGAAATTATCGTAAATCGGTATACTAAAGCAGCAGACTGCTAATTAGAACTTTTATTAAAGCAACTTCGGACCTAGATCTTTATGATAATTATGAAATTATCATCAACATTGTGCTGGGATTTGGTACACAATATACTTTAATGGTTTTCAGCTTTTATGAGCTTTTTTCCCTACCAGTTCTAGTGACATCGACATACTAGATTCACCGAGCGAGTAAGTGAGTTCACGGGGCTCTAACCTGAGGACGTTGTTGAAACTAGCCCTAGCAAGAGCAGTGCTCCGCAGAATCTGCCACAGGATCGGAAACGCGACCCACTGAGAAGATCTGGCGAGAAACTCGTGGTCATTGTATGACGTTCATCTCCTAGTACATGGCGTTGTGACGTGGCATATTGTGAGCTCTTACTGGAGGTCCATTCAACTTATTACTTCAGAAAAAATATTAGATCGGCAGCGTTAAGGTTATAGCATTTGTCGACCTTGATAAGCTTATACCATTCAGTTGGATGGAGGCTCAGTAATTACATAAAAACAAAATGAAAAATAGCTGAAGATCAGGAATCGGGGTTGGGCGAGAGCCCTTCCGGCATTCGACTCGATGGCGATGGATGTGTTCTTAGAGACATGAGCACTCCCTCTCTCGTTTCGACACTTCCTTATGCAAGATGTTGGACTCGCAGAAGTCGAGCATCGCCTTTGTTGCTTGACTGCGAGTTTCGGATACCGACACAGTCGCATCTCTCAATATGGGTACTCCGAGCATCTTGTCTTCTAAGCCACGACTACTTCAAACCTTTGGTGCTGCTAGCAGTTGAAAGCTCTCTAATAAGGACCCAACCTTAGCACAAAAAACAGCAGGTGTTAAACTTAAAACCGGATATTTTAATAAAATACGTAGACAAAATCTCTTGCCTCTGTTGTTAATAGTTAAAGTATTTCTTTCTATAAATTCATAAGTGTTCCATCTTCAGCTTAAACTTGTTTAATATCTTACCCTGAAGCCCTATAACGTCTGAATCTGAACATTAACCGTGTACGATACAAATTATGCAGTCAAGTTATGAGTATAACTTACACGAGTCTTATCCGCTGCGGTCACGGACGCTTCTAATTGTCTTTGTCAGAACGGCAAATACAGTTGCACTTGTGAAATAAATAATAGTTTTAAAAAACTAACAAAATACGCTTTTATAGAAAATCCAACTAAAAAATAGAAAATAAATTTTAATAAATTTGAATTAAAAATAGTGTAAGAAAAAATGATTTTATTGTAAAAAAAAGCGTGGGGTGCTTTCAGGATACTATCAAAATAACCAAATAACCCTTCTACTCATATCTGTTCATAAAATATTAATAACTACTGATACCATGCACTCCACGCTTTTTTTTACAATAAAATCATTTTTTCTTACGCTATTTTTAATTCAAATTTATTAAAAAAAAAATTCTCCTTTTTAGTTGTATTTTCTATAAAAGCGTATTTTGTTATTTTTTTTTAAACTATTATTTATTCTTAATTATTTAATTGAATTTAAATTTTTTCAATTATTTTCTTAAATTTTTTTTTAACATTTAATTGTCATCGGTCCTTAATAAGTATACCAAATTTCGAGTTAATCCGACGTTTTGAAGGGGGTCAAAATCATGTTCAAAGATTCCGTTACATACAAACATACATACATCTGAAGCTAATAAAAGCGCATTAAAAATACATTCATTGTTTTAAAACTGCAAGTAATATGGATTTGCCGGCAAGCTCTTTCCCCTAAATTTCTGTGACCGTTTTGAAGTCTACATATTACGTTCCTGTGATATTTCTGGAACATAACAGCTCATTGCGCCAATGAATTAAGTCGTGTAGTACAATTTAGGACGGTCACATACTCGTCTATTTCAGTATTAACGAAAATATGGGCGCGGGAGTCCGGTCTTTACGGCCACTTTGCTATTTATACCGTCGACAGTAATTGTATCCTCGTCTTTTTCATTTAACGTTTCTCCTATTAATTAAAACAAATTTTAGGCTTTCATCTAGTGTTGTTTTTTAAAAAATATCTTTACATTATTTTCAACGATTTTTTTTATTGCTTATATGGGTGGACGAGCTCACAGTCCACCTGGTGTTATAGACATCTACAACGTAAATGCGCCACCCAGCTTGAGATATAAGTTCTAAGGTCTCAGTATACTTACAACGCCTGCCCAACCCTTCAAACCGAAACGCATTACTGCTTCACGGCAGAAATAGGCGGGGTGTTGGTACCCGTGCGGACTCACAAGAGGTCCTACCACCAGTAATTACGCAAATTATACTTTTGCGGGTTTGATTTTTATTACACGATGTTATTCCTTCACCGTGGTCAATCGAAATCGAAGAAGTAAAAGTCAATTTGAATACTTTACCGTTTTCATGGTCACAAATGACTAAAGCGTTTGATGATCGTCGACATTTCAATATTGCGCTAACTACCCTTAATTTAGACATTTCCATCACTTTCATGGGAAAATAGTAGCAGTGGTTTCCCGTTGCCTTCTGCTCCAGCACTTTTAGAGATTATTTGGACCTCAAGGCTGCTGTAGCCTCTACTCTAGGTAGGTGTGTAGGTATACCGCTACTTGCTCGGCAACTTTACGGCACAGCTGCTGTTCGCGTGGACGGAATAGATTCCGAAAAATTTAAGACTCAAGCTGGTGTTCGACAGGGATGTATTCTCTCCCCTCTTTTGTTTAATATCTCGCCGAAGAATTAGAAAACTGGGACAAAGGTGTTTCAATCGGAGGTCGACTGATATCAAACCTTAGATATGCAGACGACACTACTCTTTTTGCAACGTCACAAGCCGACGTAGAACGGTTTCTTTCGCTTCTGGAAATAACTAGTTCCGAGTTTGACCTTGCCATAAGCCGCGATAAAACTAAAGTGATGGTGGTGGATCGTAAGAATAATCGATCTGATTTACACGAAAGAGCAAATTGCGCAGTTGTCCAGAGTTACATCTACCTGGGATCCATAATCACAAATACTGGAAGTTGCGAAGAAGAAATTAAAAGACATTGTGCCGTGACACGATCAGCCGTGGAAAAGCTCACAAAAATATGAAAGATCGCCGTATAACTAAAAACACCAAGGTTCGCTTGATGGGGTACTTAATATTTCCTATTTTCCTATATGGAGCAGAAACATGGACGATCCATCAAAATTGTCGTAAAAAGATTGACGCCTTGACATGTGGTGCTGGAGACGCTTGCTGAGAATAAAATGGACTGCTCACCGCACTAATATATCCATCCTCAAAAAGCTCCAAATCAAACAAAGGCTTTCGTCGATTGTGCAATTGAGAATCCTTAATATGTTTGGACATATCATTCGTAATGTAAGCTCATTGGAACGTTTAGTGGTTCAAGGAAGAGTAGACGGTCAACGTTCTCACGGCCGATCATCCACAAGGTGGACAGACTTAGTTAAGTTATCTACGAAGTGTTCCCTTACTGAATGTCCACGTACCACCACAAATAGAGAGAGATGGAGAAGTCTCTCAAAAGCCGCAACCAAGCATTCAGACATACGTAACCACGACCACTCCGCCAGGAGTGTACGACTGAGAAGAAGAACCCTTAATTTTTTTTATAAATAAAAATATTGACTTTTACTTTTCATTTTATACGTTAGATCATAATCCTAAATATGTTTGTTTTCCGGTAATCCCTCTTATCCAAGACCCATTACTTAACGCAAATCAAATTTCCGCTCAATCCTCCGTCAAAAGAAGCAAAACGAAGAAATGACAGAACATCGTTCATTCATTAATGAAAGAATTTCAAATTATGGCACTGCAAATATTTGTTTTTATCCCTTTGTTGGGTTAGTCCGCGTAATGTTTGTTTGAAAAACAATGGATGACGGCGATAACGCTTGTAGGACTTTTGGATTGTTAGCACATTTTTGACGTACCATTATGAGTTATAACCACATCCTACTGAATTATTTTTTAAGTACTTCTACTAGTTACTTACCGGTGGTAGGACCTCTTGTGAGTCCGCACGGGTAGGTACCATCACGCTGCCTATTTCTGCCGTGAAGCAGTAATGCGTTTCGGTTTGAAGGGCGGTGCAGCCATTGTAACTATACTGAGACTTTAGAAATTACATCTCAAGATGGGTGGCGGCATTAACGTTGTGGATGTCTATAGGCTCCGGTAACCACTTAACACCAGGTCTGCTGTGAGCTCGTCACCTCATCTATGCAATAAAAAAGTAGTCCTTCTTCAGTGATAATATGCTTATCTGAGTGAGCTACAAAATCTCTATCTTTCAACTTATTAACCAGCGCGTTTCAGTTGAGTATCGCGGCCATGGAAAAAGTAAACTGTCAACTTCCCTTTCAAATGTATTCGAAGGAAATCTGATAAACTAGGAAAGTTTTAATGGTGTTTGCTTTGGGACAACTCAGATTGAAGGTTTTCAAGACGTCTCGGCGGAAATTTTTAATGGTATTGCGTACTTGAACGTTCAAAGAAATGTATAAAGCTCCGACTTTGTCAGTTACGGTAATTTAAAATCGACCGTCACGTTATATTTTATAAAGTTGTTTTTCTTTGGGAACTTTAAGACTTATGTCCTTTTTGGTTTTGATAAAGAGAACAAAATAAGGATTTTCTTTTAATGGATGATCAATAACTGTATTGTATACCTATCGATTTAACAAATTTAATTTAAGAAGCAACTATCTATGGGCTATTAGTAAAAATTGTCATGTCATTGTCACAACATTTTTATTACGAACTAATGATCTGCCTTTTTTACTGGTGGTAGGACCTCTTGTGAGTCCGCGCGGGTAGGTACCACCGCCCTGCTTATTTCTGCCGTGAAGCAGTAATGCGTTTAGGTCTGAAGGGCGGAGCAACCGTTGTAACTATACTGAGATCTTAGAACTTATATCTCAAGTTGGGTGGTGCATTTACGTTGTAGATGTCTATGGGCTCCGGTAACCACTTAACACCAGGTGGGCTGTGAGCTCGTCCACTCATATAAGCAATAAAAAAAAAGGTATAATAATTGCTAGGCTGACATGTTGCCAAATTGGAATATTTAATTATATTGCAGTAAGGATTGGCCTCTTCAATTAATTCAATCCGAAGCCAAGGTATTTCTATGACAAAAGGACATATCCATTAACTTCAAGCTTTATAAAAACCCAAAACGTATAATGAGTACGGTTAGGATCAGACGAAATAAATCAGTTTTGTTAATGTAGGGACCACAAATGTCCCTATAGCAACTAATAATATGTATGTGTTAGCGATAATTATAATGCAGTGATGCTAAGTCAGTCTCGGGAATGTCGGCTGTCGATAGATAGCACGTTAGGTTGAAATAATAAGTTGGGGAAAAAATTTCTTCGCATTTTTTAAGAAAATTCAGAACGTTTTTTAATGTAGTTTATTTACATTTAACTAAAATATGTAGGTACCATTTTGTTTGATAGCTTTTTGCCATCTTGTGGGTAGGGACATGATCCCATTGCTATAGAAATTTTGGGCCTTCTGATCAAAATACCGCGACAGTTTGTTTTGGTAGTCCTCTTGTGATGTTAACCTGACACTGCCTAAAGAATTCCGAAGAGACCGAAACAGGTGGAAATGTAAAGGTGCAAGGTCAGGACTATACGGACTATATATATCGGATTTCTTCATTAGATTCACTTATCTTGACAGTACAAAAATAAATAAAAATCACACATTTTCCTAATTTTAATTTTGAATTATCTTCTTTAAAATTTAAACATTTAATGATACCAAAACCAGCGCGATACAAATAGTATAGCCAAATAAATTTTATTACAAGTTCATACATACTATAATGCAAAAAGACTTCTTATCCTTGCCCGATATAGAGACTCAACATTAACAAAATATTCGTTGAGTTGATGTGTGGGTCACAATTTCTATTTCTATTATAAAAAAAGCGTTTTCAGAGATCTTTTATGCCACGTACCAACCGGCTTTGGAATGAGCTCCCATCTACGGTATTCCCCGAGCGCTAGGACAGGTCATTCTTCAAACGAGGCTTGTGGAGAGTACTTAACAATAGGCAGCGACTTAAAATTACATCAAACGCCTATAGCGGTACACTCTACCAGACAGCTTATTTCTGTGAAGCAATAATGCGATCTGTTTCAAAGAATTCTTTATCTACTATTCCTGGTGGTACGAGGTCTTATGTACCAGCACTGATAAGTACCACTGCCTTGCCTATTTCTACCGTAAAGGAGACGTTTGTAAGGCGGAACAGCCGTTGTCACTACATAGTATAAAACAAAGTCGCTTTCTCTGTCTCTATATCTGTCTGTCCTTAAGTATGCTTAAATTTTTAAAACTACGCAACGGATTTTGATGCGGTTTTTTTAATAGATAGAGTAATTAAAGAGGAAGGTTTATATGTATAATAACATCCATTAAATAGTGGAGAAATCAATAATAAATTACAGTTTCCGAAGCGAAGCGAGGGCGGGTCGCTAGTACTATATAAACTAAGACCGCTAACTTCTGTAGTACCGAATCAATCTCTCAATAATAAGAAAGTTTTTCAGATAAACCGAAACGCAGCTACATACCGAGAAGAGCACGCAATACCTCTGGCCCCAAAAGTGTAATAAACAAGAAACACCGCCACAGAAATCCCCATACGTTACGTGCAATCGCTCCGAAAACATATCCAGTCGTTAGAGGGCTTCGTAGGAAACCATAAAACTGCCCAATGAGATATAGATCGGTGCGTCAATTATTTTCAGGTCAACGCTTGAGCCAACTAGCCTTAGTGTTCGGCTCGGCATAATCTCTATGAGATTATCCGGGTTTGATCCGGAAATAAGCGTTGAGACGTTGCAGTCAAAAGCGAACGAAATCGCCGCTCGACATCGAGGACGAAATGTGAATCATATTGGATTTTTATACTGCTCATAGCTCACTTGATGTTAAGTGGTTATTGGAGCCCATAGACATCTACAACGTAAATTCGCCCTCCAACTTGAGATATAAGTTCTAAGGTATAGTTACAACGGCTGCCCTCACCCTTCAAACCGAAACGCATTACTGCTTCACGACAGAAAAAGGCAGGGGGGTGGTACCTACCCGTGCGGACTCACAAGAGGTCCTACCACCATTACCAAATTGTGTACCAAATTTAGCGTTACTCTGATATTATTTATGTTATAATTTTTCAATTCAATTTCAATTTCAACATACAAAAGTTCGATCTCGTCAAAATCCAAATTATAAAAGAATCCAACAAAGCTAGAACACATGCTGGCACAATTATTTTAAGACAGCAGCAGACAAAATTTTAAGTAATTAAAAATGGCAAGCCCGTTTATTTTATTTGGCCGGTACACGAATCTGCTTGGCTGACTTCAACGAGTATTTGAAATCATTAAACTATGTTTTCACATACAATATTCAAATTGATATTTCCCAATTGGTGTACTCCACCGAAACCACTCATTTTATTCGCGCACGACTACAATACGAGTTGTTTTCCGAGCAATTTCATATAAATTACGCTGTTACCGTAGTAGCGAGTTAAGGCCGCCGTGCGAAGAGTCACTCACGTACTCACTTTTCCACTTAAACACGTAAAACTTTAAAGAAATCAATAGCCCGAGCCGTTCCGAAGAGAATATCATTCGTAAAACATCAGTAGGGTCGCGGATAAATTCCCTGTAATAACGGGTCTTTGTTTTCGCGTAATGCCGCTTTCTTATTTTAATCACCCCGACTTATTCTGCCAATTTATTTCAATATAGCCCATAACGGGTATTATTAGGTAAGAAAGGAACTGAAACATTAGATTACATTAAATACTTTTTAACTGTTAGTTTAAGAATATTCCTTATAGTGACTTGAGCAGTGACCTAACTGTGTTCTTGGTATTGTTGATGTCCACGAGTGACGTTTCGGTCGTCGTTCTCGTCGAACCCGTCGCTTGTGACGAAGGGCTCGGCGAATAAATTAACCCACAGACACAGCCCACTGAGTTTCTCGCCGGATCTTCTCAATGGGTCGCGTTTCCGATTCCGTGGTAGATTCTGCGAAGCACGGCTCTTGCTAGGGTTCGTGCTAGCAACATCGTCAGGTTTGAGCCCCGTGAGCTCACCTACTAGCTAAGTTTACGCTGATATGGTCTCTCTAGACCATGAGATTAGGAATAGAAAAAAAAAACGTCGTATACACCCGTGTGCCTGTAAAAGCGACAAAAAACTTACTCGGTCTCGTTGTTTTCGAAGAAGATGTGGCCTTGTGCAATCTCGTACTGAGCGCCTCCTTTAGCTGTACCGTCCTCGGTCCAGTAAGGAATCCTGACCTTCCCGCGGGCGCCAGCTGTCCTCACCACCTTCAGATCATATGTCCCAACGGACTCTGTCAGCTCAAAATCGCGTTGAGGGAACGAAAATACGCCGGAGTGGTCATCGTCGAGTATCACTACAGTAGCGGTAGACGGAGAAGCCAAGGAAGCGCCCTTTGGCGATGACAGACGAACGTAAAAATGCTCATCTTCCTCAAAAACATCATCATCAATGACTTGAACTCTAAACGTCTTCTCCGTTTCTCCGTGTTTGAAATGCAATAATCCTTGAGCGGCCACATAATCGGAACCAGCTTCAGCGGTCCCATCTTCGGTGGTGTACTGAACAGTGACGTCACCGTTAAGATCTCCAGCCCTTACAACTCGAACTTCGAACGAGCCGCAGTTCTCCATGACGGTGTAGTGGTCAGGATCGAAACGAACGTTTGGACCGCGCGGCTCAATTGACGCCGAACCAGAATCTCGTCTCTGTAACTCCGCTTTTACCTCGCTCAAATCGCTCTGGGCCCTCTCGGAGATTTTCCGCGAAAAATCACCGCCACCGGTCATTTTACGAGTCGCCGCAACTCTGTAGAACGCTCGTGATTTAGGACCACTTGCCATTAACGTTTCCAAAGCCATTCTCTCAACGGTTTCTAAGTCTTCATCTGGATGCTGTCTTCTCAGTTCGCGGAGAACGGATACGTATTCTTTCCGTGACTTCTCTAGTTCTCGGCCTTCGTCGTCATCGGACAGAAAATCGTCTCCGCCAGGCTTAAGCGCCATCTCCACAGAACCGTCACCCTCGGCTTCAACTATGACGCCTCTCTCGTTCACTCTGTAGCCTTTCTTGAGATATTTATAGACGAGCAGGCGACGATCAGCAATATAAGCTGTCATTACAGTCGCCGGGAAGAACAAGAAAGTGACCGCACCCTCCCATACTTCGACTTCACTTGGTGATATAACCGCCAAAATCATATATAGCCATACATAGGCGAATATCGACCAAGTCGCGGTCACTAAGAATACTCGAAGATGTTTTATCTTGCGCACTTCTCCATCCGGGATCACCACAACGCAGATGGCGATTATGACAAAAAGATTATAGGCAGCGGAACCCACGATGGTTCCGGGGCCCAAATCCCCGGCTTCGAAATTCTTTCCAGCTATCTCGATTACCGATAAGAGTATCTCAGGTGCACTCGATCCGAGAGCCATCAATGTCAAATTGGCAACGGTCTCATTCCAGACTCGAACAACTATAATCTGTTCACTGCCGTTGCGCCGCACGCGCACCTCTTTTTCTCTGGACGTGATAACTTCTATGGCGGCCATAAACCGATCAGAAACAATAGACACCCCAATGAAGAGGTACATGAGCGCAAGAAAGTAGACGAAGCCGCGTATCGCGATTTGGTAAGTGGGGACATCTTCGAGAGGCCTCCAGGCGGGCAGCACGAGGCCATCGGAGCACTGGAGAACGTGCTGGGTGGTGGTGTTGAGGGGTGCGAGGCGCGAGGGGGGCTCGGCGCGTGCCGCCACGCAGCAGGCCGCGATCGCGGCGAGCGCGGGCCGCATGCCGCGTTACCTGTCGCGAACCATTCGCGGCGACCGGCGCTGCACGAGGCCGGCGCCCGACTGAGCGTCGCGACGCCCCTTGTGCCCCGCCGCGCCGCGACGCTTCCCGCACACGCTGCTAGGATTAGGAACCAGCGTTCGTCTTCAGGCTGCACGTATTCGCCCACTGATGGAGTTTTATTGCCGCTGCGGTCCGTAAACTCGTTGCGAGTGTCGAGGAAATGGTCGTTAGTTCCATTCCGTCCGCACGCGGATCTCGGCTCACTTTTATGGTCAGTCCTAAATGTCAGGTTTTCCTGAATTCCCGTACACGTTTCGCTTCAACACCTTGACCCAATAACGGCCGGTTCTTAACTTCGGAAATTCGAAGCATATTCTCGCATTGGGTACCTATTATTTTTTGAGACGATTACACGATATAGCGCGTTATGTAGGCACGCAAAGTTCACATCACGCAAACATTGATTGACTTGCCTTGAGTGGACTCGTAATGAAAAATTTGAACTTGGATCGATTAAGTACGTTATGAAAAAGAGTTACTAGCCCGAATGTGTGCTTAATAGTTAGAGCTCTTGCGGCCACGCTAAACACAGAGCTACATAATGAGACAAAATCTTAAATTGGTATAAAATTTCACGGTACAAATGATACCTGAGTCGTTCGTGCCCCTCGAGAACAATATAGTATTTGAATAATGAATTTTTTTGGAAGAATTAACTAATCAAATAAAAAAAGAATCATATATAACAAAAATGAAAACAAGAAACGAGAGATTAAACCGTAATTTAAATTATTTACGACATGCAGAAGCCGGACAAAATAAAATTTCGGTGCGAATATAAAAATTATGCATTAAAATGGTCAACGTTTTATTAAATAACGGTCCACGGTCGACTGCCTCGAAACAATTTAATTTCCTCTCATGAGAGAGGAAATGAGTGTACCGGATAATTACATTACAATTAACACATACGACAAATACATCCAGACAAATTTCTTAATAGGTATGTATTTTTTTAATATACTACAGGAAAATTCTATCGAATATTAAAGACGCTATCGCGTTTAATTAAATCAAATCAAATCAAACTTTACTGGTGGTAGGACCTCTTGTGAGTCCGCGCGGGTAGGTACCACCGATATTTCTGCCGTGAAGCAGTAATGCGTTTCGGTCTGAAGGGTGGGGCAGCCGTTGTAACTATACTGAGACCTTAGAACTTATATCTCAAGGTGGGTGGCGCATTTACGTTGTAGATGTCTATGAGCTCCAGTAACCACTTAACACCAGGTGGGCTGTGAGCTCGTCCAACCATCTAAGCAATATAAAATAAAAAAACTTTATTAGCTAAAACACGGCTTACAAAGTTGTTGATAGTTATTTTATAGAACAGCGTGTTTCTATTATACAAAATTATTTACATCAATCGCAGTCAGTAAATATATTAATTAATTAAAATATCAAACAACAAAATAAATTAATTGAATAAGAATTAGTTATTTGTGTCATAGAACGAAAACAAAGAACAGAAAGAAGCGAATTTAAATATAACTTAATTGATTTATCATTTAAAAAATCGTTAACTGTATAACTAGTCAGGTCATAAATTCTGTCACATGTTTAATGTAAAATAATTGAAACAAGTTTATTCATTATGTAACCATTCATATACCAAAATGAACTTAACAAAACATAGATTCTTATGACACTAAAGTTTATTCAAAATGACCTCCGTGATTTTGAATACAGGCCTTCATTTCTGCGCGGCCAGTCGTCTATCGCAGCACGAACGAGGTCCATGTCAATATCGGCGGCTGCCTTAATCAAGGATGTCTTGAGTGACTCCAAATTGGGATGAGGCTTTGAGCACGCCTTTTCCTCCAAGTGTTGCCATATCTTGTAATCTAACGGATTCAAATCTGGACTGGAGGAGGGCCAGTCTTCGTGCCGGATGAAGTCGATTTCACGCGCCGCCAGCCAGTCTTGTGTGCTCTTCGCTCTATGAGCTGGCGCCGAATCTTGTTGGAATACCCAGTGCCTGTTATTGAACATGGTATGAGAAACAGGTTCCACAAGGTTCGTCAGGACTGTATTTTGATACACAACTGCATTCGTTTTTACACCTTTCTCACAAAAATGTACCTCTGTTAAGCCCCAATAAGAAACTCCCAACCATACCATGAGCGAGGATGGAAAATGACCTCGTTGGACACGCGGAATACGGTTGCTCGCTTCTTCACTACTGTGTGCGTACACCTTATCATTTTGTTTGTTGTAGCTCTCTTCTACGGTAAAAATTTTTTCATCCGAAAAAAGAATTTCCCGATATTTTTTTCCCGCGTACCGCTTCAACAAAGCGCGGCATCTCTTCAGTCTCAGGTCCATTAGACGAGCATTCAAACGATGTCCTGTTTTTCTTCGATATGCCCGAAGCCCTAAGTCTTCATTTAACACCCTTTTCACCGTGGTTCTGCTTAACCCCATCTAAAGGGCCAACAGTTTCTGCTTACGTTTGGGATTTCTTTGAATTCGCGCCTTCACAGCTTTTATCACTGCTGGAGTCCTAACAGACCGAGGGCGACAACTTCTTGACCTGTCATCTACACTAGAGTCTTCATTGTATCGTTTGATGGTACGATAAACGAATCTGTTGGTTATATTCAAATTTTTCAGTATGTTAAAAATTTTAATTGGCGCGTAACCGCAACGATGCAACGCAATAACTGCAACACGGTCTTCTTTAAGCGTCCACTCCATATTTAAAAATGAGTAAAATTCTAAAAGTATACATTTTTATTTTCATGAACAATTCGAAATTCGAATTCAATAAACTTTTTTGTGGCCAGCATTCTAAAAGAAAAGTTTTTACTGTGTGACAATACTTATGACTTGACTAGGTATAATAACATCTTAAGGTTAATAAATTTTTTCAAGTTATTTTTATTGATGAATTTTCTAGCAAGCCGACATAAAACAAAACAGAGTGGTAAAAGACGGAAGTGTTTAAAAAAACAAGATTTCTATATAATAAATTTATTTACAGTATATCTTGAACTGTACAATATAACATTTAGGTATTAAATAAGTGGCAAAGAGAATCCGTACTCTGTTATAAAGTCCCAGGGTCCATAATACGTAATTTATCAGCGAAGCACTTAATGTAGTTACAGATACAACAAATTCAGAACAATTCCGATTCGATTTCAAAATAAGCGCAAATCACTATTGTGCCGCAACCTTATCACATTTACATCTACGTGAGCTCATCAATTATGTAAAAAAAACCGGTTGTCTGTAAAGTCGGTTTACTGACGTCATAAACGTCATAAAAAAATACTGATGAAATGGTTTCATTTTTCAACTATCGCAATTATCGTTGCTATAAACAATTGACACCACATTCACTTTTCACTGAACTTCATACTTGACGAAAACATGCAAATGTATTATTGTATAGCAGCTGTCCACGCGGATGCATCGCTCACTCAAATAGGAGAGAGACAGCTGTTGAACGCTGCCGAACGCGGAGGCCGATTGTGCCTCTTTGTCGCTCGTTGCGCGCTCTCGCTTGCACTTCAAGCCTTAAATGGAACGCCTCAGAGCGAGGTAACGCCGCATGAGTCATGTTTTTTCGTGCGTGCAACCGGCCCCATCGAATTATAAGACTAGGTCACGTCAAAAAAATATTCCGACTTAATGTATTAATCATAACAATTATTAATAAGACAGGATTAAGTTTGTTATATTTTCATGAATACGTATTTTCCTTTTGCGTGAACAAACGGAAACGTGTTTTCGAAATTAATGCCTCGAGCGAACTCCCTGGATTTGCCCTGGGCGGTGTGAATTTCGGAATATAATAAAATATATTAGTAACAACGCAAATACAACAGACTTGATTAACACGACAAGTCTCTCACAGGCTTCACTCGAAATATCCTCAAACGAAACGAGAGACAACAGTCTAGACCAAGCATTTGTATCGTAAAATCAAATGAAGTCGATTCGAAGTGAATGGGACCTGTACAAAACGGAACTCTTAGATGCGAATTATTATCTACATAATTATATTATCTCCTAGCTGACCCGGCAGACTTCGTAGTGCCTCAATCGATAAATAAAAGACCTAAATTTTATTTAATTCCGAGAATTTTCATATTTATCTACCTTTTAAACCTTCTCTGGACTTCGACAAATAATCCAAGACCAAAATTAGCTAAATCGGTCCAGCCGTTCTCGAGTTTTAGCGAGACTGACGAATAGCAATTCATTTATATACAGATATAGTTTTGAGGACCGAAAATTGGCGCGCTTTTATCTTTACGGCTGGTAATCACTTTAATTCACGTAATAGTTTTCAATATTAACCATACTGTAAAAGAACGATATAATAAAATTTAAAACTTCTAAAATTGAATAAAACGAGTGTGCGTGTCATTATAAAGGGAAATGACATTTTGACATTTTAGGTAGAAAGTAGAAAAGTCCGCCATGTTTGAAGACTGTTGTTTTATCTATGGTTTTATTTGTTTTGAGTGAGGCGGATATGAATAAGGTAAAAATGTGTTTTATTTTATTCTCATCAATCGAGCACGGGAATACGGGTCAAATGTTCACCGTCACTGTCAAATATGTCATAAAATATTCACAAAATTATTGAAACTATGAAATCCAGCTTAAATTCCTCATTTACATAATACTAACCTTAATAAACTTAATTTATTTTTATTTTAGTTTTTCTTAAAACTTAATAAATATCCTACGGGTATATACATATAAATTACATGAACATAATCTATAGTGCCGTTATTAAAATTTAGGTCACATTTTTTTATTTTTTTTTTATTTCTTAGGTGGGTGGACGAGCTCATAGTCTACCTGGGGTTAAGTGGTTACTGGAGTCCATAGACATCTACAACGTAAATGCGCCACCCACCTTGAGATATAACTTCTAACGTCTCAAGTATAGTTACAACGGCTGCCCCACCCTTCAAACCGAAACGCATTACTGCTTCACGGCAGAAATAGGCGGGGTGGTGGTACCCACCCGCGTGGACTCACAAGAGGTCCTACCACCAGTAATTACGTAAATTAAAACTTTGCGGATTTGATTTTTATTACACGATGTTATTCCTTCACCGTGGAAGTCAATCGTGAACATTTGTTGAGTACGTATTTCATTCCAAAAATTGGTACCCGCCTGCGGGATTCGAACACCGGTGCATCGCTACAAAACGAATGCACCGGACGTCTTATCCTTTAGGCCACGACGACTTCACACTATGTGAGTATTAAAATTTTAATCGAGATAGTTCATCCAAATGGGATTTTTATCAAATACATTCGCAATTCTATTTTGAAACTATCTGTGTACAATCCAATCGACAATTAACTCCCTAACCTCTAAACATAATCTCTCTAAATATAAATAAATTATTTCGACTGACTCAATACCGTAAAAGGGAATTTAATCTATGTGAAAACATATCAAAATACGCAAACATTATTAGCAATTAACAAGGCTAAAATAAAAGCAATCGCGCTTAGTTCTCGTATATAATATTGTGTCCGCTAGGGATGGTAATATGATAACTGTGGATTATTGTGATTTATTTTATTTATTTATTTAACGTTTGCAGTTTTTGTTAATAATCTTATACCTTTGAACGAGCAATTCTTGTATATATATTATTATATATATAATCTGAATCTCGGAAACGGCTCCTACGATTTTCATAAAATTTAGTATACAGGGGATTTCGGGGGCGATAAATCGATCTAGCTACGATTTATTTCCAGAAAATGTTGTTTTATTCGTGTTTTCTATAATCAACTCTTCCCGACATCTATTGACTAATAATACTATTTTTCTTAATTGAGGGCAACTAACCGCTTTAAAGACACAACAAGATGGCGTTATCAAGAAAAAATCGGTTATCGTCTAGTATTTTTTTATCAGTCGAACTAATTAGCATTCCACGTTATTTGGTTATCGGGACTGATCGACGCTACCATAGATTATACACTTGACGTTACAACTCGAATGTCATTAATCTTGAAATGTAGTCTCGATTACATCACAAAATGGCGGAAGACTTCTAATCTTCTCTTCTCGAAATTGCGCGCGTAAACGCGTCACGTCAGGAACAAGATGGCCATAAAAACCTACACTGCGGTCTCATAGTACTAATACTTACCACCTTAAATGCCTTCGTGCCATCATGAAAATCAGATGGTCTGATAGAGTGCCAAATACCGAAGTCTTGCGACGTGCCAATGTTGGTGGCATTGAGACCTATTTAATGCGTCGGCAGCTTCGATGGTGCGGTCATGTATCACGCATGACGGAGGAAAGAGTGGCGAAGCGCATCTTCTTCTCTGAATTGCAGGATGGCAAGCGAAAGCATGGCGGACAACTCCTGCGGTACAAGGATGTCGTGAAACGACACATGAAGAGATGTGATATAGAGCCCTCTCAATGGGAGCGCTTGGCAGCACAGCGGCTAGAATGGCGCAGGATGGTGAACAGCAAAGTACGCGAGTTCGAGGATCAGCGTATAGCTGACCTTGATTACAAACGCGACCAGTTGAAGGCCCGCCCTCCTGCTGCCATAACCTATAATTGTAAGAACGGCGTGCTTATGTGCCCTCAATGCGCAAGGAGTTTTGCCGCAAAGATAGGCTATATAAGCCATCTTCGAGCACACGAGCGCCAAATCGACGGATAGGAGTCAAAGTGGTCGCCATGGCCGAAATCGGTCGGATGAATGAATCATCATCACTTACCAGTTTTTTTTTTAAATTATAAAATAAAAAAATATAATTAACATTCAAAGATCGATCAAGAAAACCATAAAGAAACTAAAGACGGATTATAGGTGAATAAAAATCACCCCTAGCTGTAGGTACCTATATATAACGTAACGCTATACATACATAACGTTTGAACACTGTTGAACATTGTTATCGCGAATCCGTGAACCGTACTTGAAGGCTGAAGTCCTTGTACAAAACAATTGAGATTTCAGCCTCAAGTTCCACTTAACACGGTAACTATTTAATACTAGATGAGCCGTGAGCTCGTTCACCCGTGGAAATACAATCATGAGTGCATCTCATCTTCGTTTTCGCTTTGGTTCGATTATTTACTGATTATCAACCGTGACCATTCATGTGTGCTTAGTGCGAGCTTTTTAAGTTCTCGATCCCGTAAAAGTTACTCAAATTTGTATGAATTTGGAACAGCGCCCGTAGGTAGCGGCAAACGTAGGCAAACGTCGCCAATTACATTGACAAAATATATGTTTGCAATATTAATTATCGCAAAGACTACGATTGAGATGTGCGCATAATAGCGCTCTGCTATAAGCGTTTTTTTTAAAGCTTAAATGGGTGAACGAGCTGACAGCCCACCTTGTGTTAAGTGGTTACTGAAGCCCATAGACATCTACAACGCAAATGCGCCACCTACCCGAGATATAAGTTCTAAGGTCTCGGTATAGTTACAACGGCTGCCCCATCCTTCAAACCGAAACGCATTACTGCTTCACGGCAGAAATAGGCGGGGTGGGGGCATCTACCTGTGCGGACTCACAACAGGTCCTACAACCAGTAATTACGAAAATTAGAATTTTCCGGGTTTGTTTTTTATTACACGATGTTATTCCTTCACCGTGGAAGTCAATCGTGAACATTTGTCAAGTACGTATTTCATTAGAAAAATTTCTACTCGCCTACGGGATTCGAACACCGTTGCATCGCTATATACGAATGCAACCGACGTCTTATCATTTAGGCCACGGCGTCTTATTCATCTACGTACTGTTTCAACGATAAATCAAACTGTTTTAACGTTAACATTGTCATAAGGCTCTCCCAATCCCTATTTCGAGCGACGAAACACATTTACAGATCCGACCCTCACACGATATCCTTACACAAAATAACTTTTGTTTTATGTTTTCTTTTGTAACATAACTCGGTAATCTTTATTGTTTTCTAAAGAATGTCTGCGTTCCACGCATATATTGTTTGATATATATTGCGTTGAAATTGGCAATGACGCTTAGAAATTTCACGGCGTCAATTTGGTGCTGTTTTCTTTCAAATGTTAGAAAGGAATTCTCAGGAACGTTAGAACAAGGACTATTGTTACTGAAGTTTCTAGACTGATTACATGTACAGCAGAGAACGTGGGGACATACTAAATTGACGTGAGAATAACGTCGGAATATACGAATTAAATATATTAAATCTAAAATTTGTGGTAAAAACCCTTTAAAGAATACCGCGTGTTGAATAATAGAAAACTGTTGATAATTTAACGTACGATACTAGATTCTTGATTATTCTTATTGTCGTGATATTCATTTCTGATCAATTGCATCAAGCCGTTCTGTATCTCTCTATTTTCAGTGTTCTTTTTTTTTCCTATCTAAGCTGATAGCCTTGAGAGGCTATTTCAGCGTAACCTTAACTAGTAGGTGAGCTCACGGCGCCAAACCTGACGACGTTGCTAACACGAACTCTAGCAAGAGCCGCGCTTCGCAAAATCTACCACCGGATCGGAAACGCGACCCACTGAGAAGATCCGGCGAGAAACTCAGTGGTCTGTGTCTGAGGGTTAATTTACTCGACGAGCCCTTCGTCGCAAGCGACGTGTTCGACGAGAACGATGACCGGTGCTTGAGGTACCTAAAAGCACCGTTAGTGGATCGGGAAGTGTTCTTTAAGACCTCCGGCATACAAAGATATACCTACTCGAAATTTTACTTTTTCTGCCCAATGTGCAATCTACGAATGTTTCCTTCTTGGGGCTCCCATTGGATACTTTAACGTAAATGATCGGTAATAAAACTATACAAAGCATTGATCAAACGAAGCGCGTACCAGTGAAGAAGATAGCAATGAAGACTGATTACCAGAAACTGAATATACCTACTGAATAATGCTACTTAGAAAAAAAAACAAAATGTGTGCAATTCACACGTGGTAGAAGTGAAACCTTCCAAAATTAAAATACAATTATCCTAAACGTCTTAAGTATATGTAAATTTTTGTCATTAGTTAATAATTGTAAGGTAGCGCCCTCTGTGAATTGATATTTTAACTTCACGTATAATCCTAAATTAAAATTCACTACAAGAGCTTTCATACACACGTTAGTATTAAAAAATCTCACAGATGGCGCTGTATTAAATAGTATGTATATTTCTGTCTCATTCTTTGCTGGCTTCATCCTACACATTTTTGTATTTGTGTCTCTTACCTGTCGTTTTTTCCGTTGCATCCGGTTTGAAATCACAACGATTCTAAAGAAGTTTTCACTTCAAAAAAAAGTTTAATTAGAGGAATAAAGAAAACTGCAGTACAACATGGTCGCATCAATTACCCGCCGTCTTCATTAATTCGAGTAAGAAACGACGTCTTGCTGCATATTCAGACACTTTCAGGAATGTTGAAACATCGTTTCTCGAAGGTTCCATTTACTGATTAAATTCGTAAAGTGAGGTTCTCAGGAATACGTCTATGATTTGTCTCAAGTCTGACGGCGTATGGATGTTATGGATCCGTTTATAAATGACTAAGTTTTATCACGTTGTAACTTTTTTTTGTTATTTTTTTTTTATTGCCTAGATGGGTGGACGAGCTCACAGCCCACCAGATGTTAAGTGGTTACTGGAGCCCATAGACATCCACGACGTAAATGCGCCACCCACCTTGAGATATAAGTTCTAAGGTCTTAGTATAGTTACAACGGCTGCCCCATCCTTCAAACCGAAACGCATTACTGCTTCACGGCAGAAATAGGCAGGGCGGTGGTACCCACCCGCGCGGACTCACAAGAGGTCCTACCACCAGTAATTACACAAATTAAAATTATTCGTTTTTTGTATATTTTCATAACAATTTTGAGGAGAACAGTACAGTCTATTATGTCTGTATTCAATATTCCATAGGTAGTATTTATTCCACTTGAAACCATTTAGCATGGCTGCTGAGCTATTACTCACGATAAAGCGTTTTATAGACATGTACAGATGGGACCCGCTTTTTTTTTTATTGCCCTTATAGGCAGACGAGCATACGGCCCACCTGATGGTGAGTGGCTATCATCGCCCATGGACTTCAATAATGCCAGGGGCAGAGCCAAGCCGCTGCTTACCGTAAAGCTATACTTATCTTCTTAGTCGCATACTTCATTGCCGAAGGTCGTGTCCCTGAAAGCCCTTCGTGGCTCTTTGTACCATCGGCTTCCATTTCCTTCTGTTTTCGGCTTCTCTCAGGGCGGTCGCAACAGAGAGTCCAGTGAGCGCAGTTACCTGATCTGACCAACGGTTTGGCCGGCGGGTCTTTTCCCCTCTACCTTACCCACCGCAGTCAATTTTTCAGATTTGTCTGGTGGTAACGTTGCTCGGCGGCTATACTTATACAGAAAGAAAAAATAACCATATTCTGCTATTCTGATTTTACTACAAACACACTACAATCAATACCGTATTTACCATAAGGGCACACGGGGCCTGTGCCCAGGTCCCCCATTCTCAGGGGCCCCCTAAGGACCGACAATTTCTCTCACACATTTATTCGGTATCCATTATCGTGATCGTAACCAAAAAACCAGCAGCATTCTAATATAATTAATGACATATTATATCATACCGTATTTGATTACCTATAATAAATGGTCATACTCAGTAAAAAAATGTTATTATGATTCCCTTTTTTTACTTTCTAAAAGTGCCTCAAATTCTTGTGTGCCCAAGGGCCCCAGCCTAGTTTAAGACGTTCCTGACTACAATAATAGTCAAATGCAACAAAATACAACAAACGATACCGGATCCTTTGTTATGTTAAATTTTCGTTTACGAACAACGAAATAGATTCGAGTCTATGCTAATTTTTCTGGGTGCTGAGGGGTGCCCTCCTCCCGGGCCTAAGCGTAATATGTTACGCAGACGACACGCTGGTCGTGGCCCGGGGAGGGAACTTTGCTGAGTCTGCTCGTCTTGCCACCGCTGGGGTAGCGCATGTCGTCGGCAAAATCAGGAGATTGGGCCTCGACGTGGCGCTCAGTAAATCCGAGGCCATGTGGTTCCACAGGCCCCGGAGAGTGCCACCTGTCGATGCCCATATCGTGGTTGGAGGCGTCCGGATCGGGGTCGGGGTGCAGTTAAAGTACCTCGGCCTCATTCTGGACAGTCGTTGGACCTTCCGTGCTCACTTTCAGCACCTGGTCCCTCGTTTGTTGGGGGTGGCCGGCGCGTTAAGCCGGCTTCTACCCAACGTCGGGGGGCCTGACCAGGTGACGCGCCGTCTCTATACGGGGGTGGTGCGATCAATGGCCCTATACGGGGCACCCGTGTGGGGCCAGTCCCTGGCCGTGGGGGTAGCGAAGTTGCTGCAACGGCCGCAACGCACCATCGCGGTCAGGGTCATCCGTGGTTATCGCACCATCTCTTTTGAGGCGGCGTGTGTACTGGCTGGGACGCCGCCTTGGGTCCTGGAGGCGGAGGCGCTCGCCGCTGACTATCAGTGGCGAGCTAACCTTCGTGCCCGGGGCGTGGCGCGTCCCAGCCCCAGTGTGGTCAGAGCGCGGAGGGCCCAATCTCGGCGGTCCGTGCTGGAGGCATGGTCCAGGCGGCTGGCCGACCCTTCGGCTGGTCGTAGGACCGTCGAGGCGATTCGCCCGATTCTTGTGGATTGGGTGAATCGTGACAGAGGACGCCTCACTTTCCGGCTCACGCAGGTGCTCACTGGGCATGGTTGCTTCGGTGAGTTCCTGCACCGGATCGGAGCCGAGCCGACGGCAGAGTGTTACCATTGTGGTTGCGACTTGGACACGGCGGAGCACACGCTCGTTGCCTGCCCCGCATGGGAGGGGTGGCGCCGTGTCCTCGTCGCAAAAATAGGAAACGACTTGTCGTTGCCGAGTGTTGTGGCATCGATGCTCGGCAGCGACGAGTCGTGGAAGGCGATGCTCGACTTCTGCGAGTGCACCATCTCGCAGAAGGAGGCGGCGGGGCGCGTGAGAGACGCACAAGCCCGCCGCCGTCGAGCGGGGGCCAGGGAGGCGGAACTCGCCCTAGCCCTGGCCCTCTAAGTGTTTCGGGTCCCCCTCATATGTCGGTCTGGGGCCCGGCGAAGGGGGCCTAAGAAGACGACGTGCAAGCTGCTCTGCACGCGTTTTACGCAAGAGCATCCGGGTGATGGAAGGCCGGCTATCCTCGACCCACGCTGGTTCTGACCCTGCGGGGTATTTCGTAGGATAACCAATTCAAACCGGCGCCATCTAGGCGGGCTTCGGACAGCCTGCCGACCGAGAGGGCTGGTGGTCGTGGCGCCGACGATCGCTGGCCCGGCGTCCCGAGGGGGAGGGTGATGGGAGAGATGTGCTCCGCACTAAACGCTTCACTCTCCTCCCCTTGCCTTTTCATGAGTTCTGTCTCATGCGAGGGTTGGACGTTGGTTGTTGAGCGACAGGAGGTTTTAGTCGGTTCGACTCCGACATGCCCCACCCTCCATCCCCAGTGGAGGGTGGGAGTCCGGCGATTTCCTCCTGACAAAAAAAAAAAAAAAATATTCTCATTTTTGACCGGAATTCCGTTACGGCGATATAAATAACCTGGCCCCATAAATCGATGTAAACGTCGCGTTACTAAATTAACAAACCTTTACAGTACTGATGTAACTATTATAATTTTCTATTCTATACTAGCTGTCCCGGCAGACTTCGTCATGGGTTAGGTTGCACGTCGAACTCTTTGTCGAGTTCGACGTGCAACCTAACCCATGACGAAGTCATCAGCTCGATGAGTTTCTCGCCGGATCTTCTCAGCGGGTCGCGATTCCGATCCGGTAGTAGATTCATTCGCGAAGCAGCTACTCTTGAGCTGTTAGGTCTCCTTCGGAGGCGCTCGGGCAGCTGTTAGCAAATCCCACCCCTCCTGGCTGAGCCTTTGCTCGCCCACCTGTCCTGGTGAAACTGGAAAGGCCTCCGGGCCACCAGTAATAATTCAATCATAAAAAAAAAAAAAAACTTCGTAGTGCCTTAATCGATAAATAAAAGACCTAAACGAAAGAGCGAGACTAACGAACAGCAATTCATTTTTATATATATCTTATATCTGTATATATAAAAATGAATTGCTGGTCGTTAGTCTCACTAAAACTCGAGAACGGCGGGACCGATTTGGCTAATTTTGGTCTTGAATTATTTGTGGAAATCCAGAGAAGGTTTAAAAGGTTAGATATACATGAAAATGCTCGGAATTATATAAAAACAAACAATTTTGTTTTTCCTTTGATGTGTCCCCCGTCCGACGGATTCCTTTTATTTGAGGCACTACGAAGTCTGACGGGTCAGCTAGTCTATATACATAAAAATGAATTGCTGTTCGTTAGTCTCGCTAAAACTCGAGAACTGTTGGACCGATTTGGCTAATTTTGGTCTTGAATTATTCGTGGAAGTCCAGGGAAGGTTTAAAAGGTGAGAAAATATAAAAAAGCTCGGAATTATATAAAAACAAACCATTTTGTTTTTCCTTTGATGTGTCCCCTTGATGTGTCTTTTATTTATCGATTGAGGCACTACGAAGTCTGCCGGGTCAGCTAGTATATAATAGAATAGATATATAGATTAGCAGTAACTATTATAGAATTGAAAATTCGGCAAAAATCTGAATTGCGCTAACGACATTTAGAAGGTAAGCTTGAACGGGCCGATATCTTCATTATTTCTTGACACAGTGGGTAGTCGTGCAAAGGGATTGCGCAGCACGAAACGATGACAGTTCCGAGACGTCTTCACTCATCCTAAGTCAGGCAACGAATGTGTGTCGACTCTACCCGAGCGATGCCACCTCGACTTTTCCATTAATTTTTTTCTCTACTAATCTGGTAGCTCTGGGCTCAACCTGACGACTTTGCTAACCCTAACCATTGCAAAAGCAGTGTTTCGCAGAATCTACCACCGGATCGGAAACGCGACCCACTAAGAAGATCCGGCGGGAAACTCAGTGGGCTGTGTCTATGGGTTAATTTACTCGCCGAGCCCGGTTCGGCGAGAACGGTGACAGGTGCTTCAGGTACCTAAAAGCACCGTTAATGGATCGGGAGGAACCGTAATGACGTGTTTAGGGTGACGTCGACTTTTTATCATTCGGTCCACAGGATCGGGTATGGTTTACCATTCGATCCACAGGATCGGGTATGCTTTGCCGAACCGCACCAACCGAAGTGAGCCGAGGTTTCACGAATAGTTGCAGCTCGTGTCCACTAGGTGGCACGCTTTCGCTTGGTTTTTCGTGTCCGTGTTAGTGTTTATCTGGTTACGAGTAGATATTGATGTGTGAATTACCAATGATCATTTGTCATGTAGTCAAGTTTTAAGGGTAGGACAACTGTGGTATTATAAAACTGAGACTTAGAACTGGAATCTCATGATGGGTGGCGGTCAATACCGTGTATTATACTTTATTGAAGTCTATGCGCTCCAGTTACCCCTTAACACAAGATGGGCCGTGAGCACGTCCACGCATCTAATCAATATAAAAAGGATAATCTTCTAGAAAACAGGAAGAACTTACTTTTCGTCTTGAGACAGCATTTACATTACGAAATCTCTGAACACCGTTAATTGCCTAATAACACAATTATTAAGCTGCGTATCTTAATTCTGTCTTAATTCTGAATTAATTAATTTCTCTGTGCAAGTGCCGCCACAAAACAGTTTTCGTGCGATCCCGCGAGTTCATAACAACGCTTAAACTATTCACAGAGGCGCGTCACGTCGTCTGATTAAAAATGTCGAAGTTCTATTCAGCTTGTAGAATTAATTCTGCTAACAATATTTAATTGAATAATTTATACGATAAATTCTTTATTCAGTGAGTTTATGAGTTTATTTTTACGATGTCTAAACTATGGATTTATTTCAATTTAGGATGTTAGTAATTTAAAAAAAAAAACGCTCTGAATCGATCCAATTTATTCACGTAACTAATGACTAACCTCTACATAGGATACATAGGTCAGTTCTCAATCAGTAAGTTTTTGTGAAGATGTTTTGCGTTTTTGGTTCTTTCCCTTGATTTGAAGAGTGCTTATTCATTTACTAGTGGTCGCTCAGTGGACGAAATTCGCCCATTATTAATTGAAATTATAAGTTTGAACATTAATATGGTATGGTTTAATATGGTGGTTAATATGATTATGGTTTATTAGTATGGTATTAATTATAATCTATTCTCTATTTGACCACAGACTTTAACAATAAACAAAAGACTATATTATATGCGTGTGTGTCAAATACACGGTAGTGTATGTAATGTATTTTTTATGCATATATTTTTTTTAATATATTAGCATTCTGCACTCTTTCTCTATATTCTCTATAAGTGTGGCAAATTTCAAAAGATCTCCGTCCCCGCAATTATCGTACAAAGGAGTACAAAGTTTTTGCTTCACATATTAATGTATAGATTTATTTGTGAAACCAACAGTACAATACAAAGAAAAAATATTTTGTTTTACAAGACTAGCTGACCCGGCAGACTTCATAGTGCCTCAATCGATAAATACCTAAACTTTTGTATAAAATAAACTTAAAACAAACAAAAGGAATCCGTCCGACGGGGAACACATCAAAGGAAAAACAAAATTGTATTTTTTTATTTAATTCCGAGCATTTTCATATTTATCTACCTTTTAAACCTTCTCTGGACTTCCACAAATAATTCAAGACCAACATTAGCCAAATCGGTCCAGCCGCTCTCGAGTTTTAGCGAGTTTTAGCGAACAGCAATTCATTTTTACATACATAGACTATTGAGACTTCGAGCTTACGGAACACTATGGGCCGTGAGCACATTCAATCGTCTATGCAATAAAAAACTTTGAGCGGTGAGTTTACACAAGTAGCATGCGTATGTGTAACTAACTCGCAGCTGAAATAGACAGAACGATGGTGGTACCTACATCTGGGTCCTACCAATTATTTCAACCTACCCTACCAAAAATTTTTTAAACGATAGTATTTAGGCTTGATAGTTTTGTATTAATACTGACTTTTACCATCCGTATGAAACTGCACTGAAAAAGATACGAATCGAAATTACAGCTACGAATCGAATTAAATTACTTTATCGTAGGCAGCGGCGCGACTCTGCCCCTGGCATTGCTGACGTCCATGAGTGACGGTAACCGCTTACCAACAGGTGGGCCGTATACTCTTCTACCTACAAAGGCAATAAAAAGCAGCTTTTTTACTGGTGGTAGGACCTCTTGTGAGACTGCGCGGGTAGGTACCACCGCCCCGCTTATTTCTGCCGTGAAGCAGTAATGCATTTCGGTTTGAAGGGTGGGGCAGCCGTTGTAACTATACTGAGACCTTAGAACTTATATCTCAAGGTGGGTGGCGCATTTACGTTGTAGATGTCTATGGGCTCCAGTAACCACTTAACACCAGGTGGGCTGTGAGCTCGTTCACCCATCAATAAAAAATGAAAATAAAAACTATGAAAATAAATCACAACTGACAACATCCGGAAGCTTTGACAGATTGCTTTTATCTTCTATTAGACATTCAGTTATGGACATCTTAAGTTATATAGACGAAAATGTAGCCAACTGGAAATTCAAAAATATCTAATCAATGGAACACCATTTTAGAATACATAAATAATTATGAATTGCTTCAGAGAAGCGTCACTTATTAGATTTATTTTATTTAAAATATTAATAACCTACGTCACATCCAATCAACAAAATCTTTATTGAAATAATACGAATTATACAAAAAGTACCTTTATCAATGTTACGGAAAAAAAGTTCTCAATTTGAGACAAGGCTTTTTTTTAACTAAGATACTCTAAACCAGGGGTTCCCAAACTTATTTTGTCTACTGCCCACTATGAGAATAAATTACTTTTAGCGCCCCTATTTTTTCACATACTTAAAAAACCACTAGAGCGTGAGTTTAGTCGGTGTCTAAAAGTCCTCCTAGATGAATTTACAAATCGCCTCCCAACGTCCCCTTTTTTTTCAGGGTCTCTTACCGCCCCCCTTTAGGCCTGCAGCGCCCACAAGGGGGCGTTATTGCCCACTTTGAGAAAGGCTGCTCTAAACTAAAAATGTACTCTATGTTTCGATCGATAATAATATTACACCGATATCTTTAGCTAACTTAAATTCTTATGTTAATTTATGCTAACTTACTAAGTGCACTTAGCTTCTCAAATACTACTTTAATAATTAACTCTGATCAAACCAATTCCCTTAATCCATAAATTATATTCTGTTAATGAACGCCGCATTGCTTAAAACTAAAATTGTCAAATTAAACCATTTGTTCAAAACCACATAAACGCCATTCGCCGCATACGTGAATATATTCGTACATTAATAAAATATTATTCGGATGCGACCGTTATGACACCGAAGGGTTGGAGGTATTTGTTGATATAATTAAAATTATTTTTCAAGACTTAATTTTTTATTGAGATTTTACGCCTTTTTGGCGACCGCGACCCACAGAAATTGTAAAACATACGAAACATCGCAAATAATTCACAATAATAATGTAGTTTTAATTACATTTAAGACTAGCGACCCGCCCTCGCTTCGCTTCGGAAACATTAAATTTAATTTTTGATAGCTGAGTCTCACGAAGCTACCCATGGTTATTGTCGTACCGCGGGTGACGCTGCGGGGCGAAGCTAGTCTAAAAATGTAGCCTAAGTTACTCCTTATATCATCAGCTACCTATCAGTGAAAGTCTCGTCAAAATCGGCCCAGCCGTTCCAGAGATTAGTCGATTATTTTGGTCTATGTGCCGTATATATACTCATATGCATGTAGTAAAAAGCGGTTACTTCAATATTACAAACAGACACTCCGTATTATTTATACCCCTTTACCTCCTTATACACCTTTACCTCATGGAGCCTCGAAGCCAGCCACGGGGCCCGCACTTCTGAACTCACATCGTCGGAAGACAGACCAGTAGCAATAATTAAGTTTAAGTTTCATTGTAATCTTTTTTTAATTTTAATAAACTTTAGATTCAGTTTCGGTTTTTTTTAAGACCTTAGGCTGCGACCTCCGTAATTTGTATACATTTACGAAAAAAATATAAATTACTTAATGATTTTGTTGTAAATCAAAAAATCTGTTTGAGGCTTTTCAGACGAGGTTTAAAAACCAGTTCTCGGTGGTTATTACCGACTTGCCCGTAACCCTGCTAGGGTGTTTCCCATAAGCAACACTAACCACTTACCAAGAGCGCTTTCGGAGGCTATAAAAAACATCAAGTTAAATAATTTAATGTTTCTTCACGTAACATATTTCAGCATACGTTAATACTTTATTTTAGAAATAAATCATTGTTTTATTTCATTACAGCAAACGCAGGGAACACGATATTTAGTTTAGTAGAAGCACCGACAATTTGTCCGCTTTATAGTCAACTAGCGACCCGCCCTCGCTTCGCTTCGGAAACTGTAATTTATTATTGATTTCTCCACTATTTAATGGATGTTATTATACATAAAAACCTTCCTCTTCAATCACTCTATCTATTAAAAAAAACCGCATCAAAATCCGTTGCGTAATTTTAAAGACTAGAGGTCCCGCAGTAGTCGAAATTCGACTATAATTAACTGGAATTGTAAGTTTGTACACTATTATGATTGTATTTTATACTTCTATAATCACAAATTTCGCCAAGACTACACTATAAAAATATTAACAAAGACAAACAATATTTAATCTCAATTTGACAACAGACGTCAAGAACAAAAGTTTGACAATAAATAGTATGCATGCGTGTGTGCGTCAAACACATGGTATGTAGTGTGTGTAATGTTTTCTTTATTGATTTAATGTATATTTTATGAATTATTTAAAAAAAATAGCATTGTGCACTTCTTGTCTATATTCTCTATAAGTGTAGAAATTTCTAGACTCCTCCGTCCGCGCAATTTTCGTAAAAAGGGATACAAAGTTTTTGCTTCGCGTATTAATATATAGATTTAAGCATACATAGGGATATAGGGTCAGAGAAAGCGACTCTGTTTTATACTATGTAGTGATAGTTCATTTATAGATTCACTATCAGACAATACACCTATTTCATCTTCCAAAAGTTTCACATTTGTTGCGTGTAAGATATTGCCTCGAGAGAACGGGCTCAATAGAAAAATTGGCGACCGTCCCAGAGGGCGATGTACTGATTAGGTCTCGCCATCGACCTGAAGCGCTGCACGAAGGTCCGTATTCAGGAATGATATTGTTACGCGCCGGGGTTCGGGATAAATAAAATTTCACTAAAGTACAACTGAAAGTACTTAAAACACTTTAATAATAATAATAATAATAATGGTTGGGTCATGCCTATGTTAACATATTCCTTTGGCATACTAAGGTGGACGCAATCAGAGCTGGACGTACTGGACAGAAAAGTCAGGCGATTGTTAACGGCATACAGAATGCATCATCCACGTTCGTCTGTAATGAGGTTGTATATTCCTCGGAAATGTGGGGGTCGTGGTATTTTGAATGCCAAGGATCTACATAACCGAGAGATATACAACCTTAGGGAATATTTCCTTAAGATGAACGTGAATATGTATCGGGATGTCGTTGCAGTCGATAAGGGGCTAACTCCGCTATCCTTAGCTAACGGGAATTAGAAGAGGCTGAAGGTAGAGGGTATTTCAGATCGCATAACCGTATGGAGGAGCAAGGAGTTACACGGTAGGTTCTACAGGGCTCTCACAGGGCCTGATGTAGACCAATTAGCTTCCGTGGCCTGGTTACGATTCAGTAACCTCTTTGGGGAAACTGAAGGTTTTATCTTTGCAATTATGGACGAAGTTATCATGACGAACAACTACCGGAAATATATACTAAAGGATGGGACGGTCGACATTTGTCGGGCATGCCACCGTCCGGGAGAGTCTATTAGACATATTGTTTCTGGCTGTTCTCGGTTTGCTAACGGCGAGTACTTGCATAGACATAACCAAGTGGCTAGGATTATCCATCAACAACTTGCTCTGAAATATGGTTTTCTTGATTCTGCTGTACCTTATTACCAATACCAACCTCAACCAGTTCTTGATAATGGTCATGTTACGCTCTACTGGGACCGATCTATTATCACGGATAGGTATATTGTTGCCAATAAACCTGATATTGTGATAATAGATCGATCTGCGCGTCGAGCAGTGTTGGTTGATGTCACCATTCCTCATGACGAGAACCTCGTGAAGGCAGAAAAGGACAAATTAATAAAATATGTAGACCTGGCCCACGAGACTACCGCCATGTGGCATGTTGATTCAACCATCATTGTTCCAATAGTTGTATCGGTACACGGCTTGATAGCGAAAAGTTTCGATCAACATCTTAAGAAACTTTCGTTATCCAGCTGGGTTAAGGGCCTAATACAGAAAGCAGTTATCCTCGATACTGCACGCATTGTAAGGAGGTTTCTCACTCTGGAGTCCTAACCACTGGTGGCTTGTGTCGTAGACACCGCCATCAGCGGCAATCTATTTTTATATAGTGTTTTTTAAAAATTGTATTTTTAATATCTTTTTTAAAAAATATTATGTAATTAATAAGATTTTTAATAAATATAAATAAATAATAATAAAACATTTATTTCAGAAAAAATCCATAAAATAATAATAATACAATAGTCAGCACACAAACAGTTCAACAATACAAATAGAAAATGAACAATATACTAATTCAATTAATTAAATATACAAAGGAAATGAATTAGAAACACATAATTATATCAATACTACTGTATTGTAACCACTCTATGTCAATATTAGCTATCATTATGTCAATCAGTCAATTAATTTGGAGAAAAAAGAAAATAAAAAAGAAAATCATACACATTTCATAATGAAGAGTAAAATAATAATAAGGATATGTCAGTCTTGTCCGGTAATTATACACATCCATTTATGTTGGATCGGACAATCAGCGCGAGAAGCAATCATCCCGAGGCTGCCATTACTACTGTCTCTCACTCGTCTTAAAAAAGAGGCAACCTTTTTTCGGATTATAGCTTGATAGCCATCCGTCCGGGCATCAGAAAACATTTGCGACGCACTGCAGTAGGGAGGCAGCCGCAATAGCACCCTGAAGATGTTGTTATACTGAACGCGCAGGACCCTTTAAAACACTCACAAATACTTTAAAACTCTCATTTAGCTTGTTCCGCTTCGCTTCAGGTGATCCGTTCGCTGTTTCGCTTCGAGTTCCGATTACTGACTGACTGCGTGCCATCCCTACAATGCTTTTATAGTCGATACCTCATCCCTAGAACTATTGAGAATATTCCACACAACTCTAGTCGTAGTTTCCGCTATCTGTCAATAGATGGCGTTGTAATTCTCGAGCATTCTGGATCCTTCGATATTCGTTTCGACTATTCGGCGATAGATGACAATACTCTTACCGGCGTAACAATATTTAAATCCGAAGATAAGAGAACAGCTTAACCACCTGTTATTCCTGTAAAAGTAACCTTTATTAGAATGGAATTAAAATCACGATATAACCAGACAACGGCATTCACGCTGAGACAAAATAGCCGCTTCTAAATCGTTAATGAGGGTCGTGGGTTCGATTCGCACGTCAGACAAACATTCGTGTGATTAACAAATTTATTTGCTCTTCCTACTTTGCGGCAAAAATAATCAGGATAATGGTACCTACACGGCAGGCTCATAAGACGTCCGACCACGGGCAATTATACAAATTAAATTATTTTGCGGGTTTATTTTTTAAGTGAATGATGTTATTCCTTCACCGCATATGTCATTCGTGAACATGTGTTTAGTATTTCATTTAAAAAAAAATATCCTTTCTGTGGGATTCGAACACTGTCAAAATCGCATCGCTCGATACGAGTACATCGGACGTCTTATCCTTTAGGCCATTACAACTTCGAAGTTCCTGTGAGTGGATGCGTTTCAAATACTTTAATGATAGTAACAAATCGCTCTGTCTCACTACTTAGTTTTGCATAGAACATAAGCAGGATGGAGCTTCGGGTCCTGTCGCCCACGGACTACGCTGCTTAGTCCTGCCCCCTTCGGCGAGTACTTACCCTGCCGAAGGTACGATCGTGCCGGGAATTCGGAAGCGAACAGCCGATTGGTCCCGTTAAATTGTTTGCTCATTGCGAAATTCGGACCGTGTACCGGCATGCTACACACCGAGTCAGATCACGAGTTGTAATGTCGGCTTGGAATCGACAGGCATTAGTGTTTTCGGTTACCCATACAATCTGTGCTTAGTGCGAGCTTTTTAACGTTCTCGATAGCGTAAAAGTCAAGTTTGTAAGCAATTGGAACAGCGCCCCTTAGCGGCAAACGTAGTCAAACGTTCTAGCTCCATACAAATTTGAGTCAACTTTTACGCTATATTCTTCTTCTTTTTCTCCACCTTTTCCCACTAGGTTGGGTCGGCACAGCTAATTTTTCTCTTCCATTATCTTCTATCAGCCGTCATCTCAACACTCACTCCTCTCTCTCTCATATCGTCACACACTCCATCCATGTCTTCTTTGATCGACATCTTCCCCCTCTACCTTGCATTACAATTTTCATACATCTTTTTTTTTTTATTGCTTGTATGTGTGGACGACCTCACAGCTCACCTGGTGTTAAGTGGTTACTGGAGCCCATAGACATCTACAACGTAAATGCGCCACCCACCTTGAGATATAAGTTCTAATGTCGGTATAGTTACAACGGCTACCCCACCCTTCAAACCGAAACGCATTACTGCTTCACGGTAGAAATAGGCAGGGCGGTGGTACCTACCCGTGCGGACTCACAAGAGGTCCTACCACCAGTGATTACGCAAATTATAATTTTGCGGGTTTGACTTTTATTACACGATGTTATTCCTTCACCGTGGAAGTCAATCGTGAACATTTGTTAAGTATGTATTTCATTAGAAAAATTGGTACCCACCTGCGGGATTCGAACACCGATGCATCGCAACAACGAATGCACCGGACGTCCTATCCTTTAGGCCACGACGACTTAATCCTAATCTCAAACTTAATCTCCTGGTCACATGCATCTTCTCTCTACGCATCACCTGTCCATATCACGCTAACCGTCCGCTCTTTAATTTATTGATTAAAGAGTGGACGGTTAGTTAGTTTTACCAAAACATTGCCAAAACCTTCACAACTTTTACGCTATCGAGAACGTTATAAAACCCGCACTGAACACACTGTACAACGTGATCATATTTTTTATCGGCACGTCATAAAAATTTCAAAGTTCGATGTATCTGAATTTCACAAGGTAAACGTCAAATATACGCTGACAGTCGTGCGTTTAGCGTTTAGACGCTAAGTCTAACACCACCCCCACTTTCAGACTGACTGCTTCACGGTAAATAGGCAGAGTAGTGGCGCCTGTCCACGTATATATCCAGGTATATAATATCCAGTTACACCAAGTTGTTTCTGGCACGCCATCAGGTCCTGGACAGCAGCCAATGCGCACGTATTACCACGGAAAAATTATTTAATTTCATAACAGGAGGAGCTTTAAGAAAAGTTACATTTGATTAAAAAAATCCTTCATTTCAGTGTCTATTGAAAAAACTTTAATTGCGTCTGTTGTATTTTATTTCAATGTCTTGGTGGCTTAAAAGTCACGCTACCAGGTTATAAAATCTTCAAAAAAGAGCAATGACTAGGGCCGACAAGATTTGAAGTTTTAAATTTATTCCGTTAGCTTGGTGTAACGATATATGAGTCGTCTATTATCAAAGGTGGCAATCTGTGCATTTGGACAAAAAAAATTTATTGATATGTCAATTCAGATTGATTTGAATATAATCGTCTCCTTCAAAGAATACGGTTCAAAACCTGCATTAAATAAAGGTTAATAGTTAACCTGTTATTTATCTAAGATGTCGTTCCGAAGAGTTTTGTGACTGCCAATGGAATACAAAGTCAATAATTCGTTTTTCTGATTTACCAATCATTGTCCAAAAGTCAGATTGCCGGCTTTGATAATAGTCGACTCATATATAGAAGGTTTTAATGTATCTCAATTATTTGTTGTGAATAGATTTGAATTTTTTCATTTACTTCATTGACTCGCTGTGACGAGATTAGAAGCAACTTACTTACGTTGCATATATCATTGTGTTAATTAAATTTATTCAGTCATTCATTCAAACTATATTATTGTAAGCGCCATCTAAGCAGAAAATAAAATAACTTTTCCTAACATAGTAACTGACAACAGATGGCAGTACGTGTATTATTTATGTATTTATCGTGATATACGCGGACGGTACCCGTAATTTCAATCAAACAATATCAACAGACCTATGATATTTTGTATTATAAACAAACCATTCAACTTATTAAAAATGATAAATCCCCGGGAAATTACGATATCCAAGAAATGCTTATAAAATATGCTGTTACTGATTTCCAGGAAGAATATCACCATCTGGGTCAACAGATTTGGAATAATGAAGGATTTTTCTATTGCTTAGATGGATGAACGAGCACGCGTTTCATCTGGTGTTAACCGTAGCCCACAGCGGTAGGCTGCGGCTTGGCTCTGCCCCTGGCATTGCTGAAGTCCATGGGCGACGGTAACCACTCACCATCAAGTGGGCCGTATGCTCGTCTGCTTACAAGGCCAATTAAAAAAAACAGCAACAATGTAAATGCCGCCACCCACATTAAGACATGAGTTCTAAGAACTCAGTTTTAACAGTACAACCGCGGCATCGCCTTTCAAACCGAAGGTGGTCCTACCTACTCGTGCAGTCTCTCAAGACGCCTTAACAGCAGCAAAAACGATTGCTTCCACATTATCATGGTAAAGAGTAGAGTAGTCGGATGAACAAAAGGCACCTCTTGGTCAACGCCAATACTGACGCTGCAGCTGATTCCGCGAGATACGTCGTGTATTTCAATGATTTCATTTCATTCTATTCGTAGCGTAGTTCAATGACTTCAAGATCACAGGACCTTGAAACGAAGATCCTAAGATACAAAAGTAGCGCGTACAAATTAAATCCATCCAATATCGTACCATGACATCATGAACAAGCATCCTTCGCCATAGAAACAAGGCAGTGTTTACCAAACCAATTACGGCGACCAAACACTGATGATAATAACGTAGGTACACGTTTTTTCCTTGTTAAAATGAAGGCACATCGATAATATATAATTGAGAATAATTAGAAATACTTCTATATTTTTTTAATAAATCTATATTTTTACGTCTATTATCAATCATTATTTAATTATTATTGTTAACTTTCGCGGCTATCTCGAAGTCGACGTGGCTTAAAGGATAAGACATCCGGTGCATTCGTATTTATCCGGTGTTCGAATCCCAGGCGGGTACCGATTTTTCTAATGAAATACGTACTCAACAAATGTTCACGATTGACTTCCACGGTGAAAGAATAACATCGTGTAATAAAAATCAAACCCGCACAATTATAATTTGCGTAATTACTGGTGGTAGGACCTCTTGTGAGTCTTCGCGGGTAGGTACTACCTCCCTGCCTATCTCTGCCGTGAAGCAGTAATGCGTTTCGGTTTGAAGGATGGGGCAGCCGTTGTAACTATACTGAGACCTTAGAACTTATATCTCAAGGTGGGTGGCACATTTACGTTGTAGATGTCTATGGGCTCCAGTAACCACTTAACACCAGCTTGGCTGTGAGCTCGTCCACCCATCTAAGCAATAAATAAATAAATCGACATTATAAACACTATTATTTTCTGCTGTTGACTCTGTGCAAATCTTTTTAATAATTAAACAAATTAAGGGAAATTAAAAAGCTGGTCACATTTTCGACATGTCTACGTGTTTGTAGCACTGTAGTAGGGTGTATTATAATATACCTATTCGCTGGTAGCCTTAGGGGCTATTTCAGCTAAGCTCTTAACATCCTAAAAGCACCCTTCGCTGGCGCTTGCAATAGCTCGTGAGCTCTTTCGTCCGTCAAAGCAATAAAGAAATCAAGAGGCTCTTTTACTAGTGTTCAAATAAACATCGGAGCCCAAAAGAATTAAGGGATAAACGCCCTCTTCTAAGTGTACTTTATAAGGTTCACTAACCTAGAGTGGCTTTGGTAGTGCCAGTACTGCCTCCCGTAGTGTCGATGGAGCTCGCGTCGGCAGCATAAGTGCCAATCCATGATACAACTCTCTTGGGAAACGTGTAAAGAAATTACCTGAAGGTATATCTACAAGGGCGGGATGATAATTAGCTAGCCTAACAATAAAACACTTAACTTTTCGTGATAAAATTAATTTTATTTTTCGACATAGTCTCCGTGAACCTCTACGCACTTATTCAATCATCGTTCTAAAGCAATAATGCCTACCATAAAATTATATCTTTTAAGGCCTGCAAAATATATAATTGCTTATCGCGGCACCCAACGGGCCGATGACTTTTTCATATTTAATTCCTCACTTAGGATATGATGTACCAGGTCTTTTGAGATACCTACACTGTAGTGTCAGCTGTTTCAGATAAATTCAATCGTCGATCTGTTAAAACCATATAAATTACTTACACGACCATTTCCGGAGTCATGACGCTTTTTGGACGTCCGGAGCGGGCTTCACCTTGGACACATGTACGACCGCGTTTAAACTCAGCCACCAAGTTTTTTACTGTGACATAAGAAGGAGCACATTCACCCAAAACATTCTTTAACTCGTCATAGATATCTTTCCCCTTCATGCCCTTCATATGAAGAAACTTTATCACCGCTCTTCGTTCAATTTTATCCATTTCGAAAATACTTGACGAAATATATTTTCAAATGACAAAAAATCAATAAAATTTTCATGCCACCAAATTCAAATTTAGAACACAGGTGGCCAGAGATACGAATTTAAAAATGACATATATATTTTTTAAATTTTAACTTTTTAAATAGTAGAGGCTAGGTACTTATCATCCCGCCCTCGTACACTAATATTATAAAGAGAAAAGATTTGTTTGTTTGTATTGAATAGGCTCCGAAACTACTGAACCGATTTAAAAAATCTTTCACTGTTGGAAACCTACGCTATCCCCAGGTGACATAGGCTATATTTATTATATTTTCAAAAAAATTTGGGATCCTTACTGAAACTCCAATAATATAACCCAATGTGTAAAAAAATTACCTAAAATTCTTTACATCGTGTGCGCTACTTCCCAAGCGAAGCCGGGGCGGGCCGCTAGTATTTCAATAAAGAGAAATTAGGCGACTTATCGACTTTGCCCGATGATTTTTCTATAATAAGGCATTTAAATTTCATGATAATATCTCCAATAAGTCCAAGGTCGTCGGCAACATCAGAGGGCTGATCGACTCTTAAAGGCAGGGGTAGCACGAGTAAAATTCCCACCAAGGCACAGAAAAGAGGCACCATCGTAAAGCTGTGGAAGCCAGCCTACAATCAAGTATAAAGTGGCCAACATCAAAAGACAGCACAGCTAGTTATAAACGAATTGTTAAAACCAAACCGTTTTCGGGATCATAAAAGTTTACACTAACTTTAACTAGGTAAGGAACATAAGCGGTTGATTTTGCAAGTTGCTCCTGTCTGATTGTGAATTTGCGAGACGTAAAATCGCTTACCCGTCTCGCAACAGATAAATAAGAAAGGCATTATCCAGAACAAAAACAGCAACATCACTGATCACTATTTATTTCCATTCAAACCATAGACTACAATTATTATTACAATATAATTAAAAGTTATAAAGGAATCCGTAAAAGATTCCGTAATAAAATTTCAGTTAAGAATTTATCTAGATCTTTCTATTCGCCAAACGTACATTCTGGAAATATAATGTCGAATCTTTTTGGTTACTCGATTATCGGCTGACAGGTTTCATCTTGCGCTCTGCCATAACCAGTTGGGCAACCATCTCCGATGAATATCTCCGTGATTTGCGGGACTCCAGAATCTCCTTTCAAGTCAACCGTATTTTCTCTACGAGCTAAAACTGTGGCATTGAAGGTGCCATTGAATATCACACCTTCGATTGATGGTGAAGTGACGTTGAAACATTTTATTCCTGATACGTTAATAAGTAACAGTACGGTAACACACAACGCGTATTGCCGAAACATTTCGGTGGACTGATGCTAATGTTGGTGTGTGGAGTTTTTTATATAAAGCGCGAGTGGCTTGGGGAGCAATGTACTGATAAATGATTTTATTTTAATAAACAGTTAGATTAGATTTCATTTTATCCCAATTCAAATTAGGAATTCAAATAGAACAAGAAACGTAGCGTTTACGCGGGATAAAAAGTTGCTGGTGTTAACGTTTGGTACGTAAACTACCAGTCAATCTAACACAAAGCAGCGAAGATACTTTTTTAGACTAGAAGGATTCTTCTTATCAGCCCACAGACGTCCACTGCTGGACATAGGCCTCCCCCAAGCCTCGCCACAAAGACCGGTCCTGCGCTGCCTGCATCCAGCAAATCCCCGCGGACCTCGATAGATCGTCAGTCCATCTTGTGAAAGGCCTACCCACGCTATGTCTTCCGGTACGCGGTCGCCACTCAAGAACTTTCTAGCCCCAACGGCCATCCGTTCTACGAGCAATGTGTCCTGCCCACTGCCACTTCAATGAATGGGCAGCAGTGTTCTCCGAGTATCATAACAGCACACTGCGATCGCCAACCCGTATGCCAAGCGTGGCGATTATGGCAATACCCCCCTCCCCCCAACATGACTGACACTGGAAGGATTATTGGTGGCGAACTCGAAACTCAGTCGAAAGTATTAGGATTATCTGACAGCTCCCTGAGAGCCTCCAAAGGAGACCTGGCACCTCGTAGGCAGCTGCTTCGCAAATGCATCTGCTATCTATCTACTACCGGGTTGAAATCGCAACTCTCAGCGGCCTGACGCTATGGATTAAGTTTCATTACAGTTACCAGGGTCCCTATGCCTGCTCCCAAGTCCTAGAGTTGCAGGCGTCTAATAATCCTGTTAATGCATCAGATGGATTCGTAACGATCTGAGGTAGTTAGGGAGAGAGAAGACAAATTAAATTACCTAATCAAAAAGCGCTATTTAAAATGTTAAAATATAATCACAGAATAATTTAAGTCTGTCCATTCGTCCCGAATCTCCTCAATATTACATCACCACAATTGTGAGAAATTAAACATTTTATAGTTTTTGCATCAAATAAATTGAATGAGGAAAATTTGTTTAATATATTTACCTCTATCACTTATACTGTGGTCCTTTATATTTATTATATGTATATAATATGTTGTACCATATATGTATGTATTTAACTATTCTTCTGTATTTTGTAGGTATACAAATCGCGGTTCAATTAACATTAAATTGTAACCAGAAGCCATAGATTTAAAGGTTCTCTGTCTACCTTAATGCATCAGTGCGATTTAAATCATTCCGATTCAGTTGAATTTAAGTCATAGATAATACTTTTTTTTTCACTACCTGAATAGCCCGGCCTGACCAGGTGACGCGCCGTCTCTATACAGGGGTGGTGCGATCAATGGCCCTATACGGGGCACCCGCGTGGGGTCAGTCCCTGGCCGTGGGGGTAGCGAAGCTGCTGCAACGGCCGCAACGCACCATCGCGGTCAGGGTCATCCGTGGTTATCGCACCATCTCTTTCGAGGCGGCGTGTGTACTGGCTGGAACGCCGCCTTGGGTCCTGGAGGCGGAGGCGCTCGCTGCTGACTATCAGTGGCGGGCTGACCTTCGTGTCCGGGGCGTGGCGCGTCCCAGCCCCAGTGTGGTCAGAGCGCGGAGGGCCCAATCTCGGTGGTCCGTGCTGGAGTCATGGTCCAGACGGCTGGCCGATCCTTCGACTGGTCGTAGGACCTTCGAGGCGATTCGCCCGGTTCTTGTGAACTGGGTGAATCGTGACAGAGGACGCCTCACTTTTCGGCTCACGCAGGTGCTCACTGGGCATGGTTGCTTCGGTGAGTTCCTGCACCGGATCGGAGCCGAGCCGACGGCAGAGTGCCACCATTGTGGTTGCGACTTGGACACGGCGGAGCACACGCTCGTCGCCTGCCCCGCATGGGAGGGGTGGCGCCGTGTCCTCGTCGCAAAAATAGGAAACAACTTGTCGTTGCCGAGTGTTGTGGCATCGATGCTCGGTGACGACGAGTCGTGGAAGGCGATGCTCGACTTCTGCGAGTGCACCATCTCGCAGAAGGAGGCGGTGGGGCGCGTGAGAGACGCACAGGCCCGCCGCCGTCGAGCGGGGGCCAGGGAGGCGGATATCGCCCAAGCCCTGGCCCTCTAAGTGTTTCGGGTCCCCTCACATGTCGGCCTGGGGACCGGCGAAGGGGGCCTAAGAAGACGACGTGCAAGTTGCTCTGCACGCGTTTTATGCATGAGCATCCGGGTGATGGAAGGCCGGCTATCCTCAACCCACGCTGGTTCTGACCCAGCGGGGTATTCCGTAGGATAGACCATTCTAACCGGCGCCATCTAGGCGGGCTTCGGATAGCCTGCCGACCGAGAGGGCTGGTGGTCGTGGCGCCGACGACCGCCAGTCCGGCGTCCCGAGGGGGAGGGTGATGGGAGAGATGTGCTTCGCACTAAACGCTTCACATTCCCCCCTTTGCCTTTTCATGAGTTTTGTCTCATGCGAGGTTTGGACGTTGGTTGTTGAGAGACAGGAGGTTTTAGTCGGTTCGACTCCGACATGCCCCGCCCTCCATCCCCAGTGTAGGGCGGAAGACCAGCGATTTCCTCCTGACAAAAAAAAAAAAAAAACCTGAATAGCCCATTTAGTCTTTAGTCTGCCAAAACCAGTTGGCTGTGAACCAGGGTTGCCATAATATGTCCTGCTACATGCGAAATAACAGGCTCAATGTCTCTTTGTCCCACATCTTAGTTGTTATCGATTATAGAACTTTATGTTTCGTGAGCAATATTATCGAATTTACAATAAAAGGATTGTTTATTCTTATTTAAGTTTCAATGAATAAGCAGATCAGTAATCAACTTATATTTGTACGGACTTGACAGGTAATAATGACTACATATTAAAATATATTTTTTTAAATGTGACCATGATCAAATTTTAATCTGCAATAAAATACATTTGTTATTATAAATAATTTGATAAAATATAATTTCTGGTATGTTAAGTAAATCGGTGACAGACAATCTAGTTTCGGATCTAGACTATTCATATCAATGCACCGGTGTGTAAGGTCAATGCGCTTTTGTTGTTTTTTTTTGGGCCGGTCGTCATATCTCCAAAAATACTCCCGCACTGAAGTGGTATGCTTTATATGAGACGGGCCCCAACCAAAGGTGATAACAAAGCGAGTATTTGATAGAATATACCTTCAATCCAAAATATAACCGCCTTATAGCATATTTGAAGTCGTCGTGGCCTAAAGGATAAGACGTCCGGTGCATTCGTGTTGAGCGATGCACCAATATCGCACCATTCGTGGGAAAAGGTCGCAAGTGAAAAACTCGAACTTTTCAGGAACGTAAAAAAACTGTTTTGTTAAGAAATGGTAAATCATAGATGAAAATGTTCTTAAGAGACTTCATGGATAAAATTAAGCTGCATATATATCTGTTATTGATTTAAAACAATTTTGAGTAGTTTTCGAAATAATTTGAAATTAATCTGATACGTCTTTAATCCCCGTTATGATATTACGACTTTTAGGAATAAGTAAAGTAACCGCTTTGTTGCTACGGTGTTCACACGCATCATAGCTTCGTAATTTTACTTACGTATTTCTTGCCGACAAAATTGACCTAGCATAGTAGGTATGTGTATAAAAAAATACGCCTTTGTTGCGGAAGAATTAAAATAGAAATAATCATAGTAAATAAATTTATGTTTTTATTACAAGTTTAATAATAAAATAAATATGTCTGTATCACTAACAACTTACTTATTCTACTCTGACAGAAAACGTTAAAATATATTTAATAAATCGTATTTTTTTACTACAACAACATTTGTTTGCTATTATTTATGTGAAAATTGAATGCTTAAGGTAGTAATTAAATTTAAGTTGTTAATATGAACATATTGAATGCAATCAACCAGCTTTCTTAAACAAAAGGACTTGATAATAATGTTTAAAAGTAAATTAGTCAATAAAATGCTCAAGACGTAATCATTTATAAAAACCATGATAATGCGATCGTATATTATTGCCATAACAAGGACTTATCAAGTCTCTGTTGAAATTTCTAGAAATAGATAGATAGATAGACCATTGTATATCTGCGTTAGTGCCGATAATACTTGGTTACTTTCACTCTGAACCTTTCTGTTCTGCCTTTCCTTTCTGTAATTTGCATTGGTATTAACCCATTTAGGTTCTTCTTCATAAATATCATATTTCATATTAATAATTATAGGATTTTGGAGATCAGAAAATAATCGTTTTATTTTAGACCACAAAACTTTATTGCCAGCGATATCCTCATACCAGTTTTTAGCAAGTTCAACTAATCGTTTATAGTTAAAGAAATTCTCTTGTATCATGTGTTTCACAATACATACTTCTTCGTATTTCCTTTCGCATTGCGAACGATTGAGTGCTTTTCGTCTGGTGCATAATAAACTCGTTTTTTTTTGTTTCTACATGCTGCATCGAGTCTCCTTCATTCTGAGAATGAGATTTTTTTTAAAAGCCGTGGATAATTTTTCTTGCAACATCCATATATACATATATAGTGCAAAACTAAATAGTTTCGGTTTTATCCTGAACAATTCTCCAAATATAACGATATTTTTCTGATACCCCTCGATGCTTCATTTTGTAAAAAAATCCATTGACATCTATTTCATTGGCTTCCCCTTTCGCAATTCCAGCAAGCCGCGTATAGCAATAACCACCTTTAGTTAAAATATGATGAACAGTGAAATTTTATACTGGGTATTTTGTTTGCTTGCGAAAAACTCCGACCTCCGATTGATGTCAATTTTTTTTCTAAATCAAGTTTGCTACTGGTTTTTCTTTTGTATTAGCTTTTTCTTTTTCTGTGCTTTTTATATCCCGTACAATTTTTTTGTCCTTTAAATAATTCTCGTATTCGTATTTCAATTGCTTTTTCTTTTTATCATCCGCTTGTTCCTACACCTTCATAACCGCATAAAAAAAAATTTGGGTAGAAAAATCAGATATTGAATTTTGTGTTGAAAATAGAGCAAGGGTCTATTGTTATAGTGTTGCTGGCTTAACATTTTGACAGAGTTGTTGATCTTTTGTCCAATTTAGATATAAACACTTTTAGCATAAGTAAGCTTTTCGTCCAAATTTTCCCTTTGAGTTTCTAGGAAATTGGTTTATATGATCAATAAAGCTTTTTATTTAAATCATCTACTTTTTAGGCCGGTCAGAATGACATCCTCGTAAATCTTTCACTGACTCCATCTCTTATTCATCAAGCTGTGTACACAATTTTATCATTTATATCCAAATTCTGTATAAACATATTTTCGCAAATAGTTACTACATTTTCAGTATTTAAACTTTTTGGGAAATTATATTCCAAAGTATATGCTTTTCGAATCTACCAGTGTCATACGTTTAGGCTTAGATTTTACAAATCTTATAATAAAATACAATTCTATTGACGCTCAGAATTTCCCAAACATCAATAATAGTGGAAAATAACAATTTATCTATTTATTTGTTACACTTTTTTCTTTTATCTACATGGATCTCCCGTAACATTTTCTCTTCTCTTTTCCTGTATCCATTAACGGTATGATTTACCAAAATTTTTTAATATTTTACTTCTTCACCTGCCAGGAACTTTCATCTCGCATTCTTTTTTAATTATTGTCATTGCTATTTGATTATTTTTATGGGTAAACTACGATGCGATGAAATTTATATCATTGGCAGTTTAAATAGGGTTTTCTTTTCCACTGACTTTCTCCTCCGCTAATTCTAAAACATTTGCATTATGCGATTGTGTTTCTTTTGATCGAGATTCTTTGGTTGATTCTGTATAAAAGTTTATAGTTTCCGACAAAGTTGCTAATACGGAATCACATTGTCTAGTTCCACTGTTCTGTACTGTATTACTTAAACTAGTTTATGGTCCATCGTCATAAGAAGAAGAACATTCCTTTGAGACTTTATTTAGATTTAATACCATCTTCAGTAAACTCATTGACATGTCATGCATGCGCATGCGCATCAAGTCATTTACGTTTTCTTTCAATAATATCCATAACTTTACTTCAGCAGTACAGTTTGCAGGAGTATCGTATTTAACTTTGCGTAAAAAATGGTACCTATATACGTATTGAAAATGGTACACATACGTTTAGATCAATGATAGTTAACTAGGTAACGGCATGCACGTGAGAACTATTCAGCTAGTGCCCATGCACCACTCTCGTGCGTGATAGATTTAAAAACAAACAAGAAATTTCGTGATACAAATTTTTGTATAATCAAATTTCGCAAGAAATAAGTAAATATGTAGTGTGGTTTATCCAACTGATATGCTAATGTTTTTGTTTTTAATTATAATTACGTTACGAAATATTTTCAAAATATACAGTATAAAATTAGGTATTTTCATTTAAAAATTAAAATCCATCGAAATTAATCATAGAAGAAGCGAGCTTATAATATTAGGTATGAATGATTCGCAAAAAGTCACGTACAAAAAACAAGTAACTGAACTTGCGCACTTCACATCTTCATCAAATATCGTGGCTTGTTCATTTATGCACGTATATTTCAATAAAATTGTGTATAAGTAACAATAAGCTTTTATTGATAGGGAAAATTTCAGAAATGACCAAATATAACAAAAATTACGTAAATAATAAGGCGAATCATTTAAAAAATAAAAATCTTAGCATTTCGCAAATTTTGCGATATTTCCGTCATTTTTTGGAATATTTTTTTCAAACTTGTTGAGCACATGTGTCATGGTCTCCTTTAACGAATAGTGAAATAAAAAAAATTTGAAGTAATTGTACTTGCGACTTTCTTCTACCAATGGTGCGAATTATGTTCGAATTCCAAGCGGGTACCGATTTTTCTAATGAAATACGTACTCAACAAAGGTTCACGATTGACTTCCACGGTGAAGGAATAACATCGTGTAATAAAAATCTAAACTTGCAAAAATTATAATTTGCGTAATCACTGGTGGTAGGACCCCTTGTGAGTCCGCGCGGGTAGGTACCACCACCTCGCCTATTTCTGCCGTGAAGCAGTAATGCGTTTCGGTTTGAAGGGCGGGACAGCCTTTGTGACTATACTGAGACCTTAGAACTTATATCTCAAGGTGGGTGGCGCATTTACGTTGTAAATGTCTATGGGCTCCAATAACCACTTAACACCAGGTGGGCTGTGAACTCGTCCATCCATCTAAGCAATAAAAAAAATGGTGTGCAGTAGCAGTTTTGCTTATTAAATTAATTCCCAACTACCTTTGCTTATGTTTTAATGGGTTATAAAATACGCCACAATGTTGTTTCGCCTATATTTCTAACATATTCTTCTTTTGAATAATTTCATGTTGATTTGATATAAATTTTGATTTATAGGCTTTGACATTGAGTACAAGTATTGAAGACAAAAATAGAACATTTCAAACATCCAAAGCATAATAACTAATAATAACACTAACATAGGTCTAAGTCTTATTAACAATTTATATGAGTCATGGATACTTGAAATAAAAACATTATTATTATTATTATAATACACTGCAGTCTCGTGTTTGTAGAATGTTAACAAATATGTAGTAAAAGACGCGAGAGCGATACAATCTGTACGTAGCACGTGTCACACTCAGTTCGCTGGAACTATGCCAGAGTAGTTCAAGAGCTTGCACTCTTGTAGAATATTAATGTTTTTAATTAAATCAGTATTGTTTATTACCTAGTGGTTAAGCTGGCATAATCCCTAGGTTAGCAGTATAGGTAGGTAGGTTAAAAAGAATACCTAGTAGCCTTTTTTCCCTAACTATGCTGATAGCCTTGAGAGGCTATTGCAGCTTCAGTCTAAGGTGTAGGTGAGTTCACGGGGCTCAAACCAGAGTGTTGCTAACACTGGCCCTAGCGAGAGCAGTGATTCGCAGAATCTACCACCGGATCGGAAACGCGACCCACTGAGAAGATCCGGCGAGAAACTCAGTGGGCTATGTCTATGCGTCAATTTACTCGTCGAGCACCGTTAATAGATCGGGAGGATCCTTAATGACAAAGCGACACGTCGCGACATTGCCGAAAAGATTGCATAGACCTACGAAAAAATGCTAAATTTAATTCGAGCTTAGCTGTTTTACATTCACCTCCTAAACTAAAAAGTACACGTTTGAACCAGGATTTATGTAGTTCAGTTAGATCGAGATATGCGTCTACAGCAGCAGCTTATTGATTCTACTTGCAGCTTTCAGACAGATAATTCCTTAAAAGAGAACTCCGTTTTCCGAACTGAAACTTCAACGATGTTTGTGCATCGAAATAAAACAGAACCCGTTGAATAAAGACGTTTATCTAGGGCCTATAAATTTAATAGTATTTATTCCGTTTGGAAATTTACAAAAAAGAAAGGTTTTTTTTTTTTTTTTCTCAAACTCAATTTTTTGGATGGTGTTTTGGGCCATTGTCGTTACATATGAAGTTGTATTTTTCGTAAATTAAGGATAGTAATTTAGTCCATATTCTATGTCGTACTCGACAAAATCTTTAGGCACGTACGACGCTCCGCTTCGTCTGGTTGCATCAATGTAAGTGGATAATTCCGGATAAGCCTCCACCAGCATTCTAGCACCGGACTTATTCATCGTGCCGTTAATGACTATGTCTCTAAACGTGCTGTTCTTCATGAAGTTCTCATTAGCGTATCTTATCTGATTCAGTTTCCTCTGAAGTGCAGCGTCTATCTTCACTAATTCAACTTCATGTAGATTTTTAACGGTCTTTCTGTCTTTCTTATACTGCTTCTTCAGGTCCGATACAAACTTCTTGAGCATTTTGGTCTTCTTTTTTCGTTCGGTCGTACCGTTCCTGTAAGTTTTGCTCAGTAGCCGCTTGATTTCCTTTACAATTCTTCGGATGTTCTTCTTGATTTTACGTTTGCGTCTGTCCCTTTCTCTCTTGCGTTTGCGTCTATCTCTCCTTTTCTTGCTTCGCTTCTTTTCCTTTGAATCTTTATCTCGTTCTTTACGCTCCTCTGAATCGGTCGAGAGACTTGAGTCGGCAAATGAAATGTCAATATCTTGGTGCATGTCGAATGCGGATAGTTGTAGAGAACAACAAACGAATTCAGTTCTCCCGCAGAAATGATCGCCGCGGTATATCCTGTACTCGGCGTCGCATTCCATGGGCAGCATGCACGTACCCCAAGGCATGTCATGCTGGTTTGGGTCTCCGCACGAGACACCCCAAGGTCCTTTAAAACAAAACGCATTTAGTGGATACAATTTGCAAAAGATTAAACAACTAATAGCATTATAGACACTTTTTTTTATTGCTTAGATGGCTGGATGAGCTCACAGCCCACCTGGTGTTAAGTGGTTACTGGAGCCCATATATATCTACAACGTAAATGCGCCACCTACCTTGAGACATAAGTTCTAACGTCTCAAGTACAGTTACAATGGCTGCCCCACCCTTCTAACCGAAACGCATTACTGCTTCACGGCAGAAATAACCAGGGCGGTGGTACCTACCCGCGCGGACTCATAAGAGGTCTTAGCACCAGTAATTACGCAAATTATAATTTTGCAGATTTGATTTTTATTACACGATGTTATTCCTTCGCCATGGAAGTCAATCGTGAGCATTTGTTAAGTACATATTTCATTAGAAAAATTTGTACCCGCCTGCGGGATTCGAACACCGGTGCATCGCTCAACACGAATGCACCGGACGTCTTATCCTTTAGGCCACGACGACTACTTACTAGCAGCGACCATGTTCACAGAATCTCCAGGGACCATAGTCGTATTCAACGCTTCCAATTTCTTCGCCAGCCAGTATTCTGCATATTCCTCTTTCCAGTCTTTCATCTCTCTACTGGAACTCTCGGTATCGGACGAAGAAGAATCATCCCTTCTGTACTTAGGGATTCGTTTTTTGATAAAATTTAAGTTCGCTCTAGAAGGCAGGTGACGCGGTCTTTTCAACTTTTCAAGATCTTCGTTGTAAAAGCTCTTTATATTCTTCTTCAGGTGATTAGTAGATGGACTATATTCTTCTCTTTTATCATCTTGAATATAGTTGTGAGCCGGAAAATTTCTGATACGACCATGATTATACTGAATTGTTTTTGGAGATATTTTAACTTCGTCTGCCGAAGGTTTTCGGAATATTGTTAATTGTTTATTTTTTGAATCTACGTAGAAAGATGCATTGCATAAAGCTATTAATAATATTATTATTGAAAGAAACAGAAAAAGACGCATTTCACAATTTACATGTTTAACTTGTATTTGTTAAAATATTGTTTTGGCAAAAAAACAAATATGTTTTTGTATATTTTAAATATAATCGTAAAAAATATTTATATTTCCAAACGTGAATTGAAATAAACATTACCTATTGCGATAAGAAGGCTTTACAATCCAATTTATTTCTTTTCTCTCGAAGTTCAAGTAACTTACATTATACCTAGTCAGGTCATAAATTCTGTCACATGTTTAATGTAAAATAATTGAAACAAGTTTATTCATTATGTAACCATTCATATACCAAAATGAACTTAACAAAACATAAATTCTTATGACACTAAAGTTTATCCAAAATGACCTCCGTGATTTTGAATACAGGCCTTCAATCTGCGCGGCCAGTCGTCTATCGCAGCACGAACGAGGTCCATGTCAATATCGGCGACTACCTTAATCAAGGATATCTTGAGTGACTCCAAATTGGGATGAGGCTTTGAGCACGCCTTTTCCTCCAAGTGTTGCCATATCTTGTAATCTAACGGATTCAAATCTGGACTGGAGGAGGGCCAGTCTTCGTGCCGGATGAAGTCGAATGCACGCGCCGCCAGCCAGTCTTGTGTGCTCTTCGCTCTATGAGCTGGCGCCGAATCTTATTGGAATATCCAGTGTCTGTTATTGAACATGGTATGAGAAACAGGTTCCACAAGGTTCGTCAGGACTGTATTTTGATACACAACTGCATTCGTTTTTACACCTTTCTCACAAAAATGTACCTCTGTTAAGCCCCAACAAGAAACTCCCAACCATACCATGAGCGAGGATGGAAAATGACCTCGTTGGACACGCGGAATACGGTTGCTGGCTTCTTCACTACTGTGTGCGTACACCTTATCATTTTGTTTGTTGTAGCTCTCTTCTACGGTAAAAATTTTTTCATCCGGAAAAAAGAATTTCCCGATATTTTTTTCCCGCGTACTGCTTCAACAAAGCGCGGCATCTCTTCAGTCTCGGGTCTATTAGACGAGCATTCAAACGATGTCCTGTTTTTCTTCGATATGCCCGAAGCCCTAAGTCTTCATTTAACACCCTTTTCACCGTGGTTCTGCTTAACCCCATCTGAAGGGCCAACAGTTTCTGCTTACGTTTGGGATTTCTTTGAATTCGCGCCTTCACAGCTTTTATCACTGTTGGAGTCCTAACAGACCGAGGGCGACCACTTCTTGACCTGTCATCTACACTAGAGTCTTCATTGTATCGTTTGATGGTACGATAAACGAATCTTTTGGATAACCAAATTGAATATAAATTCAAATTTTTCAGTATGTTCAAAATTTTAATTGGCGCGTAACCGCAACAATGCAACGCAATAACTGCAACACGGTCTTCTTTAACCACTCCATATTTAAAAATGAGTAAAATTCTAAAAGTATACATTTTTATTTTCATGAACAATTCGAAATTCGAATTCAATCAACTTTATTGTGGCCAGCATTCTAAAAGAAAAGTTTTTACTGTATGACAATACTTATGACCTGACTAGTTATATGCATCACAAAATGATTAAATAAGAACTTTTTTTTTTTGTTAAAATTGATGAACAAGTTCTGTTCGCGATATTTGAAATATCGCCAGTTTTGTAGCCAGACATCAATATTAAGTTAGGCTAATAATTTGGAATTTTTATCAGGAACGTGACATTGTCTAAGTACAATCCAAAGCAATATTTTACTGACTCTTCCCGGACGATTAAACATGTGCCTCTTTTTATTTCTAACTAATATGAAAATCCATTTTAATATTTTATTTTCGAAGGTCAAGCTGAATAAAATCGACCGGTTACCCAGGCATCGGCGTTCTCGGTGTATATCGGCTTTTAAAGCTTCACTCAGTGTGCTTAGTGCGAGCTTTTTAACGTTCTCGTACGATAGCGTAAAAGTAATTCAAATTTGTATGCAGCTGGAACAGCGCCCCTAGCGGAAAACGTAGGGAAACGTTCCAACTGCATACAAATTTGAGTTAACTTTTACGCTATCGAGAACGTTAAAAAACTCGCACTAAGCACACGGAACCCTAAGATACCACGACACAATACCATAATCACTAATCATGCCGGATATTTCGTCATTTCATAATCCAAACCCCATCATCATTTCAACATTTCTCTTAAACTTTTCCTTAATCAGGGTTTAGTTCAATATATCTTAACTGGCTTTATATTTAGTGATATTCACGTTCACTCCGACTCCATTTATATAATTATATAAGCTATATACTTATTCCATCTTCGTTCGCTTCTCCCTCGTTTTCTTTTCTTCTTTTCATCTAATTCATAACTCTTCTAGTAAAGTGCATTTCCTCTGATCACGTGTCCGCAGAACGTTAACCTCCTACTTCCAATCTTAACCACAAATTTGACATTCCTCTAATATGCCTCACCTTAAAAGTCTATCCGATGATTTGCAAGTGAAGTAAATTGTCCCTTAGAAATAAGCTGACAATCTACAAAACTTGCATACGCCCCGTCATGACGTATGCAAGTGTTTGCTCAACTTAAAACCCCTTCAAATTATTCAATCCCGTTTTTGCAGAATAGGCGTCGGAGCCCCGTGGTTCGTCAGGAACATCGACCTGCACGACGACCTGGACCTAGAGTCCATCAGTAAGTATCTACAGTCGGCATCAATGCGCCACTTCGATAAAGCGCCACTACACGAGAATCCTCTCATCGTCGTCGTCGTCGAGAACTACATAGCCGATCCTGCGGACCAAATGGTAAACAGTCGACGTCGCCCAAAACACGCCATTTCGGATCCTGCCGATCCACTAACGGTGCTTTTAGGTACCTCAAGCACCGGTCATCGTTCTCGTCGAACCCGTCGCTTGCGATGAAGGGCTCGGCGAGTAAATTAACCCACAGACACAGCCCACTGAGTTTCTCGCCGAATCTTCTCCGTGGGTCGCGTTTTGGATCCGGTGGTAGATTCTGCGAAGCATGGCTCTTGCTAGGGTTCTTGTTAGCAACGTCGTCAGGTTTGAGCCCCGTGAGCTCACCTACTAGTTAAGGTTACGCTGATATGGTCTCTCTAAACCATCAGCTTAGTTAAAAAAACCTTAAACGATCGCAAAAACACTATCTAAATGGTGACATATATGGTCTGTTAACGAATGCATTTTAACAATTACATCACTGCAGTGTGAATACGTAAACAAACTTTATTTACGGTCCTTGGTCACGATCCGAAAGGCATATCAACAAATCAGCCGTTCGCATTATCCAATGCTTACCGAATGCCGAAACATTAAAATCGCAGAAACCTTCCGACCTAACCAAAATAAATAAAACACGAGTTTGTCATAATTTAAGCAAACGTACGAAAAGAAATATTAGTTTAACCCAAACATTAAACTGCGGCTGGATTCTATATACTTGAATAAAGAGTTTCACTGGAGTATATTTATATAGCCGCAATGAAACGTGTTTTTTTTTTTAAACAAAAAGGCAGTTATTTCGGTAAGCTTTCAGGTAAGCCATCAAGTGTCCAGATTTGAAGGTCATAATGCTGTACCATCATTCGATTAACGATTATCCAGTTGGGTCGTTAAAATACCCGGTGTATCAACCGATGCGACTGCTAGCGTCAAAATTATGTGACATACAAATTGTTACACACGCGCCTGGCCGCCATTATTATCAGCATTATGGGCATTTCAATAAGAAAATATGTAGACACTTAATCCTATCATTTTTTTTTTTGAGCTCGGGAGCTCGTTACAATAAGAAATCAATTTTGGTTATAAGAGAAATGATGTTTGGTACTGCGTGTCTTTTTTATTGATTAGATAGATGGTTGAACGGGTTCACGCCCCACCTGCTGTTAAGTGGTTACCGGAGCCCACTGACATCTACAACCACCTTGAGACAGGAGTTCTCAGGCCTCAATTGTTACTATACAACGGATGCCCCACCCTTCAAATCGAATCGTGTTACTGCTTCTCGGCAGAAATAAGTTGGTACCAATCCAGTGCAGACTCACAAAGCGTCCTACCAACAGTAATTACGAAAATGATAATTTTTCGTGTTTGATTTTGATTACACAATCATATTAATTCACTGTGGAAGTCAAGGTTTGTTAGGTATGTAAATATTTCATTACAAAAATTTTTACTTGCCTGCGAGATTCGAACACCGTTGAATCGCTTGATACGAATACACCGGACGTCTTATCCGGGCCGGTATATACACCGGGACACGACTTCAAACAAGGTAATAAAAGGTCCAGCCGTTCTCGAGTTTTAGCGAGACTAACGAAAGCAATTCATTTTTATATACAGTCAAACCTGAGTAAGTGAGAACTGGATAAGTAAGAAAACTCTATAAGTGAGAGTAATAGCAAGGACCCGTCATTTTAAGCTCCCAAAACCTCTATTAGCGAGAAACAGAAACCTCTGTAAGAAAGAGTCGTTTTTTCCTCATGGACCTCCGTAAGTGAGACTGCTACCTATCTATACCTCTATAAGCGACAGCCGAGCTTTATTTATTTATTTATATTATTTATGAGGAACAAATGACAAAACAAATTACAAATTTAACATCTGCTATTTTATGACTCATTTTTAACTTTCGTGGAACTTCCTATCATTGTTTTTGTATTGTTTTCTCGTGAATATTGAACCTATTCTATTTCGTGGAACTAAATAACGTTATTTATCGTATTCTTTTATCGCATTATTTTCGAATGGACACGTGTGCCTGTGTACCGTCCTATTTGTCGGACTTACTCAGTTTATCGTTAATCAATTGCGAAGGAAAGTTCTGTTCTGCATCATGTAAAAACGGAAAATAAAATTACTGTCATTAAGTCATAAACTTAAAATAGTGAATGCATTTGAATGCGGAAAATCGCGAATCGAAATTCAGAGGGAGCATTAGCGAGAAACTCGGGTTAGTGAGAAACCTCTATAAGCGAGAATGAGATTGTGCTCCCTTAAACTCTCGCTTATCCAGGTTTGACTGTATATAGATTTTGCATATTGACAACTAAGTTATTTTATAACCTTTTTCATTGGACATTTGTATCAAGGGAATAAGTTTAGTATTACAAATAAATTATACAATGGTTTCACATATCATTTAATTATTTCAACAACGGCTTCTTCTTTTTCAACCCACACTCTGTGATCTTTATTTTTTTCAGCTGGCAAACCTTTTCTCTCGCCACAGATGTTACATTTCCATTCTATTCTCTTTGATTTATTGTGATTTCTTATTTTCATATTAGTCGATACATTTTCTATGAGGATGCTTCTACACTTTTTGCATATTTGCCTTTTTACCTCTGGGTGTCTGAAACATTTATAAAAAAATATTTCTCAATTTCAATTTTAGTTTAATTTAAGATTTTGTCAATCTCATAATTCGAATCATAATAGTAAAAAACAATTTCAAATCGTCGTGGTTTAAATGCGTACTCGGCACACTGTCACGACTGATTTCTACGAACAAAAATAAACCAGCAAAATTTGTAAATATCTATAATTACAGGTGTAAGTAGTAGGTGTATAGTAAGCCTTTATTGGCAGTCACAGGTCCCGATTTGATGGGTGCGACGGCCGTTACACATTACAATTGAGACATCAACCTTATTTCTTAAAATGTAATGATTATGGCTTCTTTGCGGTGTAAAATATTGGGTCTCAATGTGACGCTTAATACATGATGATGAAATTATATGAGTAACAACCCATTTTAGCTGATTCTACTATGGACAACTACAACACCCCTCCATCCTCTACGACTAGGTAGCACTTCCCTTCTGACCCATAAAAAGTTAATCCGGTAATACTCCAAGTAAGGCATGTGTTTGTTCACCTGTCTGGTATTAAGTGGTTACCACTGCCCATTTACATTACAAAATGAATACTACCACCACCCTCCTTGAGACAATACGTTAATGCCTCTTTTTATATTTTACAACAGCTATTTCACCCAAGAAGCCTGAGTGCATGAACACTTCGCAATAGACAAGAAAATGGTACAAACACTTGCAGACGTCTACCCTACCACCGATAATTACACTTTTAAATCCTTTATTCTTTCTTTATTCTTTATTGTACACACAGTTAATATTACAATAATTGCGTAAGATATAAAAAATGGCGAGCTTAACTCAACAATTGAGTTTTCTACCAGCTAACCGTTCTTAACGAAGGAAAGCTTTAAATGAGTGGGTAGAAGAATACAATCTAAACAATTTACAATCTAGACAAGAACTTAATAAAAATAAAAATAAAACACTAATACATAATATATTAGACTACATATATATATATACACACATAAATAACGTAAACATATACATACACGTACATATATAATGAAATACATTTGTATATTATACTTGGATATGTGGATATTATTTTAATCGTTACATCAACTCAAAGAACACTACGTACTTTTTTGGAAGGACAGTTTTTAAACTTATTGCTTAGATTGTGATTTTAAAATAATTGAAAAATTTTAGACTTACATTTTGAGGACATTCTTTTTGGCTATATTTACTACAAGATTCCCGTAATATGAAGATAGTATTGTGTTCTTGGAAGCCATCGCTTTACTTATCTAAAAAAAATGTATATATCTCAATTAGTATATAATAATATGTTACTTGGTTACATGAGGAAAAACACAAAAAAAGTCAGAGTCCTGTGTATCATTCAGTAAGTTGTGATAGCCATGTTCACGGTCCACTTGATTTTTAACAGAAACTGAAGCTCATAGACACTACAATAATAATGCCACACTATCCAGCTTGAGATATAGATTAGTCTCACTGCACAGCTAACTACCATACAAGCTGGAATATATGATTAGTTCATAGCCGAAATTGACAGGATGTCGGTGTCTCTATGTACACCAAGACTATTCGCAACATACCTGATACCCTGCTATTTGTAAATACTAAAAATACCTCCTACCCAAAACAAATTTAATATTTCTGTCTCTTTCAAACTTATACACACACAAATAGTATAAACTAATGTGATAATTAGTTTAATAATAGACTCTAAATTTACAAGTCAAAACAGTTTTGTTTTATTTTTTTCTACCTATTCTATTAACCTCGATGGCTATACTAGATTCAGTGAATTAGTAGGTGAGCTCACATGTCTCAAACCTCTCAACTAAAGACTAAGTACCTAAAAGCACCATTAGTGGATCAGGAGGATCCCAAATGACGTGTTTAGGTTGACGTCGACTGTTTACTATTCGGTCTGCAGGATCGGGAATGTCACAACAGCTGTGGTGGCCAGGACACTAGCAAAAAATTTATGATAAAGAGAATGAAGGCAGCTTAGATCCTGGACCTTAGACAAATGGGTAAGGCATGATTCTGGCATACAAAAGCTAGAAGTAGAGCAAAATGGAAAGAAGCTGAAACAATGGATTTTAATGACATGAAGGTATTGAATCAAGTTGAGACTTGGTTGAGACAAGGTTGATAGTCACATTTAAACTTCGTAACTTCTACATCCTGGCTGAGCCCGTGCTCGCCCACCTGTTCTGGTGAAACTGGAAAGACCTTGGGGACACCGGTAAAATCTCCTTCCCAAAAAAAAAAAACAGCGCCCCGTCCTAGGCTAACAAAAAAATCGATTTCACTTAAGTGGTGTAAATTTAGAATTTGAAATTATTTCGGATTATTTCAATATGTAGGTGTACATACTTACTTGATATAAATAATTGATTCGTTGAAAAGCATCGTTTCCCTGTATTTTTTGTCGCATTTTATTTTATTTTAAAATTAATATAATTATGTTGTTTTCTGTTCTTATTACCATATGATTTTATCCGTGGATTTGATGAAAATTTAAGAAAAAATTATTACCTAATCTTTGATTTCAACTTGTTCGTTGGAATTTTCAATCAATTTTTTACACTTTATTGTTTATTAAAACTAAATAAAATTGATCATCGAATCCTAGAACGACTCAGCTGATTGCACTAACAAAACGTCCAGAAACGCAAAAGTAAACTTATAATCCGTAAGCATATTATTTATCTGTGTCAGTCTATCGGATTTTGTTAAGTTCATTATTTTTACCCAAAAACTGATATTTATTCTAAATAGCACAAGCATAATAGTACTTTTAGATAGGTACAAAATGATTTAATAAAAAAATATATTCGAATTTCATTTTTATCAAAAAATCTGTTCAGAACGAAAAGGTCCAGATCAAAACTTAAATGGTAGGTAAAAAAAAGTTATTACGCAAAATGATTTTATTACCAAATATCTTGTATTCAACTAGTCTCAAATGCAATTGGAAGCGACAACAATTGTCTAAAGAAGGAATTATTCGTAACGCAATGCTTATTAAGAACAGGACAAACATTAAACAGAAGCCGTCGCCCTCTCAGTGCTTTTCACCGGTTTTATTCCAAGCATCGGTCACAATTCTTGTCAAACCTGTCGACCGCGACAAAGGAGTCATCATGCAACTTAACCACGGACAGAGCCTACTGAGTTTTTCACTGGATCTTCTCAGTAGGTCGCGATTTCGATCCCTTTGAGATTCACCGGAGCACTGATTTTATTTGAGCTGATGTTTAATGTAGCTATTATAACCTATTGAGGTTATTAACGAGCACTGATATTCCAAAAAAAGAAAAGAAAATGCTTGCAAAGATCATCAGAGATGATTTGATTCTGAATATTGTGACTTAATGTTTGATTGTTTAACTTTAAGATAGATTCTATTATGCTTTAGCTTTACATATTAAGCGTCAAGTATTTGTAATGTACAGAAAAGAAGAAGATTTTTTTAAACTTGAAAATAAGTTCCAAGAATTTAAAAATTTGTCGACCCGCGTCAGCACGTCAAATGCTTGACGAATTTTATTTTATATCCAAAGCGATTATACCTTTAACTATTAAATATCCTTAAAACTGTTTAATCTGTTCGTCCAGACTCCAAGTCAAAAGGTGTTTCAAGCACTGAACACGCACTGAAGTATTAAAGGTCTATAGTTTCAAGACTGTCAACTGTCAAAGAAAATTATCAACATTCAGGCAGTCAAACAACATCAGTCAAAGTTTTTGCTTGCTATTGTCTAATTTAAACTTATTTTTAGTGACTTTCGTTAATTGGCGAACTTTTAATATAGATATTATTATGAAAAGTAAACAAATCATTAAGATTAATTTTTAACTAAAACCATAAATTCTACAGTACGTCGAATATCATAACGGGTGTCCTTTTTGACTCTCAAGATCATATACACAAGAAAATGTTACATAAAAAATGCATATTATTAACAAAATTGAAGACGAAAAGTCGGTATTACTGTAGATTTCTCTCATCACAAGCCAAACTTGGCGTAATTGATATTCCTTTTACTAACGGGTAAGTTTCGAGGTTAGAATATTTAAGGTTATAAATCGGTACATATCAATAAAAATATATAACAATTACAAATCTACCAATTCCTTTTAGAATATACAGTAAACTCAATAATTTTCTTAACTTTGATATAAATAAAAATAGCAATAAAATCTAATTTTATAAAACCGATATAAAAAATTTTTAAGTTATAAAATTAATTCCAAAAATTTTCAGGACCACCTTGAAATTGTCCACGGGCCGTTACGCAAGATTCGCAGATGGAGCATGTGTTGTGTCTCTCGGTAACACAAGCGTGCTATCAACTGTTGTGTCAAAAGCTAAACAAAGTCCCACTTCATTCTTACCACTCTCAGTTGACTATAGACAAAAAGCAGCAGCCGCAGGACGAATTCCTACCAATTTTTTTAGGAGAGAACTGGGTAAGACATGTAACAATCAATCGTCAAACATTTAAGCCAACAGATTTTTAATACGCTGAAGTCAAATAAAATTGGCTCTATCTACTGCATAACCAATATTTTCTTAACTGATCCTGTATAAATTGCATTCATTGGATATAAAATATAATATATGAGCCATTGTATAATAATTGTAATTGAGAATTCAGTTTCATTTTTCAAGGTTTAATACTGCTATTAATGTCTAGACAGCATTGCTGCAAAAACTGACAAAATACGCCAAATAGCAATCTCAACTAATAATCAAGTTCATCTTTTTTTATTCTGTTGATGCTAGTCAGCAGAGGGAAGTTGTAAAATTATTGTTTTTGATGTGTCCAAATTTTCAAGTTTAATGGACCTCTTGAAGTTGGTAAAAATGATGATCAAATATCAGCAAATATACATGCATACAAAAGCATGTCAAAAATGGATAGATTTTATTTTAACTAAACAATTTGCATAAGCAGTAGTTACAAAGAAAAACTACATAATACCAAGACAAATTTATTTTAACAGGTCCATCAGAAAAAGAAATTCTTACTTCACGAGTAATAGATCGTTCTCTACGACCGCTCTTCCCGCATAACTACAACTATGATACACAGATAGTATGCAACATGTTGGCGATGGATGGAACGAATTTGCCTGAAACAGTAGCTATAAATGCGGCAAGTGCAGCACTTGCACTCTCTGATGTGCCGTGGAATGGCCCTGTTGGTGCTGTTCGGTATTAAAATTTTCATAGCTTACATAAATATTAAATTAAGCTTTTCATTAATCTTTAAAGAAATTTAAATTATCATAAGTTTTGTGTAATCTATATATCTGTATCTATCTCATAATTCTTCTTTCAGATTAGGTCAAATTGACAATGAATTAATAATAAATCCAACACGTAAAGAATTGGAGAAGTCTGTTTTGAACTTAATTGTGACAGCTACCAGCAGTAATCTAGTAGTGATGCTGGAAGGTAGCGCCTCTGACATCCTACAGCAGGATCTACTCAAGGCCATCAAATTAGGTATGAATGTAAGTTGATTTTTTAATCAGAATATTTTCTATGCTCCCGTATATAAATAAAAATGTAACTTTTAAATGAGGTGCCTATTCCTCTTAGGATGATTACTATCTCTATATCTATTTTCTAAAATTGTCGCCAGTCACAAATTATTAAAATATTTTTCAATATAGTAATACAATTTGATAAAATTAAGCTGTTATAAACTTGCTGTTTTCATTATATGGCTCATCTGATGGCAGTTGTTAACAGAGCTTATAGATATCATGTGAATGTCACCACCCACCTTGGAACATGGGGTCTAAGTCCCTAATTGTATAGTATAATGGCTTTACTACCTTCAACTTGGAACACATAGCTGTTATGAGGCAGAAGTAGGCTATGTAGTCTTCTTCTTTTTCTTCATCTTATCCCACTAGGTGGGGTCGGCAAAGCTGATTTTTCTCTTCTATTAGCCTCCTCTCTCTCTCTCTCATATCGTCATTCACAAACTCCATCCATGTCTTCTTCGGTCAACCTCTTCCTTCTCTGTCTTGCACTACCATTTTTTTGCATCTTCTCTCTATGCATCATATGTCCATACCGCACTTTTAAAAAAATAGTAGGCAACGGCTTGGCTTTGCCCCTGGCATTGCTGAAGTCCATGGGCAACGGTAACCACTCAGGTGGGCCGTATGCTCGTCTGCCTACGAGGGCAATAAAAAAAAAGTAACCATCCACTCTTTAATTGTTAATTACCGGGGCTACTTTCACACTTCCTTTGATATACTAGTAGGCTATGTAGTATAAGTAGTAATGTGTACTGTTATTACTATCACAAAAACACTTGTCCCTTGTCATACTAATTTCATTATGTATCTAATGAACTTATTATTTAGTTTGGCACAATAGATACTATAGAATATGTAATTACAGTCATTGAATGATTCTGAGGAGACAAGATTTACACAACACACATTGAAAGTGACAACAAAAATGCTCTGAACCAATTTTTTATTTCTATCTCTTTCAGGAACCAAAGAAGCTCAACAAATTGTGAGAGGGATAGAGAAACTGCAGAAGGATCATGGTAAAATGAAAAGAGAATATGAAATTCAACTGCCTCTAGAACAAAACGTTGTTGATACTATCAAAATATTATCTTCTATGAAAATCAGAGAAATATTGAGGTATATTGTTTTAAATTAATTAGGCCTAATTATTCTTGAAATATTATGATTATATTTATGAGGTATTATTATTAACAAATTTAGATCTTTGCCTTTTTTTATTGATTATATGGTTGGAACGAGCTCACAGCCCACCCGGTGTTAAGTGGTTACTGGAGCCCACGTAAATGCGCCACCCACCTTGAGATATATGTTCTGAGATCTCAGTATAGTTACAACGGCTGCCCTACCCTTCAGACCGAAACGCATTACTGCTTCACGGCAGAAATAGGCAGAGTGGTGGTACTCACAAGAGGTCCTACCACCAGTAATTACGAAAATTATAATTTTGCGGGCTTCATTTTTATTACGCGATGTTATTCCTTCACCGTGGAAGTCAATCGTGAACATTAGTTGAGTACGTATTTCATTGAAAAATTGGTACCCGCCTGAGATTCGAAAACCGCTCAACACAAATGTATCGGACGTTTTATCCGTTAGGCCACGACGACTTCAAACGAGTTACATCGTCTTACATCGAGGAGTTTGACAGCATCCACACTGTTGTTCTGAATATATATTTTTTTCAGTGACTTCACCCACGATAAGACGTCCCGGGATAACGCCATATCCGATCTACGACAGACCGTGCTGAACCAGTTCCGGGACACGAACATAGACGTGACCCGTCTCCAGGACTGCTTCAACGAGAACCTCAAGCAGATATTCCGCGAGATGATCTTCGAGACTGACACGAGATGCGACGGCCGGCATCTTGATCAGCTCAGAGATATTAGCTGCCAGGTAAGAAGTGGATGCTACATAAAATATTTTTACAGAGACACCATCATGTATTATAGGTTAGGTTCCGTGAAATTACTGAAACTTTTAATCTACTTGTCTGTGTAACGCAATTATCTACATTAGCTGAAACATTTTGAATGTGATCCTAAAATAATTATTTTTTACCTGTGAATTCGTTCATTCATTTATATATACATAATTTAAAAAGTCAATATTAATAAATAGTTTGGATACTTTTTCAGTTAAACAATTATTTAAGTTTCGTAACAACTCTTAACTAACTCTTTACATCTTTATAAAAAAAATAAAAAAATTTCACCCTGACTACATTCAACTTTATAAATAAGCAAAGACTCAACAAAGAATACAATGTATACAGAAAGGTTTGCCACGAATGATGTTGTGTTGGGTCGTAAGGCAGTATTAAAAATTCATGATTTAAAATGATAATTTCACCAAAAGAATGATTGGATTTCCTTTACTTAAATTATTATCTGTTAAAAGTAGTTTTTCCAGGTCTGTCAGTGTAATTGCAGGTGTCTGTCATCTGTCAGATCTAGTTATTCGAAGGGACTTTTTGGCGGGAACGCGAGAAGTGAAGCTGTGTAATTTGTTTTATTTTGTCTATTTAGTGTTTCTTTAATTTCGGGTTTAAATGTGTAATACTGGTGGTTTATTAACTGTTTAGTATCTGTGAAAGTGCACAAATGTGGGAAAATTAAACAGAGCCGCTGGACGTAACTTCTCAGGATCCTCCAAAAAGTCCATGCAAAAAGTCTCAGTAACTGACCACCATTTTACTAAGATTATATTTTATCCCATATCATCTCATCTCATTTCATTTAATTTCACTCCATCTTATAATCTATCTATATCTATCTTCTATCTATATATATAAAAATGAATTGCTGTTCGTTAGTCTCGCTAAAACTCGAGAACGGCTGGACCGATTTTGCTAATTTTGGTCTTGAATTATTTGTGGAAGTCCAGAGAAGGTTTAAAAGGTAAAAAATATGAAAATGCTCGGAATTAAATAAAAATAACAATTTTGTTTTCCCTTTGATGTGTCCCCCGTCGGACGGATTCCTTTTCTTTGTTTTGTTTTAAGTTTATTTTATACAAAAATTTAGGTCTTTTATTTATCGATTGAGGCACTACGAAGTCTGCCGGGTCAGCTAGTTTTTCATAAAAATAAGAATATAAATTAAAATAAGACATGACTTAAAGGGCTTCATAAGGTCATAAAACAAAAGTTATTCCAAGTGTGTGTTGCGGTCGCAGGTGTCGCTGTACGAGCCGCTCCATGGCAGCGCGGTGTTCCAGCGCGGACAGACGCAGGTGCTGTGCACCGTCGCCTTCGACTCGCCCGACAGTGCGCTCAGGGTGGACACGCTCACCATGCTCACCAGGTGCTCACGCTGACCACGACACATGCGCTCCAACCGCAGATCTGTCCTGCGATAAGAAAGCACAGACAGATTTTGTTTCAATCACTTAATACGAAAATGGTTTTTTTTTTTATTGCTTAGATAGGTGGACGAGCTCACAGCCCACCAGGTGTTAAGTGGTTACTGGAGCCCATAGACATCTACAAAGTAAATGCGCCACCCACCTTGAGATACAAGTTCTAAGGTCTCAAGTATAGTTACAACGGCTGCCCCGCCCTTCAAACCGAAACGCATTACTGCTTCACGGCTGAAACAGGCAGGGCGGTGATACCTACCAGCGCGGACTCACAAGAGGTCGTACCACTAGTAAAGCATTGTAAAGTAAACCATAAATTGATTATAATATAAAAAATTGTGAACAGCGGAATCAAAGAGAAAAGTTTCTTCCTGCACTACGAATTCCCGCCATACGCGACCGGCGAGGTGGGTCGCACCGGAGCCCCAGGGCGCCGCGAGGCCGGCCACGGAGCCCTGGCCGAGCGGGGGCTGCTGCCCGTCGTGCCGCAACTACCCTACACCGTCAGACTTACAGCTGAAGTCTTAGAATCGAATGGTATTCCATCCAATACGTCCTCGTTTTCACAACCAGTTCAGTCCCGTTCTTTTTATTAGATTAGTGTGAAAAAAAAAAAAAAAAAAAACGCTTTTATAGAAAATCCAACAAAAAAATAGAAAAATAAATTTTAATAAATTTGAATTAAAAAAGAAAAAACAAAGAATAAGAAAAAATGATTTTATTCTAAAAAAGCGTGGGGTGCTTTTCAGGATATTATCAAAATAACCCTTCTACTCATTATCTGTTCATAAAATTTAAATGTAACTACTGATATAGTAACCGGCAAACTTCGTGAGCAAATGACCTTGACTGCGCAGAACCGAATTTTGGATCACTTTGGTGGTGAGGGTGAGGCGCGACGGCAGGGGAAATCGTATCGAGCGCGCTATTGGTAGATCAGTCGAACCTTGCGTCCCGCACCGCGCCCTCATTCCGCTTGCTCCCAAAAGTACGCTTGCGTACAGTGGAAAGTCTATCGTTATTAATCGTTAAGTTATTTGTTATAATTACTTGTGGACTTTGTTACCATTGCTATTTGTTGAGTGTTTGTTGATTTTTTATAAAAAATACACTATGCCGCGACAAACTGGTGTAGTATTCAAAAGAAAGGGTAGAAAAATTGTGTACGACGTATATTGCTTCATTATAAAACAGGAGAAGAATGATATGGAAAAAGTAAAACAGACTTCGGAAGCAAGAAAAACATCAGTGAGTACTGCTAGGTGCATTATTAACGAAGCTAAAGACTCTGGCTTGCTCGCCGTGTTTCGGACTCCGGGTAAGAAAAGATCAGCGAAGAAGAAAGTTACCGGAATGGATAGTTTCGTTCAATCTGTAATAAAAAGATGTAATCATAATAACAAGCAGCGAAACTCCGTATCGTAGAGAAAGGCTTCGAAAAATTTTAAGAAGATATAAATTTTAATGGCTCGGAATGAAGAATGATGGAAAAAAAAAAACATAAAGTAATCGGAAGCTGGTAATTGAAAAAAGTAACATTCGATTACTACGAATCGAATATCTTCAAAAAATAATTAATTATAGACAAAAAAGAAGACCGAACCGACCGAGTTGTAAACTACACCGATGAGCCCTATGTCGACTCATCACGATGATAGCGACTCGGGTGATGAAAACAGTGATGAGAAGATGGTCATGATTATGATAACGAAAAAAAAATTACAAATACCAGCTTCGCTTCAATTGAACCAAGACCTGGCAACAGCTCTAGTTTTGACTAAATAGAAGGAATATCTATTTTACCCCAAGATTAAATTATTACAATTATTAACCTATATTAAATACATAATATGTTGATTTTAATAATTTAATAGCATTATGACGCAGAGTAAATATTGTTTTTGCACGTGAGTGTACCATGCGCGAACTTACCCCCACTACGTCGACAAATGCTCAAGAAGTTTGCCGGCTATTATACCATGCACCCGACGCTTTTTTTTACAATAAAATAATTTTTCTTACACTATTTTTATTTAAAATTAATAAAAAAAATATTCTATTTTTTAGTTGGATTTTCTATAGAAGCGCCATTTTATTATAGTTTTTTTTAAACTATTATTTATTTTTCATTATTTAGTTGAATTTTAATTTTTCAATTTTTTTTTTATTTTTTTTTTTATTGAATTTTCATAGGTCCCTAATAAATATACCAAATTTCGAGTAAATCCGACCTTTTGAAGGGGCTCAAAATCATGTTCAAAGATTCCGTAACAAACATACATACATACATACGTTTGAAGCTAATAAAAGCGTATTAAAAACGTGTTCTTGTACCCCAGGATCGAGTTCGATGGCGTCGGTGTGCGGGGGGTCGCTGGCCCTCATGGACGCGGGGGTGCCGCTGGGGGGGCCGGCCGCGGGGGTCGCCGTGGGGCTCGTCTCTAAAGCCGACGAGAACGGTCACATGGCCGACTACAGGATACTCACTGATTTGTTAGTGAGTCTCACTTTTGTTTGATTACTAACGGGAGTGACGGCTTCAGAAAACAAAAACAAAAAAAAAAGATTAATAAAGATTAAGTGACGTAATGAAGTCAGGTGACGCGCGGGGTCACTGACCTCG